>NW_022279653.1:1200000-1534225 GCF_009193385.2 Nasonia vitripennis
AGATGCGCCACCAATTCCAGCCGGAATGGAAGGTGGACAGGCTGATTTGGATGGAAGCACAATTGCAAAAAGGTTAAGACAGAGAAGAGCGGACACCGCAAAGACGGTGGCCTTCTCGGAGCCAGAGGTGACTGAATTCTCGTCCGCTAGTGAAGAGCAGTCCACGGACGTCACACTAACGGAGGACCACAGTAACGAAACATCAGACGCACCCCCTATACCGTTAAGGAATAGGTCGATTCTTCCAAGTTTAGTAGAAAATGAATTAAGGTCTGAAAGCGACATGAATTCGGAAGAAATTTCAAATTCAGGTAAAAGCTTGGGAGAAAGTGAAGTTGAGGAGGTTTTGCGAGATAAGCCGGTAAGAAAAAAAACGTCCGTTCCACAAGTCCAAACAAAAACTACGAAAAGCATTCTAAAAACACCTATGAAGGACTCATCGTCATCTAGTAGCGAGGGTGAATTAATGAAACCGCAGTTACACTCAACCATGAGAAGGTCTGTACCGGGACAAGTACATAATGAACAAGAGTTGGACGAGCTGTCTTGTATCGAGAATGCAAGAGGGGCCCAAGAGATGAGCGCAGAGGATCTGGGTTCGATAGAGGAGAGAGTCCAAGAAACAACTTTTAACCAGAAGTCCTCACTTTGTTGGGACAACTATATGGAACAACACCCAGAAACGGTAGTGCAGGACAGCTCAGCTGGAGAAGATCTTACAGATGAAGAGTGGAATATCGAGAATGCGTCTAGCTTAGTGCCAGAACGGAAGGCTAAGTCCCTTTCACCGTCACCGTCAAACCCAGCGGATGGATTTCCAGAAGACTTGGTTAAACTCAATAAAAATCATTCAATACCAAGCGGCGCAGTAAGGGAATGGATGCTTGAGTATGCACACAAGTATGCAAGCCCAATTCGTGCTAAGTCCCCTCTAAAAGTAACTAATGCCTGCTCCACGGCTTGGCATGGAGAAATGACGGAAGTACCTTCATGGAAGAATCTATCAACAATAGAGCAGGAGGACAGTGAAGAAGAATCCGAGGAGGAAAAATTCGTTCACCAGAACCAGCCGAATAAACTAACAGAAGACGACGAGAAACTAAGACAACCTGATATTACGGAAAATCTAAAATCCACGGAAGACGGAGGACGTCCCACGCTTGTGTCGAACATTGGGTCAACCACGATCGACACCGATAAACAATTTCCAGCCACAGCACCGTTGCTCAATATAGGGGAACCAATTGTTGACGGTACTATTTTGAGATTATTAAGCACGAGAGAGTGTGTGACGTATTTAAAGGACAACATAGTTCACTTTGTGCCTAAAGACCTAAATCTGTCCACAAGCACTAATAGACTGCTTACCGATATAGAGGCCATTTATCGAGACGATCTGATGAAGGCTAAGGCCGACGTGGGAGACGTTATAATAACAATCAATCGTAAGAGATATGTATTTAGCCTTGTAGTAACTGAAAAAGTTGGAGACGAGGTTAAACCTAGTAATTTGCTAAAGTGCTTGAACACACTAAAAGCACTTATAACTGAAAAGAAACTACGATCGTTTAGGATAGCTAGAACAGGCGAACTCACGGATAAACTTCCTAGAAGAGTTTTAGTGCAAACATTCAAAGATTCCTTTAAAAATGTTAAAATAGCAATAACATTCTGCTACGGAACGTGCAAAGTGTTGGCTCCAGAGTACCGGTTAACCGTGCTACAGGACTATCACAACAGTCTGTTTGGAGGACATAGAGGGATGGGCAAGACGTACAGACGTATACGAGAAAGGTATCAGTGGAAGGGCATGAAGGAGTACGTACAGGAATTTGTCCGTAAATGTGAAATATGTCAAGAACAAAAATTGGTTCGGATAAAAACCAGGGAACCTATGGTTATTACTGATACGCCTTCGGAAGTTTTTCATAAAGTAGCTATCGACACGGTGGGACCGCTGTGTAAAACAACCGAAGAAAATATGCATATCCTCACTATGCAATGTCAGTTTTCTAAATTCTGTATTGCTGTACCCATCCCAAATATAAAAGCCATCACCATTGCAGATGCTTTAACGAGATACTTGTTTGCCCAACATGGAGTACCTCGCATAATATTAAGTGACAGAGGTAAAAGCTTCCAAAACAAATTACTATTAGAGTTGTCCGAAATTTATCAGTTTAAGCTAAATACTACAACCGCATACCATCCGCAGTCGAACGGATCGTTAGAGAGGAGTCACGCTGTCCTAGCGGATTTCTTAAGGAATAAAGCATCTAGCAAACAGGATTGGGACAAGGTTATTCCTTTCGCCATGCACGAGTATAATACATCAATACATGCTTCAACCGGCTTCACACCGTTTGAGCTAGTGTATGGGCGTCCAGCGAGAGCACCACACCGATTGCCGGACGAGTTTGAGCTTGAAACTTACAATGATTACGTACAAGAACTAACAGAATGTTTAAAAGAAATGCAAAGAATAGCAAGGAGCAATCTAGTAGATTCAAAAATTAAAAACAAAAAGTATTACGACAAAAAGGCTAGACCTCTGAAAATAGAGGTCGGCGATGAAGTCAGAGTATTAAAAGAACCAAGATATGGGAAATTAGATAAATATTATAATGGAGAATTCATAGTGAAAGAAATTAGGGAAAACAACAACGTGATAGTAGAATCATCAAATGGAAAACTAATTGTTAAACATAAGGATAAATTAGAAAAATTTTATAGATAAAGCAGTTAACACAGCCACGACAAGTGTTAGAAAAATGGAAGCAGTCCAAGTCGCAGAAAAAGTGTTACTTGGAGCCCTTGAACAGCTAAAAAGGGCTCAATTATTTGTGGAAAGAGCAGAAGAACGATATTGGAAGGAGTGGGCGCATTCTAAATTAAACCATAAAAATGTGTTAAGTGAAAGTGAAATAGTAAAAGGACGAGTGTTGCAAGACGGATTAGCGAGACCGCCGAGTCCGCGCGCACATGCACCATCGGATGCGCGCGCGGAGGGGGACGAGTCGCGGGAGAGCGACAGTCCGCCGAATCCGCCGAGCCATCCGAGTCCGCGCGCACACACAACAGCGGAGGAGCGCGCGGAGGGGGACAGTCCGCCGAGTCCGCCGAGTCCGCTGAGTCCGCCGAGCCTGCCGAGTCCGCTGAGTCCGCCGAGCCTGCCGAGTCCGCGCGTATATGCACCATCCGACGAGCGCGCGGAAGGGGACGAGTCGCGAGAGACAGCGAGTCCACCGAGTCCGCCGCGTCCGCGCGCTCATGTGTACGCAGCAGAGCCGGCGGAGGGGGACGAGTCGCGAGAGACGGCGAGTCCGTTAAGCCCGCCGAGTCCGCGCGTACAAGTGCGACCATTAGACGTCACGGAGTGGGACAATAACGCAAGTCCGCGCGCACGCACACTTACTGCTGTGAGCGCGGAAGGAAACGAGTCGCGAGAAACCGTGAATCAGCTGTGTCCCCCAAGCTTGACCATTAATTCAGAACAGCCAGCAAAGAAGAGAAACAAACATAGTGTGCTACAATATCAGACCCGGGAAGAAGAGCCTAAATTAAAGAAGGCAAAAATTGAAAACCGCTACATATTAGTCCCCAATCAGCAACGGTTATTCATATCAACCGACGTTTTAATTTACTGGATAACCTGGTTCTGGAAAAGTCCAGCGAATAGGGGAATTGAGGAAGGACAACCGAAAACAAAAATTAATAAAACAAAATCGCAAAAGAAAGATAAGAAAGGAAAAGCTAAGAAAACGCATAATAATACTGAAACAGAAGAAGAAAAAGAAAGAAAAAGAGAGAAAGATAGAATAAGGAAGCGAGAGCAGAGAAGAAAACTAAAGGAAGAAGCCCAAAACTCCAGACCAAGAGTCCCTCTACAAAGACTAAAAATTACTACTAAACATCCATCATCTCCGCAGCCACCACTATTCACAAGCTGTACGGGTTGCAGAGAGGACTGCTGGTACCAGGGAATTGAACATCACACCACAAACTGGATACTCTGCGTTGTTTGTCGTACTAACTGGGCGAACGGTGAGTGCGTTCATAGAATTCCGTATGAGTGTAGGATTTGTAAGTTAAAAAGAAGATCTTAATAATTCATATATAGAAAACTTTTGTCATAAAGCCATATCTTAGATCTATTACACTACATGTAGACTTTATTTTCGTAAGTTATATTCATTCTCTACTAGCGAAACATAGTCTTAAAATTATTGTATAAAATAAATTGTACTCACCAAATTGTCCGGAATGATAAACATGGGACACTTTTTTTTTTATTTTTTTGCGCCGGCTCCATTGCCGTGGGCGGCAATATTCTGGGGGGGGAGGTGTAATGTCCCACGTTTATATACCTATAGTACGAATGCGTATAACGCCTAATAGACGGCATCCACATACACACAAACCAACGAGAGCTGTACCGATTGCGACAATACACTACCGAGCGCAGAAAATCGGAGCGAGTGCTCTGACCTTCGCGTCAGCACTCCTCGCGCGCGAAACACGATTGCAAGACATACGCGACGATCCTGTGTGGCCGGTGCTGATTGGGCGACCGCGATCTTCTTCATCTAAATTACAAAACTGCTTGCATCGACACCGAGGCTTTAAAAACCCTGGAGCCGATCCACGCAGTCACCTTTTTGCGTAGTTACTTGCTCACTATCGGTTGTAGTTGATTCTAAGGAGAAGCGGCGGTGTTTGATTGTGTTAGTGCTTGGAGCGTGCTAAATCCGTCCAACACCTTGGGAGCGTGCTAAATCCGTCCCTCGGCATAACAATCACCGGAAAGCCCTTTGAATCCAGACTCACACCGTAGAGAGAAGTACAAGCTAAGGTCCGTCGAGTGGAATCTCCGGCGTTAGCAGTGCAGTTGATCAACATATTTTATTGCCACGAGTAATCGTGTAGAGTAACTCAATCAGTATTGGCCACGTACGGATCGTAGAAAAATCCTGCGTACCTACTAAGATTATAATTGTAAGTCTTTACACTACATATTTTAAATACGATACTATCAACGAAACTATTAGATAAATGTCGAACATCAAACGTCTGTGAAGTGCTCTGGGTCAATTAAAAATAAATCAATAACAAATAATACAAAATACAAATTCAGCGAGTAATAAATTAATTGAAACCACCATAAATCATATCCTCAAATAGAAAGTCAATAGCTCCTACTAAATCATCATCGAAATCACAAAGGTAAGAGAGATAGCACTACGATAGAGAACTCGGATACATCGAAGTCCGAACGAAACCATCAAGAGCAGACAATACACCGTCCACGCACAAGAGTGTCCGCGCACAAGTAAGTCCGCGCCGGTCCCATCTCCAGACAACAACAGTGCATTAGAGAGTCCGCGCCGTACTGTCCGCGCACGCGTCCACTCGTGCTTAAAGACAGACAAATTATACACCCAGACATTCAGTATTATTCATTCAACCCTAGTACTCCCTAGTAACAATAAAGCTCCCGAGCTTATGCTAGTTTCCGCGAACTAAATAATTATTTGTGAACTCGCGCAGCCCGCATTTATACCAAATACGGTCTTTACACTGTTAAATTTACCCTGATTTAACTGATTAACAAATGCTAATTTTGGAAATTGGGTCTTTTGTAATGCTAATAGTAATAAAAATGTTTGTAAATAACATTTTTGTAGTGGCATTTTTTAATAAACCTTCACGAAAATTGTTATATAAATTTACTTGTAACTGATTATATCGTTTTAAATAAATAAATAAATCCATGGTTTATCATGCGTCTTTCTTGTTATTATTGATTATATGCCGTATGATTGATAATCAAAATATTGAATTATCAATTATATGGCACCTAATTAATAATTAAATCTTTTAATTATCAATTGAAAAATGGATAATTATTTATTTTTGCAATCCTGCTTAAAAGATTATTTTCTAAGAGCTATCTGTTGGTCAACGCTCTCAAAAATATCGTGACAAAAAAGCAGAATGTTCACGAAACTGTATGTCAAAGCGTTCAGATTCATGAAACTAATAGCTAACGGTTTACGTCCTTTTGTACAGGATCATCACATCTATGAGACCACCAAGGCTAAGACTTTCTAGATCAGACGCCCTTATCATAAAGACTTCTGCGGGCAAGTCCTACGATAACATCCTGAGAGGGATGAAGACAGATCTCAAACCGGAGATTCTGGGCAACAGTGTCAACAAGTTACGCAGGGCAGCGACTAGAGACCTTCTACTACAACTCCATCGCACCGCGGATCTAAAGGCAAGTCCAACAATTGGTGGAAGAGGTCTGGCAAACAGGTACTGAAGTAAGGTCACTGCAATAGCAAGCGATCTTTGCGATAAAGGACCTTAATATACTAAAAACTAAGGTCGATATCGTGGAAGCATTACCGAGGGAGTTCCAGATTAGTGAAAAGTGCAAGCAAAAACAATAAAGATAGCTCAGGTAAACTTAAATCACTGCGAGACAGCGCAGGACGTACTTATCCAGTATGACCGTGAGACGGAAGTTGACGTAGCTATTATTTGTGAGCAATATAGGGACCTGGTCATCTTGGGAAACACACGATACTGTTAGAGCGGCGATCTAGGCACGTGGCAACGTTACTCTTCAGGAAAAAATAAGGAGTCGTAAAGAACAATTCGTTCGATGTTAGTTATAGTCAAGGCAGCAATTACACATTTAGAAGAGTGTATTAGTAGTTGATTCAATTGATACGTAGACCGTAAGTAAACAGTACAAAAATAGCGATCACTAGGTCATAATAATGGAGATAAAAAAGCAGAGCAGAGAATCAGAAGGATTATGACGAGAAAAAGTTTCTGCTAGCATTGGAAGAAATGCAACTGCTGAAATCGGCAACTAGCAAGGCTCAGCAGGTGCCAAGGAGGTTGAGAGTGCCCGTAGCGAGTGCATTGGAGCATGTCATTCGCGCCCACCGCCTGAGGTCTTCATAGACTTGTGTAATTCACGTTTAGAAGAGAGAATATTTCTCACAAATTGAAAGAAACAGCGACTCGTGCTCTTGCCAAAAGGAAAGAAGCCACCCCAAGAGCCTACATCATACAGACCACTTTGCATGTTGGATACCTAGGGCCAGATCCCGGAACGAATAATTTGCGTCAAAATAAACCATTCATTAAAAGGAAAAGATGGATTAGTGAAACATCAATATGGTTTTGGGAAGAATCCTTCAACCCTGGACACAGTTAGCCTAGTGATTAACACTGCGCGAACAGTTATAGAAGGGAAAAGATGGAAAGGAGGATAAAAGGAGTACTGCGCTATAGTTACATTAAATTTCCAAAATGCATTTAATTCAACAAAATGGAGTAAAATGCATAAGGCACTCGAAATGCAAGATGTGCCTTTTAATATAAAAAGGATTATGTCCGACTGCTCTAAGGACAGAATCCTATTATATGACACTATGGAGGGTACCAAAATGTATAAAGTTAAAGGAGGCGTTCTTCAAGGGTCAGTACTTGGCCCAACAATTTAGAACATCATGTACGATGGCTACTAAGACTGAAACTACCCAAAGGAACAAAAGTGGTAAGCTTTGCTGACTATATTGCAGAAGTGGTGGTAGCGAAGAACAAAGAAGAAGTAAAGGACATAGCTAGTCTATTTATATAATACACGAATAACTAGCAGAGGCAGGCCAAGAACTGGCCAGCCACAAAACTGAAGCTATCTTTATTTCTGAAGATGATGGAGACAATAACACTGATGGTGCAAGGACCTGAGATTGTCTCTCAACCGACTATCAAGTGTCTGGGTCTTATCATTGATGCAAGACTGTTAAGCAACATATTGAAGTATTAAGCGATAAAGCAGCAAAAGTTAACGCTACTTTATCGAGGTTGCTGCCAAATGTAGAAGGGCCAACGCAGAAACAAAGGTTACTCAGTTTTCGACGGAGCACGGATGCTTTCAGGCGTACCTACACAGATTTATAATAGAGAACCGTCCGAAGTGCCAGGTCTGTTTGAACGCTAACGACGATACGGAGCATGTCTTCTGTGACTGTTCGCGATACGAAATGGAACGAGAAGAACTCGAGTGTTACCTACAGACTAGAGTGACACCTGAGTCAATGATAAAAGCTATGCTGACGTCGAATGATGGTTGGTGCGCAGTATACAACTAGGTAAGGACCATTCTTAAGAAGGTTAGAAATGACAAAGAGAATAAAAGGGAAGGACAAGGCGAAAAAGACGACTGAAACTGTTGATAGGCGAAGGCCACTAAGAAGTCGATACGAAACGCTCCTCGGATCGATGCTAAGAAACGTAGGTAACTGAGTTGAGCTCAAACTCCCTTACCCGATGCAGAGTGACGTGGATGTCGGGGTTGCGAGAAGCAGACGGCTTGACGATGCAGAATGAAGAAGACGAGTTTGATTCTAAACCCTTAATCGACTTGGTGGATAGACATACAAACACGTATAGAACAAAGTATTCGGGAAGTACGTCGATCCTTCACGTTTTTTCTATAGTACACATACCTAGTGCACTTCTTCGTAGGCGATATCTAGTCATCCAGGGTATCATCCTGATACCTGGACATCATCTACAAGATGTGGAGCATATTTAATCGTAGTTTTGAATGATACCTTGTGAATTCATCCTTAGACGAATTCTTGTCTTTCTGGACATCGTCTTCAAGATTTTAATGTTTCTCATTTTTCCGCAAATGGAATAATGCTACTTTCGCCCCAGATTTCAGGATCAAAAAAGTGACCATTTTAGTCGAGTGTGGAAAAAAAGCAAAAATTATCGTATCAAGGTGCCTGCTGAGAATATTCATTCTCTGTGGTTTGTCTTATGATGTTGGATATCTACAGATACCATGATCTACAGGTGGTGCGCTGTCATTACCTACATATTGTATAACAGCAATATTTATTACATTTAGCAAAATATGACTTATTTTTAGTCAAATCATCACGAATTTGCATTTTCTTCCGTTTATATGCTTTACATTATTTTATAAGCCTAAGCACATGGATTATTATTAGATATTAATTTTTCTAAATATTCGTTCAATTTTAAATCAATTTTGTCAGTGTTACAATCATTCATCCTATATTTATTTCCTATTTCAGATGTGCGTGCGTGTGTTTTTTTTATGTGGCGTTGGCAGAGCAAGCTCTGCACAAGTGGCCCTCCGACAACGGATCCCCACAGCATTGTTGTACTGCATTGTACTATTGTTGAACAATACTTCCATGGGGCCCGTTAACTAGCCTATTTGGCTTCTTCTTTGAAATTTGACATTTCCATACATCTCCCATCCATCATGCTGATAAGGGGTTCAGAATCTAACTCGACTTCTTCATTCTGCATCGTCCTACCGTCTTCTTCATTCTGCATCGTCAAGACGTCTGCTTCCTGCAGCATCGCCCAGTCGTCTAACTTTAAGCAGCATTAACCGGTCATCCTCTGAAAAGACTCAACCCCGACACCTACTTTCCTGTGCATAAGGTGAATGAGTCTGGGCTTAACTCAGTTACCTACGTTTCTCAGTATCGGTTTGAGGAGCACTTAGAGGTACTCACTTCCTCTGGATCGGGTACAGGATTAAGAGCTCAACTCCGTGACCTGCATCAGTTCAAAGAGCGTTTCGTATTTACTACCTAGTAGCCTTCATCTAGCAACAGTTTTACTCAGCTGTTTAGCCTTGTTTTTACCTTCTATTCTCTTTGTCATTTCTAACCTTCTTGAGAATGGTCCTTACGTAGTTGTTTACTGCGCATCAACCATCCTTTGACGCCAGCATAGCTGTCATCATTGACTCAGGTGTCACCCTATTATGAGGTAACACTTGAGTTCTTCTCGTTTCATTTCGTATTGAGAAAAGTCACAAAAGACATGCTCCGCATCTTTGTTTGCTTCCAAACATACTGGGCGATTTGGATTGTATAACATAATTGATGTAGTTACACTGGCTAGAAGTAACTTTCGGCCCTGCGTTGGTCCACTACATTTGGCATTAGTCGCGATAGTGCAGTACCGTATTTTATTGCCTTATTGCTCACCCACTCGAGATGCTGCTTAAATGTTAGTCTGGCGTCCATGGTGATTCCCAGGTACTTAATGGTCGGCTGAGAGTCTATTTTGTGTCCGTCCACTGTCAGTGTTATTTTCTCTATTTTCTTCCTACTAGATATAAGGATAGCCTCCGTTTTATGGCTAGCAAGCTCAAGTCCAGTCTGCTTTAGCCAATCGTGGATTATACGTACTGCCTCGTTAGCGATTTCCGTCGACTCTTCCTTTTGCTTTGCTATTACCACTACTGCAATGCTATTTGCAAATTCTACAACCGTTGTCTCTTCAGGTAGCTCTAGCCTAAGTACTCTATCGTACGTGATGTCCCACAATGATAGGCTAAGCACTGACCCTTGTGGAACCTCTCCGGTTACTTTATCGGTTTTCGTGCCGTTCTCTGTGTCATACAAAAAAGTTCTGCCTTTTAAGTAGTCAGATATAATCCTTTTTATATATGCGGGTACCTCTTTTTTTCGTAGTGCCTCGTGTATCTTTCCCCAGCTGGATAAGTCAAACGCATTTTTATATCCAGTGTACCAATAGCTCAATACTTCTTAGCTCCTCCTTTCTATCTCTTCCCTTCTACTGCAGATCAAGCCGTGTCCACTACTAAGCTTACGGCATCAAGAGTAGAGCGTTTTTTCTGAAGCCGTATTGATATTCCGCTAGTCCACCTGGTTCTCCCATGACTTGGTCCATTCTAACAGAAATTATGCGCTCTACAATCTTGCCCTGGGTGTCTAGCATGCAGAGTGGTCTATATGAGGCAACTTCTCCAGGTAGCTTATCTCTTTTTGGTAGTAGTACCAGGCGTTGCTTCTTCCAGTTTTTGGGAAACGTTCCTTCTTCGAGACATTAATTGTACAGGTCAACAAAAACATTGTTGGGGTGTGCCTGTATAGCTTCTTTCAATGCAATATTGGGTATTCTATTCAGGCCTGGAGCCTTGTTATTTACAATTCATTTGCATGCAGCCAGTAATTTCTATGTAGTGATTGTTGAAATGATTTCGTCGTTTGCCTCCGCTTCGGAAATACCTTTTTTTCCAAGGAGGGCATATGCTTCCAATAGCGCTCGTCCTCTTTCGTTTCTCCTTTGGCTGTCCAACTCTACTGCCCAGGTATTGAAATCGCCTGCTTTCAGTATCGGTTTTCTTCCTACAGCATCCTGTACTAACCGGTCCAACAGTTGTCTAAATTTTTCTATCGGCGGGTTAGGAGAAGTATAGTAGCTGTACATGTGTACGCCTGCGACCGTAGCGCGTATGAATCCTTCATTATGTCTTGTCGTTTTATTCCTGGAAAGCAATATCTCCGCATGCCTATATCGCCACTTTACCAGTACTGTCCATACCCCACGATGGTTCGTCCAGGTCTATGTATTGTTAACAGACGATGGCTATGTCGATCTCTATCTGACGGCTCAGTAGGTCCTTTACAGATGCGCAGTGATTGATATTCAACTGCACTATTTTTATTTTCTTCGTCTGTCATTGGATTCTACTGCAGCTCAGTAAACTGGGCATGCGTAGCTCGCCCAGTCGTCTACTGGCTACCAGCTTCGTGGTCACTCTTTCTACCTGTTTCTCCTTTGCAGAGTACTCTGTTGGGTTAGTTGTTACACTTTTTCGTTTTATGCCTGCCTTTGCCACATTTAAAGCAAAGCTTACCTTTACCTTCAGTTACTGTGCAGTTTATGCGGATATGGCCAAAACATAGGCATTTATAACACCTAAGCGGCTCGTTTTCGCGGTAAGCCACCCGCATCCTACAGTTGACTCATCCTATTCTAATCTTCTGTAACTTAGTGATCTTAGCTACTATCTTAACTGGTACCCGTATCACTGCAATCTGCGTCTACGTCCTACGCAGAGATCTTACGGTAGAGTCTTCTATGATGTTCTCTTCGCCAATTTTCTTCTGTAGTGCTTATAGTACCTCCTCTTTTGAGGTGAGTACGTCCAGATCTCTTACTCCAATGGTTTCTTTTTGCTAGAGTGCTTTTATTGTGGCGCCGTCTACTAGTACTGCTCTAACTGCTTTTTGAAAGTCCAAAGTTGGAACTTTTCTTGTGCGTTTAAGCTCTTTAAGAAGATCTCCTGACACTGTTCTACGTATTTTATTTACGCTATCTCTCAGCTTGTTAAGTGACGAAGCTGCTTTTATTTTTGACAAAATGTCTGCATAGCTCTATTTTTATGCAGCCTTGATAATCAGAGCATCCGGTCTGGGGGGTTCTTGCTTGGTTCGGTCCATCCTTGCTGGTCCTATTCTGGTTTGTAACTTTTAATCCCGTTGCTTGCCTTTTTTTCTTTTAATTTTTTGTGACTACTTCCTGCCACGCTGCCTTTTTAGGTTGGTTATCATCTCCTTTATTTTCTCTATTTTTATCCTGCGGAGTAGTTTGGGCTTCCTTTGTTGTAGCCGCCTTCCGAGATCTAAGACTTGGGGTTGTCGGCCCCCCCCCCCCCCTGAGTTCCTGGGCGTTGGCATTGCTGTAAGTTATTATCTGTCGTGCAGAGATTCGTATAGCTTGCTCTTATGATTCGGGCAAGATCTTTAACTTGTTTGTGCGCATTGTGCCTATCCCGGACATAGTTCATTAATTTCTCGAATATGCTGCCAAGGCGGTCCAGGTGCGCATTTCTATGTATTACGCAAACAGCTCTTTTATCTCTGTCTGCATCAACCTCCATTTTCATGTCACCTGCGTCTCTATAGGAGCAGGGGTCAGGTGACTAACCTCTGCGGCTTCTAAGTGAGTTTACCCTCCTCATCCCTAATCTCCATGGGGCCAGCGCCGACCACCGAGGCTGTTACCCGATCGGAATCGACAGCAGGCCTGGGCTCTGTGGCTTGACCCGCTTGGGGTAGTAATGTTATCAACCCGCTATCCATGTTTGATTTATCTTTGGTGTTTCTTCTCCTAGCCTGTTTGGTCCGCGGAGCATATTTTATTTCTGCTCTACCCTTCGGCCGATTGAGGAGACCATAACGCGCAGATGAGCATTCCCATATCCGCCACCCAGGGGACGCCCCACATATGGGGTATCAGCATCCCGCGCGTACCCTGGACGACTGGATATCGCCTACGAAGAAGTGCACTATGTATGTGTAATATAAAAAAAAACACGTGTTTGTGTGTGTGCGTGCGTGCGTGCGCGCGCGCGCGTGTGTTTATAAAATCTCACAAAATCTCCGAGTAACCTCGCACTCAAAGCTAATCTAAATTGTCAAACTATGTATTATTTGTCAATAATTAGTTATAATATTCAACAATTTTTTAAAATCTAAACATATTTTAAATTTAACAGTCGCAATTAATGTCTCCATATTAATATATCTTCATATGTCATAAGCATAAATATTTTTTACATATTATTTCGAATTGTAAATATAAATAATGATAATTAAAATTACGTACATGTTAACTAAACCATTATAATAAATTAATAATTTAAATATTCGGTGATGGTATATATAGAAAAGAAATGTTTTCACATAATCTCAGTATAAACTGTATTAAAATGATGAAACATTATATTAACCTATTTTATATGAACAAATATAAATTTCAACTGTGACGAGACACGAGTCTCGCACATGTAAATACGTATGAACGCAGCCGCAATAGACGCGGCATGCGCAGCGAGCGCGCGCACGCAACGAACGAAAGGCGAATCCGCTGTAAAGTGCTGAAGGCATGCATCAGCCGCTGAGGCATCACCGCGAAATCGTGCTGCATGCACGAAGGAGCTCTTGATAATACGCAAAAAGCAGTGCATAAACTTGTTCGCGAAACAATAGATGTAAATTGATCTGCACTCAACCCGGCTGCATCATCCGCGCCAGTACGCTATTTTGCCGCGTTGCGCTAACGTGGCGGCCAGGAGTAGACACGGTATAACCTTGGTCAGCCTCGTAGTCAATACTCGTTGCCAGGAATAATATGTGTAAACATTACTATTGTCTTATTATAACAATTCAGCTATAACAACGGTAGATCATTACGTATGTTAATAAAAAATTACAAGTCTGCGCTTAAATCTTACAAAGAGATAGAGTGAGAGAGCAAGAGATAGAGCGAGAGAGCGCGCGCGCGCGAGAGAGAGAGAGAGAGAGAGAGAGATTTTGACGTGATTTTTTCTTACCGGCTCGTTCAGTCTTCATAGAGTCCCAAACGTTGCAATTAAAATCATCGTAACCAGCAAGCAGTAATCGACCGCTTTTGCTGAAAGCTACGCTAGTAATGCCACAAATTATATTATCGTGGCTGTACATTGCTAATTCTTGATCTGCTCGTATATCAAATAATCTGCAAGTAGCATCATCTGAACCCGTCGCAAAGGCAAATCCATTAGGGAAGAACTGAAAAACAAAATGAAATAATTAATTTAAAATATATCAGTTATAATAATAATAACGGCTAATTTATTTAAGTATATAGTGGCATGCAGTACAGGTGAGTTTTTAAACTAATAAATTAAAATAATATCGCTTCTTCAATTTTAGCGGTGTATCTAAAGAACTTAATCAGGGAGATTTGAAACCCATTTTTAAGATGCTGCAGACCTTGCAGTCGATAGTGTAAGTAGTGCTTATGAGCATCTCTGGCACCATATATCGGCAATCACTGTAAACGAAACAAGAGATGTTTAAACCGTATAAAATTTCTATACGCTTACGCATACACGCATTGTTTTATTGTAAAGATAAAAAAAAGTATGTGACGCAAATATCGCGCCATAAGAACCACACAAAAAATTGCTTGAGACAAACAGCAAATTCCGTAGCTACTTCGGGTCACAACAGTGAGTGTCCTGGCCAGCCGATTCTTCTCGGAATCAAAGTCAGTAGTCTAATCAGCGTCAAGTGATCTCAATAAGTAAGCAGTAAAAGGAAGTGATTTGCGTAGTACCGACATACGACTCGAGGGTGTAGCGATAATCCTTGAAACAGTTGTGATCGTGATTCGACGCGTAAAGCACAATTAGCACGTTAAAATCTCAAAAATATCTCGTGACACAGAGGTCGTGTCGGAAATTGCCACATGGCAAATCGCGTCGTCGGCCATTTTGGCATTGTAAAAATCTAGCGTGCGTGCTTCCATTGAGCAACGAACATTGTTTCATAAAATAGATACAAAAATTGGTACATTGTTATTTTCAGACGAAGACGAATGTTTCCTTAATGTTAGTGTATGGTAACTCGATGCGACTCAACGTGTATTGTGAGACTGATCGAGCGTAGATTAAAACCGTGTGATTTATTCGATGAATAATGAGTAGTAATTCTGCACGAGAAATTATGGATTGTTTTACCGCACTTCACCATGTGTATCGTAGACGAATTATATTGAAGAATTAAGTTTAGCTAAAATAGTTTAGGAAAAATTAACCAATGTCCAAGCAACGCTGATGGTTCTCACGATTATGCAGCAGATAGTCCGTAATGTTATTATTGCGTTAGAGTTAGGTTAAATAGTTTCCAACATCCTTCCGGAACATATCTGAACATATCATCAGCACTATATATTATCCGCGAGATTGTTGACAATCTAACTGCTGTTCTTGATGCGAAAATCGACTTGCTCGATAATACGCTTACTTTGGCAGTTGATCTGATTAGTAAGCACAGCAAAAATATGCAAGCTGTGTCTTTTGTGTGTTCTCCTTCCACTGATACTATCTCTGTGTCGAGTTCTATGTCCTTGTCAGTACCATCCAATGATAATTCTGAGATTCTTGTTTCGGATTCTTACGGGTGGATGACGTCTCTTGTCGACGTCATCCACCCGTGGCGATGCACGAACGGACAGGCTGCTCAACTGGTGCCAATAATACTCACCCTCCACCTTTCTTCGTGCGACTATGCTTTGCTTCTATGGCGAACGAGATTGATTATGCGAAACACGAATATAATTGACTTTACACGCGAGATCTTGACCTATCCTTACTTGATCTTGCAGAACAATCGAACGTAATAAACACAAACACATATTTTAACGAAATCCTTGATAAAAATAAATGTAAAGCATTTTAGAGCTTGAAAATTACAGCTGAAAAGCTCGGATTCAAATACGTTTGGCACCGTAGGGGGATGTTCTTGACCACGTGGAGTGATGGAAAAAGATTTCACGTTCTTAACCATGCAGCTGACCTACGTGCTATTGCGGATGCATACACTGAGCGAGTGACACTGCAAAATGAAAATCTTGTAAGTGAGACTACATGACTACCACGTAGTCTCGAAGTCACGCGGATCCTCTCGGAGAAAAAGCTTAGGGCAGCCTTCTTTAATGCCTATTTACCTGAAGCAGTCAGTAGATCCGGCAGTACCTTCATAAAAATACGGAGTATGAGTTATAGGAGTGGCAGAGACTCGTTTCCATCCCATGCTCAATGATGTTATAGCAGAAATTAAGAATCGACTGACGTCCTATAATAACTCTCACAATCTCATCTCAGTGATGGTGGACAGGCCTGCGCCATCAGCCCCCTATAAAACTTTTGCCTACAGAGCATTTAATAAAATTAATCCAGACAATTCAAGCGCGTTACTAAAAGATTGTGATTGGTCGTCGTTCGAGTCTACCTCACTGGATCTAATGGACATGCTGCACCATGGGTGAATGACAAGTTGCTCCTCCTACATTGCAAGGGCGAAGCTGCTTTGCGACGACATACGCGGACAGATGACGATGCATTCCTGAAAAAATTCTTTAGGCTACGGAGACAAATAATAGATACGACAATGCGACAGACTAAGGAGGACGCTGAACAAAAACGGAAATTTTTAGAAGAAGCTGCGCAGCCTTGGACTTCTTCCCAAGTCGGCCAATCGCTTGAATGGCTACTCCCTGGATTACCTTAATTAGGCCAAGCTGTAGAGCATTTTTACATGACATAATTTGTTGCAGAAAACCGATTGTGCGATCATATAAAGGATGATAAGCAAATAAAAAGGTATATGTTTTTCACTCGCATTTCTATTGTTAGTTATTCACAATTTATTGTATGCTGAGAAATGTTGCAAATTTATTGGAACCAGAGGAATCACATATTGAGTAGTAGAGCGTCGGTTTTAAATAGGAGCAGAGAGCTCACCAAAAACATCCCACTGTACCTTTCAGAATTATTTTTTCTGAAAACAGACCAAAGAATCAGATTCTTCTGGTTCCTTTACCCCAAAATAAAAAAAAACCATTCAAATAGCTATAGTAGATGCTGAGAAATGTTAATGCAAAAATAGGTAACGTGTGCGCCGCGCGCGCCTGTTACTATATATACGCGTCTCCGCCGCTGCTCCGCCCCTCACCACTGGACTGCGAGCGCGCGCTCAGCAGATTTTCGCGAACTTTACGATGGTTTTTCGCATGCTTTCAGGCACTTCATCAAACAACTGAAATCTACGTTTTGTAGTGCACGATATCAACTTTTCGGCACTTTGTAGTGTGCGTTATATGGGTTGGCCCGATTAACCGTAAGTCTCGGTGCCACGTCGCAAAGCTCAAGAGTTCGCGAGCACTGAGCGCTAAGCTATACGACGAAGTGGAGTTAAGCTGGCAAGTTCAAAAGGTCCTGGTCAACGAACAGAAGAGATTCGGTGCTCCAAGGGACAGGTGCTCGCTCGAAACACAGTAAAAAAGTGGTGGCTCGAAAGCCACTACCGACGCCTCAACCCGGGCAACGAGTCATCATCTAGTTTCATGCTTTTTAAATTCAAGAGAATTTTATTTATTTCTTAATTTCTCTCTTAAACCTAGCCATATAAAACTCTCACTCATAATACCTTTTTGAAATTCCAATCAGATTTACGATCGAGCATACAGGTCTGCCGAAAAAAACGCACCACACACTTTGAATAGCGATTTTGAGTAAACTAATAATCCAACATCACCCAAATTATCCGATTAAGTCGTTCGACCTCTTATTTTGTAGATATTTTTATTCTCTACAAGTCGTCTCGTTATGGCATTCCGATAGCTCTTTTAGTTTTATAGTTGTACGCAAAAAAATACCAAAATCGCGTTTTGTTTTTTTTCTGCAATAAATTGTGAATAACTAACAATAAGGAACAGAAAAGCGAGTAAAAAACATTTACTTTTTTATCTGCTAATCATCCTCTATATGATCGCACAATCGGTTTGCTGCAACAAATTATGTCACAATAAAGCAGTTTTAAATCCCTACAGCCTGGCTTATAAAAAGCACTTTGCAGCCGTGTCGCGATCTCCCTCAAAATCTGCCTAAAGAGGATTTCACCTTCAAACATGTGCCGCTAAATGATATCGAACTTGCATTAGCTCATTTCAACTCTCAGGCCAAGGGAGAGGACGGCACTGATGCGTAAGCTGAGCAGCATGTGCTTATCACGATCGATTCTCTGTTGGATTTACTCGTATTTATAGGATAGAAGTAAAAAGTGTTTTTAATCGGAATGAAAATTCTGATTGGGTGATTACCAATCTCGGTGTTTCACAAGGCCCGGTGCTGAAACCTCTGCTGTTTTGTCTGTATATCAATGACGTATATATCAATTATCGGCAGTTGCATGGGCTATGTCATATTGGGTGGCGCGGTCTGGCCTTTTGCTGAACCCAGGACGGACAAAGGCCATATACTTCGCGTCACAATACATAATAACACGTATTAATAAGTTCAGAATGCCTGGAGTTGTTTTAAGATTGGGCGTCGTTATTTCTTTCGCTGATAGTGACGAGTCTTGGGGTGGCGCTAGATCGAACTTTTTCTTGAAAACCTTAGTTCGATCAGTTAACTGCAAAAGTAAATCGGATTCTGTACACGTTATGCTTTGTCCGATCTTGCATCATGTATGTATTACCTACATTGAGCCGAACTGATCTTGTAACTTCCTTTTGGCGCAGGCTAAGCTGGCTACAAATGGATACGAGAGGACTGTATTTTCCTGCCGCTACTTTATATAAAATCTTTAAATCATTTGACATGTTTCAGAAGCGCAAGTTGAGCCGGACCGCTAGGGGGATCACAAGGGACATTAACATACCTAGGGTGCGTACTGAGTTTGGTCACGCATCATTTAGGAACCGAGGTGTACATTTATGGACTGCCCTTTCTGGGTGCATAATAGTATATTGTGCAACTAGGGAGAAAATTGGCCTTTTCTAGCGAGGGTGATGCAAAAAATCACTCTAGTCTGAAAAAGCCACTCCTCCCTTGTTGCTCACCATACTTTTTATTATAAGTGCATGAAAAGAAGATTTTCCACACACACACACACACACACACACACATAGGATACAGATTGAGGAAAAAATTCCTCCTTTGGGAAGAAAATTTCTTTTTCCCGGAAAAAAATTACTCCCTCAGGAAGATAGAATCGTTTCCTCCCGCTGTAGGGTGAGGAAATAGTATATTACAATACGAGTACGCGAAGTAGGTGATTTTCGCACGAGCGTATTTTGTCGCCCGAGCGTAGCAAGGGTGAC
This sequence comes from Nasonia vitripennis, assembly GCF_009193385.2. Lineage (NCBI taxonomy): Eukaryota > Metazoa > Arthropoda > Insecta > Hymenoptera > Pteromalidae > Nasonia > Nasonia vitripennis. Next base: position 1,219,543 of record NW_022279653.1, read on the forward strand.
AAAAAAGCGAGCATGTATTTTTTCCCGCTGAACACGAACCCATTGTTAGTTTTGGTCTATAAGGCCACCTTTCATCCATGACTCAGGTGATGTTTTGAATACTCGTGTCCGTCTCGGGCGCCTACGGCGCCCTCGACACCCACTTGTGCTTAAAACATCACCCTCGCTAGAAAAAGCCAATTTTCCCCCCTAGTTGCACAATATACTATTTTTCCCGCTGAACACGAACCTACCGTTACTTTTGGTCCATGAGGCCACCTTTCGTCCATAATCTCAAAAAACAGTCAATTCAGTTTTAGCAGCAGTTAGATATAGGAGCCCCTTTTCGAAAAATAAAATGAACACAAAAATCAATATTTAGTTAAATACTATGTTCCCAATCGTATTTGTTTAACCCATTAACGCCCAAAGTGACCATCTTTTGACAATACTTTCAGTCGTGTACAGCATCTACTTCAAATTGTTCAAATAATAGTTGAGTAGTCATTTCTAACGTAAAATTTCATGTACTTTCTGAATTCGGTATCAAAATTGTCAAAAAAATTGGTATTAAAAAGTTATAAACAATTTTTTGAAAAAAAAAACATGAATTTTCGAGATAAAAAATTCGTTTAACCAAAATTTTCGAACGCAAAGAGGGCTCACTCGCGTGTCTAACGCATGTAGATTTGGTCAATGACATGTTAACTTTATTGTAAAATAGTTGCATACCCAAATTAAACATGGCGGCCATCGAAACAACCCCTTTTCCACCAAAATTTTCCAAAAAGGTTGGTGATTTTTTTTCTTGGTTAGGATCGACTTAACGAAAAAAAGTTGTGGAATAAAAAGTGCTTATAATTGAATAAGAAACACGTGTGAATTTTTTCAGAATTTTTTGAGCGATTTTTATATTTTTGGATATCGCCATTTTTTGAAAAATCCAAAAGTCGCTCAATAAATTCTGAAAAAATTCACACGTGTTCTTTGATCAATTCTAAGCACTTTTTGTTTCATAACTTATTTTTGTAAAGTAAGTCTTTATTGAATTAAAAATTGGTGAACGTTCTTAGCCGCTGCTGAATGTAACGTTGCCCGGGTTTCACCACGTGAAGGTGAACGTTCATTGAAAACCCTCGTTTTTTTTTTGTTGTTTTTTTATGTTTTTTTTATGTTGTTTTTTTGTTTATTTTTTTATTTATTTCTAATTTAGATTTTTTATTTGGAGTAAAAGAAGTAACTTTATACTCAAAGATGATAACTACTACTAGTGCTTTTTTTTAAAACATGGCTCACAATAATATTTTTCATTGCATTTTTCACAACATTTAGAACTTCTTACTTTACATTCCGAGCAATATGATCGTTTAGTTTCTTTTGCAAGCTCATGCTTTATCAATAAAGCCCTTTGCAGGTAATGCTTGCTTATTTCTATGGCAAATTCTTTTATTCCACATTTTTCATTATGTCGAACAGTATTTCTCAGAATGAGTGCGTTAGTAATAGATGCTTGAATTATTCGCATCAAAATACACCACGTCCATTTTTTGGATCGGACATTTGGTAAAATGTTATTACAGTATTGATCGTGGATGTCAACTCCGCCCATAAATTGGTTATACATTTTAAAAGCATTCGGAAATGGTATTTCTATTTTCTGTTTATCAGTTTTACTGTATCTTTTTACAGTACCATGGGGCTGGATACCTGCTGCAGTGGACAGAATTGAAACAGGCTTAGAATCTTGTACAGTAATAAAATTTAGACCACTAGTCTCGTCATGTTGTACAGCAAAAGTCCCTTTAGGAGCTTTTTTGACCAAGACATTTTTTACATTCACTCGATTTTCTCTAACTGTCCCTGTAGCTTGAATACCAATTTTCTTTAGATGAACCAGTAAATCTGGACTACTAAAAAGATTATCGAAATAAACATGATTCAGTCCCAATTTACGGGGAGATAATGATTTCAACATATATTCCAGCATTCGAATAACTACTCTACTGCCTAAAGCACAATTTGCTAAAATATCATTTGTTTCATGTTTTCCGCAGTAGATGTCAAAATGAAAGAGGTAACCAAAAGCGCTACATAGAGCCCAAAGCTTGATACCAAATCGAGTTGGTTTTCCTCTAATAAATTGTTTCAGAGTACATCTACCAAAATACTTTACCATCATTTCATCGATAGAAAATGCTGTGCAAAAATAGCCGAACTTCTTTATGTTTTTGTTAAATATATATGTAATTGCTCGAACACGCCAAACTTTGTCCAATTCATTTTTGTCCTTCAACTGCGAACATTTCAAAAAATGTTTTATTTGCTCAAATCGATTTCTACTCATGGAGTTGCTAACTACATCACTTTTTAAAAATGGATCAGTTGACCAATAGTACCAATAAAGACTAACTTTACAAAAATAAGTTATGAAACAAAAAGTGCTTAGAATTGATCAAAGAACACGTGTGAATTTTTTCAGAATTTATCGAGCGACTTTTGGATTTTTCAAAAAATGGCGATATCCAAAAATATAAAAATCGCTCAAAAAATTCTGAAAAAATTCACACGTGTTTCTTATTTAATTCTAAGCACTTTTTATTTCACAACTTTTTTTCGTTAAGTCGATCCTAACCAAGAAAAAAAATCACCAACCTTTTTAGAAAATTTTGGTGGAAAAGGGGTTGTTTCGATGGCCGCCATGTTTAATTTGGGTATGCAACTATTTTACAATAAAGTTAACATGTCATTGACCAAATCTACATGCGTTAGACACACGAGTGAGCCCTCTTTACGTTTGAAAATTTTGGTTAAACGAATTTTTTATCTCGAAAATTCATGTTTTTTTTTTCAAAAAATTGTTTATAACTTTTTAATAATAATTTTTTCGACAATTTTGATACCAGATTCAGAAAGTACATGAAATTTTACGTTAGAAATGACTACTCAACTATTATTTGAACAATTTGAAGTAGATGCTGTACACGACTGAAAGTATTGTCAAAAGATGGTCACTTTGGGCGTTAATGCGTTAATAGCACTTTTTTAGCATTATAATGAGATGTTATTTTCCTAGATTTCATTAGTTTGGATATAATTAGATTTTTTGTTTCTCATCCATAACCAACATCGAACATATCTTACAGCAAATAAAATATTGTACGTTAAAAGATAATATGTATTTTCCTCTATCGTTTTATGCTTTCATTTTTTAAAAAAAAATTTTCGAGGATAGTTAATCGACATTCTTTTGTAGTGTATAACTGCTGTTTGAAGTCATTGTTTCTTCAACGGTCCTTGTACGGATAGTTGAAGGAAATTTCTTCTCGTTGCGTAACTGTTTGCGTAACAGTCCTTTTCAGGATAGTTAGCGAGCTCTTACATTAGCGATCTCATGGTTTCTTTAATAGTCCTTCTAAGGATAGTTAAAGGAAATTTTTTCTAGGTGTGTATAGACTTGCACAACAATCCTTTTCAGGATAGTCAAGCTCTCGAATCATTTGTAGTAATTAACTTTTGAACAGTCCTTTTAAGGACAGTTCAAGGGAGTTTCTTCCAGGTCTTGCGCAAGAGTCCTTTTGAAGGTACGTTTTTAGTTTTAACAACATGAAAAAAAATCTAAAACTCTAGGAGACGATGTTAATACCGGCTATCCAGGGTACCTGGTACCTCGCGGAGCGTTCCCGCCACGATATTCGTGTTCTGGGTTCGCAAAAACCCTCGAGTTACAAGTTTCGTCTCATTATGTTTCAAATTGCCATAAAACTCTAGGAGACGACGTTGATACTGTCTACCCTGGGCACCAGGTACCTCAGAGACCGTCGCCGACGCCATATTCGTGTTCAGCGACCTCGAAAACTCCCGAGTAACAAGTTTCTAGTCGCTATGTTACAATTTTCCGTAAAACTCTCGGAGACGACGTTCATGCGGTCTACCCTGGGCACCAGGTACCTCGGAGGTCGTTGCCATTGCCATATTCGTGTTCAGCGACCCCAAAAACCCCCGAGTAGCAAAACTGGACTCATTTCCATCAATATTTACCGAGTTGTAAATTTTTTATTCGGTGTCTCCTCGGAATGCAATTTTAAAATGCATATAATTCATGCGATAATGCATTTTCAAAGAAGTAATTAATCACACTAGGTCACAAAATTTCCTGACATTTGACGAATCGAATGCAAATATAACTGCATTACGATCCGTCTTACTGCTCAAAAAATCGACAGTCAGCGGGATCAGATCTCGGCATAGCGGAAACACACGGAACAGCCGAAGTGGGGGAACTCGGAGTTGGAAGTCTATGAGTTCCAACATGGAAATGAGGCACGCAATGGTTTGCGTTCTAATAACGCCGAGAATATCAGAACTTGTGCATTTCCAGTTGGAATTATATCAATACCAATTTCTTACTTTAACACTACAATTTTCTCGGAGCTTATAAACCTCGAATAATGCGCTGTGTTATTTCGAAATCCGTAATATAAAAATACAATTCGATTTATTGTTTTATCTCCGAGGATTTAGGAGTTGTAGCATTTCAAAATTTCTTTCCGTGTACTTCCCGAACTTAAGCTAAAAAAGCCGAAGAATTACGAACAAAAAATGGTGTTATGGCCGATGTCACCGCAAGAGCTGGTAAAACTATACCAAATGATACAATTAATTAATTAATGATTTCTATAATGACGATACTGTTGGTAGAGATGCCAGAAGTCAAAGACACGTGTTCAGTTAAAGTTGATGGCGAGCTTATTAAAGTTCAAAAACCGTTATTGTTAATGGACCTCAAAGAACTGCATATATTGTTCAAAAAGATTTACTCAGATCATCCAGTTAGTTTCAGTGCTTTTACAAAACTCCGACGGCGATATTGTATTGTGGCTGAAGCGAGAGGAACTCACTCAGTATGTGTATGTACGATTCATCAGAACTGAAAATTGATACTTGATGCAATTAACATTAACAGCTTAACAAAATAAACTGAAAACCCAATTCGTGATTATCATGATTGTTTGAAATCAATTGTGTGCAAGACACCTACGCCCGATTGCTACCTAGATCAATGTCATAAATGTCTAGATATTTCATTTTTATCCACGACATTACTTGAAATTTTAAATAGTGCATTCATCAATCAGGTACAATATAGTGTATGGACAGCAACTGATAGGTCGACTTTGAAAACAGTTACGAGTGAAGTTTCTGACTTTGTAAATGGATTTTGTGGCAAGCTACAGACTCTTAAACTGCATTCATTCATATCAAAACAGCCGTCTCAATTTATTTCGTGAACAAAACAGAATTTGAATAAATGAGAAGTACTTGTTATGTTCGATTTTTCTGAGAATTATTCATATGTAGTTCAAGATGCTTTGCAAGCATTTCACTTCAACAATTAGCAATGTACAGTATTTCCAATTATCTAATATTATAAAGAAAACTCTGAATTAAAGCATAACAGTTCCATCTTTCTCTCAGATAGCTTAAAACACGATACTTCTGCCGTCTTTACAATTCAAAAGCAATTGATTCCAGAAATAAAAAAACTATTAAAAATGTTAAAAAATTGATATGCGTCACAGTTGGCGCAAAGCAACATTTCAAAAACCGATTCCAGGTCGCTAATCTCATCAACCATAAAGAAGATTTTGGAATCGAAGCGAAATGACATTATTGCGTAACGGCATACGGTAAAAGTGGATATGATGGTTTAGGAGGCTTACCGAGCAAGTCTTTTAGCTAAACCATCAGAAGCCATTTTGACTCCAGAAAGCCTTTTTCATTGGGCAAGTAAACATTTCGAAAAAATACAATTTTTTTATAGTAAGGTAGACCATGATAAAACAACACGTCATTTGAATAAAAGATTCTCAACAGCACCCGAAATTTCAAAAAACAACTCGTTTACTATTCAACAACCAAAAACGGTAGTTATTAAACGATTTTCTAATGCTACTAAAGAGTAGAATTTTATGTAAGTAGAAAATGCTTAGTATTTGATCATTCAGAAACAAACAAAAAAAAATAATGATTTTTCAAGAACCATTACTAAAATAGTGCAAAATACGAAAAATCTAAAAATATCTAAAAATCTTCCAAGAAAGGAATAACTCTTTCAAATCTGGAATAATCTTAATGAAAATACCGCTAACAATGCATTGGCACGCACCTTCTCTAAATTCGTTTATAGTTCCAATATGTATAATATAATGTTTGAAATATAAAATCTGTATGTTTTACTCCACTATAAGTAAGGCTATACTCAACTCAACAATAAAACACACATTTATATGGAGATTTTATAAAAACATGATTATCAAATTCCATAACCTCAAAAGATGATTACAACGCGTTTTTTATGATATCCAACATTTTTCAATGGCTAAATAGCATTTAATAATAGCTAAACTAGTGACAAATATAAACAATTTGACCTTGTCTTTGAATAGTTGTCCTTGAAATGACTTTGAAATGAGCTTTTAGTCAAGCTTAAAACCGACAACAGCATTGTATTCCTCTGTTAAAAACGACCGAAGAATGATGATGAACTTTTTATGTACACTATTTCGAGTCTCAGCCACGTAAAACCACATTTTTTGACTGTTTTTTGAGGCTATGGACGAAAGGTGGCCTCATAGACCAAAACAAACGGTGGGTTCGTGTTCAGCGGAAAAAAATACATGTAAATAAGCTTTTTCTCTAATTTTTCTACCACTATTTCGAGTTTTAGCTGCGTAAAACCACATTTTTAATATTTTTTGAGGTTATGGACGAATGGTGGTCCCATAGACCAAAACAAACGGTGGGTTCGTGTTCAGCGGGAAAAAATACATGCAAATAAACTTTTTCACTAATTTTTTCTTTGCCCTTGCAAGTTTAAGAACATTTAACTGCTATTCAGTGGTGATATCAGTGTATTGTTGGAGCTGCACCAGCCCACTATTTGGAATTTTTTAAAAAGGACACATAGTAATGGAAAGTAGATATATTAAGCTAAATTTTAAGCCCGAACACGAATTTTTTTGAGCCTCTGATTTTTGAATAGAGTGGGTGGCCTTTTTGACAAAGAATGCCCCATATATATTTTCTGATTCTGAATTCGGGAAATTTGTGATTTGGTTCTGAAATGTAAAATCAGTACATGCGTTACAAAAAATATGGTGTGCACCAAGGGCTAAGTGGGCTTTAGGCCTCGCGTGCTTGCAGTACTCATCTGTAGCTCGTAAACGCCCTCGCCTTCGGTTTGCGGTAACTCGCTTTGACTCCACACTTGGCCTAAAAAAGCCTACTTTACGCCCTTGGTACACAATATACTATTTTTGTTAAACCTTATGAGTTGCTAACTAAAGTTTAGAGTGTTTTGAAAAAATTTATGGTTTTATGAGGTTATAAAATAACAAGTAACATAAAATAATAAGACACTATAGTATTAAAAATATTGAGGTTTGAATTTTTTTCAAAAAAAAAATATTATTTGATATTATGACTGGTGGTAAATGGCCCGTCTAACAGATAGTTGGTGCGATTGCGGTCTACTCTTCGATGTGTCACCCTTTCCCTACTTTAAAGATTTTGAACAAATATTTCTGATTACAATAGTCTTTTCCCTTAAGAAAATAACGTGCAGAGATCTGTGCATTGATCTCTGCAGAGATTTTTGCACAAAATTTGGACCGTAGAAAAATTTTCAATTTTGTTTTGTAGTCTGAAACGCTCCGAATGAACTCTTTAAATTTATTTATAGCACTGCGTGGCCTAAGTCCGCGTTTATGTCACGCCTATCCGTGACCTAAGTAGTCCATTATTGCACCGTGCTAACCTCACGGTGCGGTACAGGACTGCTTATGTCACGGATAGTTGTGACATAGTGGACTTAGGGCAGGCAGATGCTATAAAATAGTATACGATACTTGTAACCTAAGTTGGCATTTTATTACACGGCGCTGCGGTATCGCCCTCGCTACGCTATAACGTTAACTACGCGCCGTGTGATAAAGTGCCACTTAGGTCGCACGTATCGTAATGTACTAATTTTATAGTCCAGAATGTCGTAGTATTTGAATTTCTTCTATGTGTGAAATTCGTTATTTCAGATATTTCACAGAGTTTCGATCTTGACTAACGTATTGTAGTCGAGACAAATACACCTGAAAGAGAAACTTATGTTTGAGAAATATATTAACCTAATCTTTCATTTTTAAAAAGATTCATCCGAAAATATTACGTTATTAACTTAATATTGCAAGTTAAAAATTTGTTCGATATATTTTTTTCGTCAAAGTTTCTTCTCCCCATATTTTGTCTCTTCCAGTCACGTGACTTCCGGTACGGTGTATTATACGCCAGTGGTTACAGCACTTATAATCTACCTTACCAACATTCGTCTGCTACTCGGTGATACGCGATTGTGTTATTATATATTACGTACATATAATAATGCTATACGATTATATGCGCGATGCGAGCAATGTCTAGAGCAATAGTAGTTTGTTGTCTATCGAATAGATCAAGATTTCAAGGACAATATGCTTTGTAAAAAATGTGAAATCTCCCTAAAAAAACTTTTTTCAAAAGTAAAAACCTTGGCAAGAAAAAGACTAATAAAAGTAGTGAAATCTCTTAATAAAATATAAAATTGTAAAATAAATGTTTTTTTTTTTGCTATACGCATTTAAATATTTTTTGGGTAGCTGATTTTAACTTTAATTGTATCTTAGCGTGTATAGCAAAAAAAAAAAACCGCTGCCAATTCATTGGCACGTAGCTTCCTCCAACTAAATTTATAGGTCTAATAAATAAAATATTGTTTTAATATAGTATTTAATACAGTATAATCTGCCTGCTAATGAATGAGATTGGATGGTTCATTGACCAAAAGTTTGCAGACCCTTCTGTTTTTGTATTATAAAATGCGAACGCTACCATCAATTTTTTATGACATGAATTCATAGGAAGAAACTTTAACGACGAGCAACGACACCCCTATTAAAGAAAGCAAAAGTTTTGAGAAAAATCGGTTTTTACATTTTAGCTCTTTACTTGAGAACCGCTTGACGAAATCGTTTAAAATTTTAGCAGCATATAGCTTTTTTGTAGTATTTGACTAAATTTTTTTGAGATATAAGGAATCAAAAAATTTTAAAGAAAAAATTGAAACCTTGATATCTTAAGAACCATAGGGGTTTGAAAGCTCCGCAATGAACTTAGCCAAAACACATAAAATATCTACTTTTTTCCAAAATCTCAAGTGCAATAAAACCATTTTACGTTTGTAAACGAGGCACAAAAAACTCATTTTTCTTTTTTATGCTAGTCTTTTGAAAGCATTGTTAGGAATCCTTTTCTTAAATGCTTAAGATTCATTTTATTTTGGTAATCAATTTATCGAAATCACCAAATTTTTATGGATATTTTCTAAATTATGTTATATTAACAACAATTTAATGTTTAATTTTTTAGTAACGAAACATTAAGTTTCAATTTTGTTTTAATTATTTTATCACCCTAAAAATAAATATTATTTTAAAGTAAGAGAGAGAGTGAAAGAAAGAGGGATAGTGAGAAAGTGTGTGTGTGAGAGAGAGAGAGAGCGAGAGAGAGAGAGAGAGAGAGAGAGAATCAATTTAAGGCATCTTTCCGTTATATATGTTTATTATAAATATATATATATATATATATATATATATATATATATATATATATATACAGGGTGTCCCATTTTAATTTACCACCCCCTAGAACTGGTTAATAATTTGCTCTGAGAAAAAAATGTTTCAAATAAAATTTGTTGGGTTCGAAGGGGGACATCTTTCGGCTATTTTAGCTGTGACCTTGAACATGACCTTCAAGGTCATTTGAAAGTCAAGACCAAATTTTCATATGAAATGTGCATATTTTTATGGCGGATTCGGATTCTACTAAAAAAGAGAAACACTTTTTGTCCGAATCATTTTTTGAAAAAATCCCAAATTTTTGTTGTAAACGGCTTTAAAAAAGTTGAAAAAATCACTAGATATCTCTTATTGCCCCACCCTTTAAAAGAAGTTAAAAATTTTACATTTTATCCGAGGAATTAGAAACGTACACAATTTTACAAATTTAAGTCCAAGTATGACCTTAGCCATGAACTTGTCCTTAACCAACAAGGTCATTCGAAGGTCAGTCAATTTATTTAACGGTAATCCTCGATTTTTATTCCGGCAATTGAAGCTTGGCTATGACTTTGACCTCGAACCTTAAATTCATTTTAAGAAAGAACCATCACTTTAATGGAAAATACTCTCTTTTTCAAAGAAATGAAATTACCAAAAAATTTATTAACAGAACCAAAGTTCATTAGAACGCTAATCTGATTCATTTTTTATCACATGGGGGAAGTTTGCAATCTTCGGGGTGTGTTTGATATTCTCTGGGGCAAGTTTGCAATCTTCGGGGTATGTTTGACATTCTCTGGGGCAAGTTTTACGTCATCTGCGGAAAATTTGACATCATCTGGGGCAAGTTTACGGTCACAACTGGGACAAGTTTGACATCATCTGGGGCAAGTTTGAGCAGTAAGGGGCATGTTTTCAACTGAGAATCAAAATCAAGCTTAGTTTTTTTAATGAAAATTGTACATATTTTAAATCATATTCAGATTCTCTGATAAAGTACGCATCTTTTTAAGAAATATTTTTCTCGTAAATGCTTTATTTCTCGCTAAAAGACATTTTTTTGCTTCGTTATCGTTCTATTGGTAAAGCTTGTAAATTCTTACAGCTCCTCAAAGCTTCTCATCATTAGGTTTTCATTGACTTTCTGAATTTCAGAGCAGAAAAATACTTATAATAAATTATTTCTAGTAAGATTAAATATTCCCTAAAAAATCTACCTACAACAGATAAAGGCTGACTACACGCCAGTAGAGATAGTCAACATGATCAAGATTCTGGGAGAATGTCACGACAATTACAAGGCTGCAGCGAGGCTGTACGCTGAAAGGTATCCGGACGCTCGTCATCCTACTAGGAGGAATATTAAACTTCTAACGATAAGAGCTCAAGGAGGTAACTTAAGAAGGAAGAGGCGACGGACGGGCCCAAGAGAGCATATTGCACTTGGGGTTCGTGCTGTAATTGCCGAGGATCCTCATATTTCGACGCGACAAATTCAGCGAATGCATGGAGTACCCAGATCAACAGTTTCCCGTTTATTGCGTCATTTTAGATTTCATCCATATCACTTGCACCTTACACATGCCATTGAGCCTGGTGATCCTGCCAGGCGACTTAGATTCTGTCAATGGGCGGAAACACGAATGCGCATAGATCCATTTTTCTTTAATCGGACTCTCTTTACAGACGAGGCAAAGTTCGACAATATGGGAGGAGTTAATCTTCATAACGCGCATTATTATGCAGAAGAAAATCCACATTGGCAGCGAGATCACCGTACACAAAGACGGTGGTCAATTAATGTTTGGGCGGGCATAGTTGGGGAATACGTTGTGGGTCCAATTTTTTATGACCGTAATTTAAACGGCGAGCTTTATTTAGATATTCTCGAGAACCAAATTCCACCTCTTCTAGAAAACATTCCGCTAGAAATAAGGCGAGACATGTGGTTCCAGCAAGATGGTGCTCCCGCTCATCGTAGACTACTTGTCAGGAAATTTCTGAACGCGACATACCCAAATAGTTGGATTGGAATTGGTAGTCCAATCTGTGAATTCCCTGCGCGATCGCCAGATTTGACCCCATTGGACTTCTTTCTGTGGGGGGCCGTGAAGCAGAGAGTTTACGCGGAAGCCCCGACGACGGCACAAAATATGATGGAGAGAATTGTTGCAGCATTCCAGGCGTTCACCCCACAAACATTAATAGATGTCCAAAGAAGTTTTCGGCAGAGAATACAAATGTGCATTCAACAAAATGGGCAATTGATAGAGCACTTGAGGCGTTGAAATTTCCGTGACTAGCTGAACGAAGGGGTCTTGCCTCAAGTGGCTGGACGTGAAGGTCTTGCCTTAAGTGGTTGGACGTGAAGGTCTTGCCTTAAGTGGCTGGATAGGGTCTTGCCTTAAGTGGTTGGACGGGGTCTTGCCTTAAGTGGCTGGACGTGAAGGTCTTGCCTTAAGTGATCAAAAGGATACCTCTGTCTTTGTTTGAAGCTAGTAACATTCATCTAAAACAGCTTATTTCTAGGACAAATTCTCTTTTCAGTTAAAGGGAGAGCTACCTATTGATGATCAAAAAATGGTTAAGACAAAAAGTGTTACTTTTTTGGTAGAACCCGAATCTGTGATAAATCTTATTCAAATGACCTTGAAGGTCATGTTCAAGGTCACAGCTGGAATAGCCAAAAGATGCCCCCCTTCTAACCCAACAAATTTTATTTGAAACATTTTTTTCTCAGAGCAAATTTTTAACTTCTTTTAAAGGGTGGGGCAATAAGAGATATTAGTGATTTTTTCAACTTTTTTAAAGCCATTTACAACAAAAATTTGGGGATTTTTAAAAAAATGATTCAGACAAAAAGTGTTTCTCTTTTTTAGTAGAATCCGAATCCGCCATAAAAATATGCACATTTCATATGAAAATTTGGTCTTGACTTTCAAATGACCTTGAAGGTTATGTTCAAGGTCGCAGCTAAAATAGCCAAAAGATGCCCCCCTTCGAACCCAACAAATTTTATTTGAAACATTTTTTTCTCAGAGCAAATTATTAACCTGTTTTAGGTGGTGGTAAATTAAAATGGGACACCCTGTATATATATATATATATATATTATAACACTCGGTTAATACTTTCCTGCCGTGTTATAACCAGGGCCAGAAGGGTCCTGTTTATTGTAAATTAACGTCGGGCGTGCAGAAGGCACGGCTCGGCCGACTCAGATCATGCACGTGTTTTTACACGAGCCCGCGGAGGCGGCGTAGGTCGGGTCGTAGGAAATAACACACGAGAAGTTTAGATAAGGAAATATATATTCAATCGTTACTATACACGGAGGTGCAAACGCCGCACACTTCGACGAACGATAAAGAGAGACGAGAGACATTACCCTGTCGACGTGAGAGAGTGAGAGTGCAGGTACTTACAACTCGGTAGTGGCAGTAGTACTTGACGCAACGGACGTGGTCCAGTCTCGGACGTGGAGATGTACAGTTCGGACGGGCGTCGCAGCAACTCGTCGGTAACGCACGGACGAATATCGTTCGCTCTCGAGGTGCTCGCAGGAATCACAACAAATCCGTGTATACAGTAGCGCGAGCTACTCGTGTGGATAGCGCAGCGAGATTAACTCTAGTCGCGGTTCTCCCGGCCGTCGGCACATCGTTGGGATATCTCGCCAACGCTGTGCGGCCAGGCGGCAACCGCGCTACCTATGCTCTCACTCTCTCTGTCTCTATCTTGCCTCGCTTCTCGTTCTCGCTCGTTTCGGCGCTCGTTGGCAGCTTGCTGAAACAATAATCTTATTACATTTAGTACATAATTAGCCGTTAGACATTTGACGTGCACTTGGCCTTCACAATATATATATATATATATATATATATATATACTAGTGGGGCTCCGCCCCCCTGCTCGCTTCGCTCGCCAACCCCCTATTGTAGTTTCTGTGTGATTTTATCTTCAAAATTTTATTTTCATGAACTGATAATTATGTTCTGGATGGTTGAAAATGATCGATCTTATTGTATAAGAAAACCTGTTACTGGAAGTAAAAGTATTGTTTAACATTGAACTTCTACTATTAATGGCATTTAAAATAGTTTTAGCTAGTTTTTGAAGTTTTCTGACGCTTGAAATTCATCATTTGAATTTATATATATATTTTTTTTTAAATTAATTTTAATTTTTTTTAATGTTCTTAATGTTTAAATCTTTGTGCCGCAAAAGGCATCTATAAAATGATAGACTTTTCGAGTTGCGCGCCATTGGGAGACGTGAGGTGATCCTGAAAATTAAATTATTTGGAAAACTGTCTCTTTATTCTGTCTCTCTAGTTCTGTCTGACTACTCATATTACCTGAAAATTCATCGAGGTCTTTGATCTCGCTTATCTTGTCCATTTTGTTGTTTATTCAATCAGTGAATCATCTATAATGATTATACTTTCTGATGGTTCTTTGAGTTCTTTGAACTCAATTATTCCCTAACTTATTTACACGTTATTAATAATTAACTTTAATCTTATAACTTAAATAAAATTAGAGATCTTCAATATCTGGTTCTCTTGGAACTGATACTTCTTACCTTAACCTAAACCTTAATTCTATTTAATATTATCCAATTTAAATCTATTTAATCATAATATGTTATAAATTTGTATTTAATTGGACTGTTAATGCGGCCTTATTTTACTACGCAATAGCGTTGTGAAAGTATGACGGTCTCAAGCCCGATAACGCAGAGAGCAGTCATGTTATTTGGTGGGGGGGTGGTGGGGGGGCCAAGCGGGGGGTTTGGGGGGGGGGGCGATGGGGGGCGGTGGGGGGGTGGTGGGGGGGTTTTTGAGATTTTCGAAAATAACAGAAAAATGAAAGAATTTTACGTGTTTTGGTGGGGGGGCCAAGGTGGGGGGTGGTGGAGGGGTGGTGGGGGGGTAGTGGGGTGGTGGTGGAGGGGTGGTGGGGGGGAGTCTTGCCAAAATGACTATATAATATAGGAAGATATATATATATATATAATTATATATATATATATATATATATATATATATATATATATATAATTATATATATATATATATATATATATATATATATAATTATATATATATATTCATGGTACAAAAAATTACAAGTTATCACAATTTTGATAAGTATTCATCTAGATCGTCTCATACTAAAAGGTAAATATGAAATAATTTAAATTATAAAAATGTTACTATTTATGAAATGCCATGCCGTTGCTTTCATTTCTACCTGTAAACTATCATGTAATTTTGACATAAGGCTGGCAATTTCTGAAACATAATATAGAATCGTTAAATATAAATGTTGGGTTAAGTTATATCGTAATTTATACCTGTATTCACATTTTTAAATAAATTATAAATCTTATTACCCTTAGATAATTTACTTCTTTTCTTTATATTTTTCTTTTTTATTACTTTTCTTTTCTTGACACCTCTCATTTGGCAAATCACTAAAAATAAATTTATCTTTTTAAATCATATACAAACACACACACACACATATATATATATATATATATATATTTATATTTATATAAATATAAAATTTTTAATTATTTACCTTTTCATACAATTTTGGCCATATTGTTTTACTTCACTATTCTTTATGGATACAGTTGATTTTATACACCATAAATTTAGCCAATAATATATATATATATATATATATATATATATATATATATATATATATAAAAGTTATTAGCCTCTAATGAATAGTAAAATGAATATTACAAAAAACTATGACATAGGTGCCATCCGGTATGTTATTATCTATTATTTTGTAAAAGTCGAAATTTATATATAAATATTTCGTGAAATGGCATTTGAATAATGTCTCAAAATCACGCAATTCAAATGCCATTTTGCGATATATTTATATATGCAAACATTGCAAAATCATAGATAATAACATGCTGGAGGGCAACTATGTCCTGGTTTTTCGTAATATTGTTTTTACTATTTGTTAGAACCAAAAAATTTGTTTTTTTTGTCTGCTATATTGTGGCGCGAAATTTGAATTTTTAATTGATTATCATATCCTCTTAATAATTTTCAAAGAATTCTGTTGTTTGTATAAATTCTGTTTTTACTTTGTTGAAATATTCCGGTTACAAAACTAAATCTCGGACCATACTCGAACTTAAGAAAGGTCCATTCATGTGTTTTTATATTTTATGGTTCGCTCGGATTACGACGCGGGGTGCAGCGGCACGTAGTGCGACGCGGACTTCTTGGAGGGTCTAGCCATCTGGAGTCTGTCTGTAGGGCTAGAATAGGACCATTGTTTTAGGCAGTTTTCCTGCATCGCTATGCACCGCCGATATGCGCTAGGAGTTTAGTCTGCGACAGAATCTCATAGAGTCTAGATGTGCTCCGTACTCCTTCTCTCTGCTACTCAGAATAAAAGTCTTATTTAAAAGAGAATATACTGAGTTTAATATAAATTATTTCACCCATTTCCAATAGGTTATGGGCCCAGATAACGTTTAGCTGTGTTTGTGTTGTGTTATTTTAATAGTGACTAGTTTTTTATTTAAATTAAAAATGGATAACTCTAAATCGAAAAGAAACATTAAACCGTTTGACGGTGAAAAATATAACGTATGGAAATTTAGAGTTCGTGCATTATTAAGTGAGTTAAATTTACTCAAAGTGATTGATGGAGAGCCGAATCCAGTCTCGAGAAGTTGGAGAAAAGCTGAGAGAATTGCAAGGAGTGTTATTATAGAATATCTGTCTGACTCTATGCTTGGTTTTGCCAATACTGAGCAATCAGCACGGCAGATTTTCAATAAGTTAGACAGTGTGTACGAGAGAAAAAGTTTAGCTACGCAACTTGCGATCCGCAAGAAATTATTGAGTTTGAAATTGCAAGGCGATTCTACACTCATGAGTCATTTTAATGTTTTTGATAATTTAATAACAGAGTTATCAGCTGCAGGCGCAAGAGTAGAAGAAACGGATAAAGTTTCACATTTATTTTTAACACTTCCAAATACTTATGATGGTGTAGTAACTGTAATAGAAACTTTGACTGAAGACAGTATTACATTAGCTTTTGTAAAAACAAGATTATTAGATCATGAAGTTAAATTAAAGAGTGAATCAAGTGATACGAGTGCAAAAGTACTTCAAACTCAGCAAGAGCCACAAACAACAAATTTTAACAAAAAGAACTTTTCAAAATAAATCTCACTTTCGAAATAAATCTAGTTATAAAAATAAAGATAATTCACAGAATAATAGCAACTTTCAAAATAACACTAATAACAAAGATCAACAAATGAAATGTCATTTTTGTGGAAGAATTGGACATAAAGAAATCACCTGTCATTTTAAAAAGAGAAGACAGCAATTTTTAGCTAAAAGAATGAAAAATAAAAACAAAACTGTGCAACAAGTTCAAAGTGAAGAGCCAGAAGCGACTACATCTTTTGCTGATACTTCAAGTTATGCTTTTATGGTTAATAATATTCAAATTGAAGAAACAAACCATAAAATGCGATTTATTATTGATTCTGGTGCTTCAGATCATATTATCAACAACGATGAAATGTTTACTAGTTATATAGAATTAAATCCACCGATAAAAATAAACGTTGCAAAAAGTGGCACATATATATTAGCAACGAAGAAAGGAATGATCAACGTTACAAGCAACATGGGAGTAAATGGTATTCTTGAGGGTGTCCTTTACTGTCCCGAAGTACCAAACAATCTATTATCAGTGCAGAAAATGCAGCAGGCTGGTATGAAAATTGTTTTCAATCAAAATGGTGTTGAGGTAACGAAAGGTAGTAAAACCATAATTCGAGGTAAGCCTATGAATAATTTACTTATTGTTGATTTTATCGTTGATGCGTCTAAAAGAAATACACATTCTAAAGTGTATAATGTTGTTAAAAATAATTATGAATTATGGCATCAACGACTTGGTCACATAGGTAAACAGAAATTTTTACAACTTAAAAATGAACAAATGGTTGATGATATAAATCAAATTAAAAACATTATGCCTAATGAAAATATATGTGAAGCATGTTTAAATGGTAAACAGTCAAGGTTGCCTTTCAATAGAGAGAAGGATAAGACTTATATTAAACGACCATTGTTCATAATACATTCTGATGTTTGCGGTCCAATCACTCCTCCGACGGTTAATAATAAAAACTATTTTGCAATATTTGTTGATGAGTATACACATTATTGTGTGACATATTTAATATCCTATAAATCGGATGTATTTTCTGTTTTTAAAGATTTTATTGCAAAGAGCGAGGCTCATTTCAACTTAAAAGTTGTAAATTTATATATTGATAATGGCTGAGAATATTTATCGAATGAGATGAAAGACTATTGTGTTGAAAAAGGAATAAGTTACCATTTGACAGTTCCACGTACCCCACAATTAAATGGCGTCTCAGAACGCATGAATAGAACACTAACTGAAAAAGCACGTGCGATGATAAGCGGTGCTAAGTTAGAGAAAGTATTTTGGGGAGAGGCAGTTTTAACTGCAACATATCTAATTAATATATCGCCAACTAAAGCTTTAAAATCTAATAAAACTCCATTTGAAATGTGGCATAATAAAAAGCCAAACTTAAAATATTTGAGAATTTTCGGAAGTACTGTTTATGTTCATAATAAAGTAAAACAATCAAAATTTGATGATAAATCATGGAAAGGTATATTAGTTGGATATGAACCCAATGGATATAAAGTGTGGGACGTGAGGAATGAAAAGTTTGTTGTCGTAAGAGACGTGATTGTCGACGAAACAAATTTTGTTAAATCAAGGCCAGATTACCAATTAAAAATAATTGATGACATAGAATATGAAACTGATGCATCTGACAATCTGTCAAAATCAGTAAAAACTGGAAATGGTAATTTAGAAATTGAAACTGATGCATCTGACAATTTGTCAAAATCAGTGCCTGAATCTGGTGATTGTTATGATCACAGTTCAGAGAAAATCGTTAAATTAAACGTAAATGAAAAATCTGTAATCAATACAGAAACAACCAATAAGTCTGTCTCTGAGAATGAACAAGAAATAAAGCCCCGTAGGAGTGAGAGGATTAAGCAAAAGCCTTTAATTTCTTATAATGAAAATGATGATCATATTTTATGTGCATTGTCTACAATTTATAACATTCCAAGTTCTTTTCAAGACATTGAAAACAGTAATGATAGAGTAAATTGGGAACAGGCTGTTAGAGACGAGATAAATTCACTTTTAATAAATAAAACTTGGACTTTAGTAACTAGACCTCAAAATAAAAATATTGTTGATTGCAAATGGGTTTTTACAATAAAGAATGACGAATTTGGTAATCCAATCAGATATAAAGCGCGATTAGTTGCTCGCGGTTTTACTCAAAAATACTTAGTCGATTATAACGAAACTTTTGCTCCAGTAGCTAGAATTTCGAGTTTTAGATTTATTGTAGCTTTCGCAAATCAATTTAATTTGTTAATTCATCACATGGATGTAAAAACTGCTTTTCTTAATGGTAAATTAAATGAAGAAATTTATATGAAAGTGCCAGAAGGTGTTAAATGTAAAAGCAATCAAGTATGTAAATTAAATTAAGCTATTTATGGTTTAAAACAAGCAGCAAGGTGCTGGTTTCAAACTTTTGAAAAAACTTTGATTGAGAAAGGTTTTAAAAATTCGTCAGTCGATCGTTGTATTTATATTTTAGATAGAGGTGATATACAACAAAATATTTATGCTGTACTTTATGTTGATGATTTAGTTATAGTAACTGCTAGTAATACTACAATGAGCAATTTTAAAAATTATTTAATGAATCAATTTAGTATGACAGATTTGAAAGAAATAAAAATGTTCCTTGGAATTAAAGTAGAAAGAAATAATAATAAATTAACTTTAGATCAAAGTTCATACATTAAAACTGTTTTAAATAAATTTAACATGGGTGATTGTAATTCTGTAAATACACCTTTACCAAGTAAACTTGATTATGAAGCTCTTAATTCTGATGAAAAGTATGATGCCCCTTGTCGAAATTTAATTGGTTGTCTTATTTATATAATGATTTGTACCCGACCAGACTTGAGTACAGCAGTAAATGTTTTGAGTAGATATTGTAATAAAAATAATAAAGAACTATGGCAAAAATTTGAAAAGAGTTTTAAGATATTTAAAAGGTTCAATTAATTTAAAGTTAACTTATGAAAGAGGTGAATTTAATGATATTTTGTCTGGTTATGTTGATGCAGATTGGGGAGGTTCAGTTGGAACTGATAGAAAAAGTACAACTGGTTATTTGTTTAAGTTGTATGAACAGTGCACAATATGTTGGAATACTAAGAAACAAGCATCTGTTGCAACTTCTTCAACAGAAGCAGAGTATATGGCTCTGTATGAGGCTGTAAGCGAAGCTATTTGGCTTAAGTCATTAGCTAGTAGCATCAATATTACGATTGAAAAGCCAATCATAATTTATGAAGATAATAATGGCTGTATTAGTATTGCAAATAATCCAACTAGCTATCGAAAATCAAAACATATTGATATAAAATATCATTTTTCCAGAGAGCAAGTTGAGAAAAATGTAATAAAATTAAAATATATTCCTACAGGTAATCAACTAGCAGATGCCTTAACCAAGCCATTACCTGCAGTGAAGTTTCTGGAATTCAGAACAGAGATGGGTTTAGAATAAAAAAAAAAATATTTTGTACTTAGATTTTAAGATAGTTATGTAAATGTATAATAAGTGTGAGAGAAATGGTCTGATTAGGTTTTCTGGGTTTTCCTAATCCGTGCAACAAATGTTGGACCATATGTAATTCCCCAGTAACTGAGAGTAGAAAGAAGGAGAGCACATAGGGTTTAATCTAGATATTAATTATAGTTCATTGAAGTTAATATTATTGTTTGTAATTTAGAAGATATACGTTTGTTTGTGTGTATTTTTAAGCATGTATATAATATACTAGGAAATTAGAAATTTATGTACTTAAGCGTGTGTTTAGTTTATATTTAAATTAATACTGCAATTTCAGATTACGAGATTTACTTTTGAGGGGGCGTGTTGAAATATTCCGGTTACAAAACTAAATCTCGGACCATACTCGAACTTAAGAAAGGTCCATTCATGTGTTTTTATATTTTATGGTTCGCTCGGATTACGACGCGGGGTGCAGCGGCACGTAGTGCGACGCGGACTTCTTGGAGGGTCTAGCCATCTGGAGTCTGTCTGTAGGGCTAGAATAGGACCATTGTTTTAGGCAGTTTTCCTGCATCGCTATGCACCGCCGATATGCGCTAGGAGTTTAGTCTGCGACAGAATCTCATAGAGTCTAGATGTGCTCCGTACTCCTTCTCTCTGCTACTCAGAATAAAAGTCTTATTTAAAAGAGAATATACTGAGTTTAATATAAATTATTTCACCCATTTCCAATATACTTAAATATATTATTTGTTTTTACTTATATACTCATCAATTCATTTTGATATACAGTTTTACACCTTGATAAACTTTACGTTTTTATGAATTGTCATGCAAGTTTAAAAAATTTTCATTATAATAAATAGTTTTTTGAGAGGCAATTTTAAATTCGAATTACCAGTATTTCTTTTTATTCGTTATATTTAAAAGTAAATGTACAAAGACATTTTATGAGGGTATTTATCAAAAGATTGTTTCTAATTCAAAGTCATACTATTAAGACAATCATGCACGATAGTATGTTTATACTGTATCAGTATACATGTACTATGGATTTACTGTGTGAAGATCTGCAGAGTTTAGATATGTTTAATACAAATCAAACACGTGATTATATGTACAATTTTTTTTATTTTATTTTATAATTGATAAGTTTTAGTATCAAATATATAAGTTTAAAATTATATTTTAGTTAATAACTATGATTACATACATGCACATTAACATTCATACACATGCGCGTGCATGCACACGCAAATAAGCACGTATTCACGTACACGCACACACTTATATGTTCACGCGCACTCACATACACATATTTATCAGTTCACACACACGCGCGTACACAGACACATATATATAATACTTATTAATGATAGTATGAAGCACAGATTTATGTGTAATTTTATAGAAATATATGCATGAATACTTGTATCAATTACAACATTATATTAAATATTAATTACAACATTACATTAAATATTACAACAAAATGTACATTAAAAACATATCGGTATAATAATTGCGAAAGAAAAAGTAAGTAGAAAGTGTAAAGTATAAAGACGGGTTAGAGAGGAAAGATTGGGGGAAAGAGATCGAAATTGTGTATGTTTGTGTGCGCGAGTGTGAAAAGGGGGGAGAGTCTCAGATTGATACTGCGAAAGGGCTTCGCGTAACAATACCTATTTCTATATCGACTGCTAAGATGACGGGCCCTGCTAGTAAACGAACATCATCAAACAGCGACGAAGTGCCTTTTAAAAGATTTAAATCTGATATTTTTTGCACGTTTAAGGAAGCAGAAAAACTTCTTTCTGGTTATGCATAATTCATTAGTATATTTTATAATATTTAAATAATTATTGATTCAATAATTATGACCTCGTGTTTTTTTGGTTAAGCACATGATTTTCCTACCTGTATAATAATTTGTCGTTTTATTATAACACCGTCTTTTAGTATGCAATCATTATTTTTTTTTAATTATTATATGCAATTATTTAATGTAATTTATATCTTTTTTGTTAAAAATGTGTTCGTAAAATATTTTATGATATTTATGTGAAATTTAATATAAAATTTTTTGTAACTGTATTTTAAAATGTAGAATTTCATTTGTAATAGTTCAATAACCATATTTACAATCTATCGTGAAATTACAAGTAAATATTTAAATCAGGACTTATACGTTTATGTGTATTACGTATTATTCCAGTAGTGCCGAACTCGCTCATATATATTCCGCTACACGCATTAATGTAAACACAAAATAACTCTATTTACTTGTTTGATTCGATACGGAACTTGCGTTGTATTTATTATTATCTGATTTATAATTTTCTTTTTATACATAATGTTCTTTTGTAAATGTTCTTTGTATAAATGTATACATACTCACAAGACTTACATATTTTTTTTTCATTTTACAATTTTATATATATAGCAATTAATTTATGAAACTCTACATAAATTATTTTTTAAAGACGATTTGATATAAAATTTAATGTAACGTTTTACATATTAAATAATATAAGTATAATTGTACGTGTTAAATTTTTATTTTTTTTTTAATCTGAAACTGTTTCTATACATACATTTAACTGGGCTTAAACATTTAATTAATTTTAGTAAAATTGAATTCACACACATACGCTCCTCATTTATGTACTTACACTTACTCTTAAGTCTATTTGTTTGCTTTGACATTAAACATATGCTTTGCATATATTATTACTCTTCCTTACACTGTTGAATTTAGATGTAAAACTTGACGTAACACTTTACATAAATTTTATTATGTAAGTAAATTTTACTTACATACCTTATTTACAGTTTATATTCTAATTGAATAATGTATTTTTTAGTGTTTCTGTCAAAGCCCGCGTCACTCATAAAAGTGACATAATAAGTTTTGCCAATGGAACCTTATTTACAATGGATTGCATTGACACCTCTGGTGAATTCAGAGTAACTGGTTTCAATGAAGTTGCATCTTTATTATATCAAAAATTTAAAGCAAATTTTAAAATTTAAATTACAATCTTTAGTTATATATTTTAATCTTAATGAAATTGTATAGTTACTTACATATATTATTTTAAGGTCAATGCTGTTTATGAATTCAAGAATGTAAATTTTTCATTGTGTAACTCGGAGTTTAATAAATTTAAAGAAAATACGTATGAAATCAGTTTAAAAACTGATTCAATAATCAATGAAATCGAGAATGTGGCGGCTATACCTAAAAACATATTCAACTTTTATCATTCATGGAGATAGATTCTATAAATTCTGGAGATTTTATAGGTAATTAAATTTATTTTAAACTGAAAATATTTTATTCTTTAATTCAATACTTAAAATTTTAATTTGTAAAATTGTAATTTTTATTATTACAGATATTGTGGGTATTATTCGAAATATTGGCGAAGTAGAAAACATCAAAGATGATACTTTTGTTAAACGTGAAGTTACATTGAAAGATGATCTGAAAAATGAGGTAATTAAATGTTTTTTGAATTGACAATATTTTAATATTTTTAGTATGCTAAATGTATGTCATCATAATAACAATTTTTTCAGTTAACTATCGTTCTCTGGAATAAAAACGCAAAATCATTCAATGGAAATGTAAATGATGTAATGTCAATAAAAGCCGGTAAAGTGGTTGAGTACAAGGGCATTAAAAAAGTTTCAGTTCTTTCAATTACTATACTGAAATTCAATGATAAGTCAATTCCAGAAGTTAAAAGGTAAAAATAATTAATTTTAATTATCTAAGTTATAAATTTATTGTAAATTTTGAAATAATACATACATTTAAATTTATATCATTTTTTTTAATAAACCTCGGAAATATGAAAGTTTATGCCTAATATAGATTGAGTCACCTAATATATAACAAATTATTTTAATAAAACAATATTAAATATGTAAATGTTAAATATATAAATTTTTATGCCTAATATCGACCGAGCGACGTTAGGAGGGAGGTGATCCTGCTAGGAAATAATTAAAATCTTTGTGTTTTTTAGGTTGCTGAAAGAAATGATTGCCGCAAAGGAAGAAGATTAGTCACTTATTTCGATTTTGTTACTTATTTTGTTGTTGAATATTATGATTTACTTACACTGCTTTGTATTGTACTGTTCCTTGTATTAGTGTAGTAGTATGGTAAGAGCAGTATATTGTATTCGAAACGGATTTTTCTTTATAATTGTTATTAATTTATTTTGTATTCCTTGTACTAAGTTTAAATGATTCTATATTTAATTTTTGCAAAAATAAAAATTAAATATCTTGTTTTCTTAACTATATAATTCACGTGTTTATCCCATTTTATATTACAATCAAATATTTTAGAGTTATTAATAAATATTACGAATTACTTAAAAAAAACTAAGATCATAATAATATGCAATAAAATTTAAATTTTAAATTCAATTGTATAATTTAAGCTGTAAAGCAAAATTAATAAAAACAATAAAACAAAAATATAAAATTTATCCATATGCACCTTTATTATTATGCGTATGTGCGAGGTGTTAATGTATGTGCGAAAGGTGATATACTTAAATAAACATTCTCTTAGGTAAAAAGAATGAAGAAATTTTTTAAAGAATTTTATGCACTTATTTATAATAGTTTAATTCACTTGTTTACGTTTAGATTCATAAAATTATATGTATCAATATTTGTAAAAATGTTTAAGATCATGCAAACTTTTTCGTTACGGTTATTTTTATTTAAAGTATTGCAAATACTAATCTATGATTTAAATCAATGTAGTCATGAATTAAACTAAACTAATTACAATAGCAAGCCAAAAATCAATATCTCGTTATTTTTATATTGATATATGTTAAAGTAAATTTTATATGATGTTATCGATGTTTTACAGCCAATTTTAATATTACTTGTCATCTCAAAACTTTTAAATTTAATGTAGAAAATAAAAATTCACGTTAATAGAAAACAATTTATATCGACAATATATCTATACACTGATTGATAGAGGAAAAGAGAAAAAAAAAGAAATTGTATATGTGTCACGCGCGCGCGTGGGTTTTCGAGTGAGTAAGTGTGTGTGTATGGCGTATGCGTGTATGTTTGTTTTTGTGTGAGTTGGTTTGTAGGTGTTTGTGTGAGTTTGTTTGTATGTGTTTGTGTGCGTGTGTGTATGAGTGAGTGTGAGTGCATGTATATGTATATACGTTTGAGTCCATAATTGGGATTTAAATTGCTTCAATAATAAAAATAGTACTAAAAATGTTGCTTATATTTGCTTATTTTAATTTATTTAATACATACATTTAATTTTATGTAATTACATATTTTTATATATTTTCATTTGATTTTTCTAGATATTCATCCAGTTCATCTTTACCTCTAAAATATGCTTTATTAATACCTTGTGAAATAATAGAAACTTTATAAATTATCAGTACATACAATTTTGAAAATGCCAAATTTATGATCGTATTCCAACATGCAAATCATTAATATTTTGAACTAAAAAGTCAATTCCTGAAAGATTATTACAGATTATTACACATTTATGAATTTGAATTATAATATATTTGATTAAGGATATTACCTGTACATTGAGAAATTGATTGTTTCAATTTTGATTTTTGTCTCGTAATATTTTTTTGTGCTTCACAATTTTTCCTCTTAATACTCCACGTAATTTGTCAATTTCTAAAAAAATTATATTATATAAATAAACATAACTAATGTTCAATAACACATAAGCATAATTCAAAATAATGTTAAGCATTACCTCGATTGATAAATTTTGACATTTTTCAATAGTATATGCTAATCACCAATATTCTTGATTAACGAAGTTCCAAAACTCGACTGAATATAAGCGTATGTTTGTATACATTGGTATAGACGATTCATGTAATAAGGGTTTTCGTGTATGTACACTAATTCAAACACAATATAGAATGATTTGAGGATAACGTTCGTGCGAATATAGCCATTGATCTAATACACGTTGATTGTATTCCTTATATTGGACTTGAAAGTTTTAACTACTATAAATAGTATAAATATTATAAATATAATATAAATTATTATATTTTCACGAAAACATCGCTATTTCAAAACAATACGTAAGTATTTAAAATAATGTGTATGTATTAAAATATAATAGTATATTGATTTTAATTTGTACAAATGTAAAATAGGTTATTACAGCATAATAAAGTTTAATCAAATAAATTTTGGCTTACTTACGAAATAAGTTTACTAAATCATAATTCTATATCGTTGTTAGTTTTATTTTATTTTCTATAAAATTAATTGCGAATTTTTTAAGTTTTATTTTGTACACAAATTTTCTTTTAGCTAATGTTTTAGAAGTTCAATCAAATTACAAAAATTGAAATGTATCTTTTAAGCTTTTTGTAAAAAAAAAAAAAACACAAAATAAAGCCATCAAATTATATAACGTACAAATTAATTTTTTGGTTAAGTGAACCTACATATTAATTACTTGAATTAGACAGATTATATTGTAGGTTATATTTTATAATGTATTGATTTTGTAATGTCGTACTCTTCTGAAAAATTAAAATGTACTTTTTAATCTTTATAACTCGTCTGGCTTTCTGAAAAAAATAAATTTTATGATTGTGTTTAGATTGTGTTTAGAACAGTGCACATATATGCAAAATGCCCGAAACGCAACTAATATAGCACAACGTAGAATGTTTGATTAAATGTGGCACTGTTCGACATGATTTAGCCTGGTTTAGCAAAAATTAACATTATTTGGCACAGCAAATTTCTCAGATTCCATTTACAAAATTTATTGTTAAAATTAGTTATGATAGTTGTTTAAATATAAAAGTTATTTTTTAAACGAGTTATAATAGTATTTTAATTTTAAATTTGTTATTTAAATGAGTTATAACAGTTTTATTGTTCGATTATAGCATTTATGATTTTATTCTAGGATTCATTGATTTACTTCATATTTACGTGTATTTATTTGACGTAAGTTTTATTTGGATTAAAAACATTGAAATTGGCCATACACCTTCAGTTTATCATGGTTTTACGTCGTGAAGATAAGTTGATTGTTAAAGAAACTGGACAATTTTCAGGAGTGAGAAGTAAACTAAATGATAATCATATTTTTGAATTTAACAACATTTTAAAATCATACACAAATTTTAATATGCAATGTACTGTAACGATGCAGAGGCTCTCTAACATTCGACAGGTCGATTTAAATAGGCAATTTATACAGATTTTATTTTCTGGATCAAGCAATAATGGCCACTGGATTTGTATTTTTTACGATAATAAAGTAATTCATGTTTACGATAGTATCAATAAAAGAACTTTAGATGACGATAACTTAATTACAATAAATCACATGTTTCCTAATAAAGAAAATTTACGCATTACATTTGAAACAGTTCAATATCAAACTAATTCTAACGATTGCGGAGTGTTTGCTATAGCTTTTGCAGTTGCAATTGTCTTTAATGTATGTCCCTGTAATATACTGTTTGATATTAACAAAATGAGAGAACACTTGTATGAAATGTACGAAACATTTACTGTCTCACCATTTCCATTAAAAAGTAGTAATGATGTGTATGGAATAATTCAAATGAATAATAATTTCAATAATGCAATTCATGTACAAAAATTCAAACAGTTATCTTTAGATTTATCACATATTAATATTGAAAAGCTTGAATCTACTTATTTAGAAAAATTAGCTAAAGATCAACAATTACTAATCGAAAATGAATTTATTAATTTAAAATCGAACAACAGTACGAATATAAATTTAGAAGAATGTACGGAGTATATTATTGAAAATTTAAATAAACAAGATTTAAATAATGACAACAAATACGATGTTATTGCTGCATCAGAAAGTAATGATTGTCGAGTCAATCAAATAATTAAACAAAATTCAATTAAAGAATGTTACGTCAAAATGGATATTCTTAATCTTTCGAATAAAAAATATTACATTAAAAACAATGAATTAAAAAGATCTTTGATTCATAACGATACAGTTATTGATGCCAAAAAAAGAAAAATTTTAAATCAAAAAAATAGACGACAGAATTTAACTGAGGAACAACGAAATAGTATATTGTGTACCAAGGGCGTAAAGTGGGCTTTTTTAGGCCGAGTGTGGATTTTGTAGTACGAGCCAAGGCGAGTTAGCCCGAGCCGAAGGCGAGGGTGTTTACGAGCCGCAGACGAGTATTTTTTGACACGGCAACCGTGCTCTTGTCTTGTTCAAACATTATATAAAATAAATAAATAGTGCAAATTTATCAAAATCAACTTTTTTCTTAAATTACAAAAAAAATTTTGCGGGCAATAAAGGCCATTATTGCCCGCTGTTTGAATATGCGGGCAATAAAGGTTTTTACTGCCCGCTAAAATAACATTTTTGCCCGCCGGTCAAAAAAGAGTCACTTTAGTCCCTATTAATAGGTACGAAAAACGCGAAAATCGTTCGCGTGTTACATAAAAAAATTAATAATGAAAGAAGAGAGAAAGAAAAATTAAAGAATTTAAATGCAAACACATATAACACTGCAGAAGCTAACCATAAAAAAGTTTTGAAACAAAAAATTAAAAGGCAGGAACGAAGTGAGGAACTATACATTAAATATAACACTCAAAGAAAACTTACCGAAAAATTAAAGAAAAAAAAATTAACTAAAACTGAAAGTTTACAATTAAAATAAAAAATGGCATTAAAACAAAAATTAAAAAGACAAAAACGTATATCAAAACAAAAATCAGAATTGTCAAACTCAGCAAATGAAATTAAAAATTTCAATGAATTTTTAACAACAAAATTGGATGCCATGTTCGATTTCGATTTCGATGAATCAGCAATTATGGAGAATGATTTAGGTAGCATGAGTGAAATATGTGAATTCTGTAATGCTAAACATTTCAAATTTGAAGAAACATTTGATAAGAAGTTTTTTAATTGTTGCAATAAAGGAAACGTTGTTTTATCTGACAATATCACTTGTCCTAAACGTTTAAAAGAATTAGTTTCTGGAAATACTGACGAAAGTAAACACTTTTTAAGTAATATTAGACAATATAATAATGCACTCGCTTTCGCAAGTTTTGAAGCCAGATTTGACGCTCTTTTCGGAAAAGGCCCTCAAGTTATTCGAATAAGTGGTCAAACTTACCACAATATTTATACCTTACATCCAGAAGAAAACGAAGCCAGAAAATATGGGCAACTATACATAATTGATAATGAAATGGCCTCGCAATCACGATTGCAAAATAATGTGTCATGTTCTTTAATGCTATTAAAGGAATTAGATCATTTTTTTCGACAAGTAAACATATACGCTAAATCTTACAAAATGATGCACCAAGTTGAAATGGAAGAAAAAAAAAACGCTTGAAAAACAACAACGTTGAGTTTAATACTAAAGAAATCATAATGTATTTAACACGCAACTCTAATCATGATAAACGTAGATATAATGCAGCTAAATGTAATGAAGTAGCTGTAGTATTTGTAGGTAAAAATGGTCAACCACCAGAAGATCGAGATGTATGTATATATTCAAAACATAGAACCCCTAATAATATACCGTACATAAGCAAACATGTAGATCCTATGTCATATCCGATTATGTACCCTAATGGAGGTTTTGGATGGATGCCCAATATGAAAAATAAGAATAACAATAATAATATTTCAATGCTACAATTTTATTGTCATAATAGCATTAGAAATGATTTTAATCCTTACTTAAATTTAGGAAAATTAACTCAACAATACATTGTTGATGCTTGGGTAAAAGTTGAAGGTTCACGATTATTTTTTTTTAAATAAAAATCAACACCATTTAAGGACAGATTTATACAAAGGTGTCATGGATCACATAAAAAATAAAAGTAACGATGAGAACGTAAAAATTGCAAAAATGGTTATATTACCTTCAACATTTTCAGGAAGTCCACGTTCGCTACAACAAAACTTTTTAGATTCAATGACAATAGTTCAAAAGTATGGTAAACCAGATCTTTTCATTACTATGACATGTAACCCAAAATGGAAAGAAATTAAACAAATTTTGAGAAAAAATGAATCAGCTATTGATATACCTGATTTAGTAGCAAAAGTTTTTAATGCAAAAGTTAATGAATGATTAAATGAAATTCTTAAAAAAACATTTTTGGTAAATGCATTGCATATACTTATGTAATTGAGTTTCAGAAAAGAGGTTTACCACATATACACTTGTTAGCTTTTATTCATAAAAATCATAAAGTGAACAATACTGATGATGTTGATAAACTTATAAGTGCAGAAATTCCTGATGAAATAAAATATCCAAGGTTACATAATATCGTTAAGCAATCTATGATGAATGGCCCTTGTGTCGAAAATAACTTGAATTCACCATGTATGGATAGCAAAACAAAGAAACGTACCAAAAACTTTCCAAAACAGTTTAATGAGCAAACTACTTTTAATAATACTGGATATCCCCTTTATCGACAAAGTAACAATGGAAAACAAATTTATTTCAATAAAAACAGTATAGCTGATAATCGATTTGTAGTTCCATACAATCCGTATTTATTGTCGAAATTTAATTGTCATATTAATGTTGAAATATGTTCAACTATTCAATGAGTAAAATATTTATTTAAATATTGCTATAAGGGGCATGATTGTGTATTTATAAAAACGAGTCATGGTAATAATGAAAATGAATGTGAAGAAGAAAATGTCAACTACGATGAAATAAAACAATATTTAAATACAAGATATGTTAGCCCTCCAGAAGCAATGTATCGTTTACTACACTATGCAATGTACGTTTTATCACACGTAATTTACCGATTAGCTGTACATTTAAAAAATGAACAGTTTGTATTTTTTAAAGAAGAATCAGAAGAAGAGTTGATTAATAAAAACTTAAACACAACTTTGACTGCATGGTTTGAATTAAATGCAAACGATCCGCAAGCTAGACAGTACTTGTATATTGATATACCATATTTTTACGTTTTCAATGAAAAAACAAAGAAATGGACACCAAGAAAAAGAATTTGGAGGTCAGTTATAAGTAGAATGTACTTTGTATATCCGAAAGATCGTGAAAGATTTTATTTAAGATTATTATTATTACATGTGAAAGGGGCTCAATCTTATGAAGAATTAAAAACATTCGAAAATGTCACATACGCAACATTTTATGAAGTAGTTGTAGCTAGACAATTAAGAACCACCGATGAAGAATGGGACAAATGCTTGGCAGAAGCAATCAAGATTGAATTTCCTAAAGCTCTGTGTAACCTGTTTGGTTATATATGCGTTTTTCATCACCCAGTAAATGTTAAAGAATTATTTGAAAAATATAAAGAATATTTTTACAGTCCATCTTTAACCAAAGAAATAGGTGAAAATATCTCACTGAAACATATTAATTCTATTTTAACAAGCCACGGGTATACTCTGACTGATTTCCATTTACCTAATTTTAGTGAGGATGTTGAGGAAACCAATAATGAAGAATTTTATGACACAAATGAAATTGAAAATGAATCATTATATAATATAAACTCTTTAACGAATAAACAACGTGAAATTTTCCATGCAATTATAAATAGTGTAATTAATAAAGCTAATCAAGTAAAGTGTTTCTTTATTGACGGACCTGGAGGTAGTGGAAAAAGTTACTTACTAAATACAATTATCACTTATTTGAATAAAAAAAAAGTGTTATACCTGTAGCATGGACTAGTATAGCAACAAATTTATTAATAAACGGAAGAACTTCACATGTAATTTTTAAATTACCATTAAATATAAACGAAGATTCAACGTGCAACATTACTCCTAATTCAATATATGGAAAAAATCTTAAAAATGTAGATAGAAGTCATAATTTGGGATGAAATAACAATGACATCGAAACATGCTTTTCAGGCAGTGGATAAATTATTTAAAGACTTATGTAATAATGACGCTGAATTTGGTGGCAAAGTAATGATTGTATCGGGCGACTTCCGACAAACACTTCCTGTTGTCAAACATGGGAATCGAACAAAAATTATTGAAAATTATGTGAAAAATAGTTATTTATGGAGTAAATTCCAAATAATGACTTTGAAAGATAATATGAGAGTTAGCAATTGTGACAATGAGTTTAAACAATGGCTATTAATTGGAGATGGAAAAAATTTCAACAAATTTGAAATGGACAATGATATGACTACTTCCAACAGAATTATTATCAAGCAACGATATAATTATGGAAATTTATGGAGATTGCTTCAATAATAATGATGCCAATAAACTTTGCGAAAGAGTAATTTTAGCGCCGAAAAACGATGATGTACTAAAAATTAATAATAACATTTTAAATAGCATGGAAGGCAATGTCAGAGAGTATCTAAGTGTAGATTCATGCGAAGATGATAATAAAGAGATGTTACCAATAGAATTTTTAAATTCACTTACGCCAAATGGTCTACCGCCTCATAAATTACGTTTAAAAGTAGGTACTGTAATAATTTTGCTGAGAAATTAAAGTTTAAATGATGGGCTTTGTAATGGTACTCGATTAATAGTCAGGAAAATGATGCAATTCTGTATACAGGCAGAAATAATTAGCGGTAAACAATTTGGAAATGTTGTTTTAATACCACGGATTGATTTGACTGCTTCAAAAGAAGAAATTCCTTTTGAAATAAAAAGACGACAGTTTCCAGTACGATTAGGATATGCCATGACAATAAACAAATCACAAGGCCAAACATTTAACAAAGTTGGTGTCTATTTACCAAATCCAGTTTTCAGTCATGGTCAATTATATGTAGCATTATCCAGGGTAACTTTAAGAAAAAATTTAACAATTTTACTTTCGAAAAATTCAAGTTTCAAGAATGAAAGTAAAAGTAATGAAGATTCAAATAATATATATACGAAAAATATTGTATATTATGAAATATTACATTAATAATATAAATATATGTGACAATAATTAATATGTATATATACATATATATATATATATATATATATATATATATATATATATATATATATATATAAATATATATAACAATTGCGCTAAAAATTGTGTAGAAAAATATAGTAATTTGATTGTATAGAAAATGAAAATTTGTGAAGAAAAATATTTTATTGTTTATACACTGGTTAACCCCCTTTAATATAGTGAAAGAATAAAAATATGACTCTCGAAAATATTAACCTTACCAGCATGTCCTCGCCGTGAGAGTCGGGAAACACATTTATGTGGCTAACGCTGGAAGGAAAGAATCGAATTTATTATATACACATTTATACGACATTAGCTACAATAAATCATTTTACTATCATTAAAATATCTCTACTTACATTTGCTGTGCAGATAAGAGACCATACATTTTATTGATTTTTACAATATAGTTTTAGATTAGAAGGATCGTATTGCCTGTGTCGACTACGCGTTCGAAATTTTGTGGAGGTTGTATGTATTTTTATATGCATGCAAGTATTAATCTAGATGCCATTTCACGACATATTTATACATAAACTTCAAACTTTGCAAAATAATAGATAATAACATAGCGGAGGACAACTATGTCCTGGTTTTTCGTAAAATTGTTTTTTCTATTTTTTATAATCAAATAACTTTATTGCTAAGTTTATGGTATATAAAATCAACTATGTTTTAATCATAAAGGATAGTGAAGTAAAAAATATCAAGAGGTGTCAAGAAAGGAAAAGTAATAAAAAAAATATAAAGAAGAGAAGTAAATTATCTAAGGGTAATAAGATTTATAATTCATTTAAAAATCTGAATACATGTATAAATTAAGATATAACTTAATCCAAAATTTATATTTAACGATTCTATATTATGTTTCAGAAATTTCCAGTTTACATGTAGGAATGAAAGCAATGGCATTGCATTTCATAAATATAGTAACATTAAGTATTGTAAAAAGATGTGAATGGCTTCACGGTACACAGGAACATTTGAATGACTCTAAATTTTTAAGGCCCAAAAATTTAAAGGCTCAAAAAGTGTAGGGCCCAAAAATTTAAAAACCCAAAAATTTGAAAACCCAAAAATTAGAAGGCTTAAAAATTTTAAGGCCCAAAATTTGTAGGACCCAAAAATGTTAAAGCCCAATAATGTTAAGGTCCAAAATTATATCCTAGATGTTAAGTTATTGAGAACAGATGTGAACGACTTCACGGCACATGGGTACATTAAGTCTTTTAATATAATAGTAGATATTATCTTGAGAAATATTTACAACTCTTTTTACAGATAAACAATCTATTAAGAAATTCTCAGCATTTACAATACTACGTATTACATATTCTTTCGTAGTGATTTCGACAACAATAAATTGCTGTATCCCAATGAAGCGATCATCATCAGTTAGTGCGATTAAATTATTTAACCTAAATTGGTCTCCTGCTGGACGTGTAGAGTCATCCTTCTTTAATCATTTAAAAAAATGATAAACTATCAACAGATAACTGTAGTTGTCGGATCCACGTGCTTTTTGTTCTTTTATGCAATCCTAAATATCTCGCGTTTGACAATTTTAACGTTCCTTCAGCATTTTTATTATGCAGATGTAATAAAAATGGTGTGATATTTGAATCTGGTTTTAAATCAATATTTTCGTGTAAAATCAATTCACTTTGAGGCAAACTGATTGAACGACATAATTGGTATACAGGGTGACCCAATTTAAACGGGCACCGCTCATAACTCGTCAGGGACAGCCACAATCGAAAAAATGGTAGAGACCAAAGTTGTAGGATATCGAAGGGGCAACCCGATGGTGACCTTGGATTTGACCTTGAACGCGTTTTTCAAGGTCATTTGAAGGTCAACTTTGGATTTTTAAATAGGAACCCCATTCTTTTATTGCGGGAATGGAAAGAGCGGTAAATTTTACGTTCAGAATGGTATGTTCGGTTGCGGCACTGAAGGTCATCGCAAGGTCATGCAGCCAGAATGAAACCCCGCCTACGTAATTCCTCTAGCAACGCCAAATTAAAAAAATTGGTAGAGACCAAAGTTGTAGGATATCGAGGGGACAACCCGATGGTGACCTTGGATTTGACCTTGAAATGACCTTGTAGGACTGGCTCAAATTCGAGGTCACAATTCTCCCCCCCCCCCCTATACAACAACTTTGGTCTCTACCACTTTTTTTTAATTTGGCGTTGCTAGAGGAATTACGTAGGCGGGGTTTCATTCTGGCTGCAGGACATTGAGATGACCTTCAATGCCGCAACCGAACATACCATTCTGAACGTAAAATTTACCGCTCTTTCCATTCCCGCAATAAAAGAATGGGGTTCCTATTTAAAAATCCAAAGTTGACCTTCAAATGACCTTGAAAAACGCGTTCAAGGTCAAATCCAAGGTCACCATCGGGTTGCCCCTTCGATATCCTACAACTTTGGTCTCTACCATTTTTTCGATTGTGGCTGTCCCTGACGAGTTATGAGCGGTGCCCGTTTAAATTGGGTCACCCTGTATAACGCCTTTAGCAGCATGCACTTTGCGAACTAATTGGCCATTGCTATTCTCAACACAATAGCCACTATGTTCCCATAGTGAACCCCAATTTACCACACTTTGTGTCAAATGCAATAGTTGATGGACGTTGTATGTCATAGCACTTTGTGAACAATAATGCTCTGTATAAGCAACAAATTGTTTAAGCAGCATATCAGCGCACTCTAGTTCATTGCGAAATGTGTATTTGCTGTTAAGTATACATATAAACAGCATCCACCAACAGTGCCTAATGTTTCATATAATCAAACATATGTGGAAAACACATTAATATAGGTATACTGTAATACAGAGTCCAGTTCTCCCATTCTTAATTCGTCGTTCTGCTCCATTAATGTTGTACTTAACACCTACACTTTCCAGTTTGTTCATATAAGAAACGTAAGGTTTAAAAAAAATATCCATATCAGGTTTGTCTTTTCCAAACCATATGGTATTGACTGTATAAACTTTTTGTATGCAATTCCATCGGTAAAATCTTCAAAAACTAAATAGATTGTATTTCTTTTTTCAAGCACAGAATTGAAGTCTTCAGAGTTTTCTTTTATCAACAAAGTGATTTCGCTATCAATATTAAAAATAGCAAACTCTTTCATCGCAGGAAGTACATGTAACTTCGCGATCATCACGATGAAACTGTTTTATATAATTTTTGCAATGAGGGCATACAGCATGAAAATCTATTCCTGCATTTGAATTAAACAATTAATCAACTTTATAATGGGTATCAGGAAATTTACACATACCAATGAAACAGTTAATCATTTTGAATAGATCTCCTATTCCGGAATGGCAAAGATTATATGCGAGTACGAATTTCAAAACGGCAAGTAAAACTTTCGCTTCACTTACAACATAACTTTTGAACTAATAGTGATAAACTAGAGATTACTTTTTTGGAAATTCCAGAGGCGGCTGAATCAGTTGGAATCACACGAATTATTGTATTTCTAAAACTACCAGATCTGGTATTCAGACCTAAAAGGCCGATGAAAGACAAAATTTTGAATTTTGATATTATATTATTCCAAAGTCACTCAGCATTAATAAAATTTATACAAGAGCGTTTTCTAATATTTTTTATTTGATTATTACTTTACAAGGTCTATTAAAACTCGTACAGGAGCCATATGTAAATTATTAATATACAGCTATTTAGCATAATATAGCTACGTTAACATACGTATCATTGCCACAAATCAAACATGCCTATGTTAACAGTTAATATACATCTTTGCTGCAACCTTACTTTTCTTATAGTGTGCTTCAGAGAAATTTTAAAATCAAGATCTTGTGCTATATGTTAATTGTTTTTTATAATTCTAGTTGATGATATTAATTTTTAAAAATCAAATTATTTGATAATAAAGTTAATGAAGTATCATTTTGGAAAACACAAACTAACCCTATCGTCATCAATTTTAATGCATTTTGTGTTAGAGCAGGACATTATAAATTGGTATGCAAATTTCCAGATCTCTGACTGCTATATTTTTATAAAACATTGATGTAATGTAATGTGGGCCAGATTTTAACTTTATATTCGAGTTAAACTTTTACAATTCTGAACCGAGGTCCGCACAAATTATTAAGATAGCCCGTAAACGTAGACAACCATAATAAACAGATACCCCGCGTGACTTGCACGCGCCTCAAGGCTTGAGGAACAACAAGTTAACACACTCGATAAAACGCTTCGATACACACTCACTCTCACATTTTTGTCGAGCGCGAATTCCGCAAACGCTAGAACGACCGATTCTAAGATTGCCCGACCACCTTACGCCTCGTGCGTCCAGGTGCCGACGCCAAATATTATTTGACGGTTTTACTAAATCTTTATTTCTACGTTCTGCACTCAATTCTTATTTCTACGATTTATTGTCACACGATAGGATAACCCACTACATTTCGCACTACAAACGAGATAGCCCTTTCTTCGAGTCATGAACACAAGATAAATGGAAAGACAGTGATCCGAAGGTAACCAGTACACACGCAAGATAGCCCGAACCGTTCGCGAGACCAAAACGTGGAACTGCTGTTCACCCGCGAGACGGATTCGACCGGAGAAGCCCGTTTAGGAGCAGTCGGGGCAGGCGAGTGCCGGTTCAAGCGCTTGCAGCTCGCGGCCACCACTCTGCTCTCTGTAGCCGCCGTGTCGCGGGAGCGCTGATTGGTCAGCGCGTCGCGGCCCGACGTTCCGCTCGCTCGCAACACTATGGGTTCGCGTACCGTTGCCGCGTCGCGCGGTCGCGCATGCGCACTGATATCCCCGCGGACACACTATGATACATGATACATACTTGTTCACCGAGTGGTCTTATTGTAAGTGTATCTTTCTGCATATTTTATTTGTGTACATAAACATATAAAATTCTTATTTCAATAAAAGGAAATATTTTAAGTGTAAAAGTATGCATTCTGAACAAAATGTGAGGGGCATGGCAAGTTACGTAGTAAATATCTTTTGAGTTATTTGTAATTGATCAATATATTACTTAAGTTTAAATTACTAATCATTCGACTCAGACCTCAATTAAACATAATGAGTTTTTATTTTCCGTATTATAAATATAATAATATGATTGTAAACTTGACTTTTTATAATTAATCTTAGTTTTTTAATCTGTAATTTTACTGTAAACAAAATCATTGACATGCATGATGATACGCAAAACATCAAACGCGCCTAACCTTATACTATACTACTATACTTAGAGGGCTGAAATTTTACATGGTGATTTGTTTCAAGCTGTTAAAACAATATATCCACTTGTCTTTATCTCAATTGTTCTAGTTTAAATTTTTATATAAAGACCTATGTGTAAATTTTGCCCCCGGAGCCATGGGGTTCGATGTGGGTCAGCTAGCATAGACAGACGAACAAAACATATAAGGCAATATAATGATAGATACTGCCTGCGACTGACTCGAACACTGAGTTGAGAGAATATCTGCCAGGATCATCACTTTTACACTTCATCGTTGATAATCTTTAACACACAAATTTTACTTAATGTTTCTAATATCTAAACCCACAAAAAATGTGTGCATTTCAGTGTGAGCGTTAAGTGTGGTCATGTTTGTATGTACATATGCATAAATATCTGCAAGGTTAGGTTGCCATGTATAAAACGTTCGCCATAATTGTATGGCATATTATGCCCACTTACCGTCGCCTGTTAACAGAGACATATGGACACGATATGCCACATAATCTAGCTATACTGGGCATAAAATTTGAGATATCGTGGCCATATTAGCCTAAATTTCCTACGAGGGTACTGGGATCAAGGGGCGCGACAGCGCCGGGCTGGCAAGAAAAAGTACGAAGTACGATTTGTCGACGGCGCAACCCTATATACTTTGAAATTGGGTTTTCTTAACATTAAAAAAAATCTCGAGAGCATTTAAATCATTACTATTGCGCGTATGCGCAATATGTTGGTATCTACTTGAATATATTAACCTAATCTTTCATGATTAAAAAGATTCATCCAAAAATATTAAGTTATTAAATTAATATTGCAAGTTGAAAATTTGCTCGGTATATTTCTTTTCGGTCAGAGTTTCCATCCTCTTCCGATTTTTTTCGTCTCCTCCGGTCACGTGACTTCCGGTGAGTATTATATTAGGTATTATACACCAGTGGTTAGAGTGGTTCATCTGCTTTACCGACATTCGTCTGCTACTCGGCGACACACGCGATTATATGCATATAATAATGCTATACGATTATATGCGCGATGCGATCAATGTCTAAAGCAATAGTAGCTTATTGTCTATCGAATAGATCAAGCTTTCATGAAGTGCAATAGCAAGGAGGATATGCTTTGTAAAAGATGTGGAATCTCCCAAAAAAACTTTTTCCAAAAGTGAAAACCTTGGCAAGAAAAAGACTAATAAACGTAGTGAAATCTCTAAATATTAATATGTCAAGTAAATGTTTTTTGCTATACACATTAAGATATAAAATTAAAGTTAAAATTAGTTTTCCCAAAAAATGATATCTTAATGCGTATAGCAAAAAACATTTATTTGACATTTTAATATTTAGAGAATTCACTACGTTTATTAGTTTTTTATTACGGGAATATCGATATCTCTCGTGTATTGTATCCAGGTGCATGAGGTCGCCAATGACAGGATCTTGGTGATACGCTCCATAGCTTTTGGTGTCTAGAATCAGTTTTTACACTTAGACAATGAAAGCTACGGAGAGCCCTACCTCGATCAAGACATTGTCGACCGCATGTACCTGGACAGTAAACATAACTGATTTGAACATTTTTGCACTAGAAGTAAGTACGGTGCGCACTGCATGACTTTGTTATCGGTCACCCTAGACCGCATTAATGGCAGATATTGATACGTGGATACAAAAATCTACAGCGCGCAATATATTTCGACAGCCTTGTCATCGGAGACCCTTGGCACTTAGACACGGAGCGTGATCGGCTACCGCGAAACGATATTTGCCTGTATGCACGGAAAGTCACGAAATCCACTTCCTGGGCCCCGTAATCAGTGACCCCGAGCACTCAGAAAGTTTGCAGCAACAGTGCAGCTGTTCAAAAACATAACCTTAAATTCAAGCAGACAATGTAAACACATTTACTCTGCGCAGCTTATAGAAATCTGTGGAAAAGCGATAGCCAACTGTATTACACATAAAGCTTGTGCTGCCAACTTTACGGTCCTACCACACTGGAGAAAAAAGTAGAGATACTGTTTTGAGCATTCGTGATATATAAACTCGCTTATTATGAAACGAAACCGCTTTTCTACAAATATTTTTGTTGAAAATCATAGTTTATCTCAGAAAACATACCGATAAACCAAAAAAACCCACGAACAGTAACGATAAGCATTTTTTTCTGTATCATGAAAAATCCGAACACCAATATAGAAGTAAATAGAGTCACGGGCGCCGCGGCTTCGTCTGCTTCTTAAACTCGCTTTCGTATAACTAGATCAGAATAAGATCAACTTGTAACATCAAATCATTGTTTTAGAAAGTGCAGTGAGTATCCACAATAAATTACAATAACAAGGGAATAACTCCAAGTGGCGATTTATTCATAACAATAATAAACACCTAAATCCTAATACATGCCGAACGACTAACTAAAAGGTTGAAAATGTAAAATTATAAAATAATGTACACGGAGCGACCAAAGTATCAAAAAATGAGAACGCTAAGCAAGCACGTTAGCAGAAGATGCATGCATTGTTTTTACCAGTAAACGAGAGCTGGTATGCTACTTCATAGTGGATGTTTATCAAAATAAACATTGTGCAGGTTCCATCGTGTTTTTCGACGAAAGGGACTCTGCGTGTATAAGATAAAATCTTGAAATAAACAAATATAAATAACTTTAGTCTCGAGTCTAGACTTTAGTAATTTCGCCACCGAATCCTTATTAAGTAATTTATAGTTTATTTACAGAAAGAAAATGCATCTGGCGATTCAATGGAACCCCGTAGATTTGGCACTTATAGCCAGTAAGACTTCTTTAAACGTAATCGGGTGAGCTTTTTTTTAAATAATTTTCTTTTAATTTATACAATTCAAATTTTATTTCTGTAAATTTTTAATCCTCTAGCTCATTTCCAGCCCAAGCCGTCTATTTTGAAACAGATTTTTAAAAATCTACCACTATGCGTCGTCCGTAGGAGAAGTTTCTGGTCAGAATCTATAATGTATTGCCGTCTATCAAATAGAAAATTTGCAGGATTACGGGCAATAACTCATTAATAGACTACGAGGGCATTTTTAATTGTCATTAAAATCGAATTAATTGGATCTTAAGAGTCCTGGAATACGCGTTAAAAGTAAAGTTTTAAAGGTTAGTTCAGCCAATACACGCTGCACGAGACTAAAAACATTAATATTATTGGTAAAACGTACTTATCACTCTCCGGTGAGAAGAGGGAACAATCATGCGTGGAGAGCAAAGAAATCGATCGTTGGAACGGATTGTCACATTTAAACCTTTTAAATTAAATGTATACTCACCGTGACTGCATTAATATCACTTTCATGTCCAGGGAAAGTTTGTTTACATGATCCTTCACGAATATCCCAGAGTTTAGCACTTGCATCGCATGCGCCTGATACAAATGTTCGCATATCTGGCGCTAAAGACAAGGACATAACATCTCCAGTGTGCCCAAGAAAGGATGTACATTGTTGTCCAGTTTCAATATCCCACAAGGCGCTAGAAAAATATTATTTTTGAAACTGATATAATTAATAGCTTATGAAGTATAAGATAGTATTTTACGATACTTTTGACTTAAGTAAGCCCGTTATTTCATGACGCGTAGTTAGTAGAACCGAATAGACACTGTGATATTGTAATATACTATCTTATAGCACGTATGACATAAACCCGCCACCGACACAGGGACTTTAGGCACCCAGCCTAAAAAGAATTAGAAAAACAATGAAAAAATTCTATAAAACTATTTTAAACTATGAATAACTGAAATAGTTGTTCTGTTACTAAATTATTCAAAAACAATTGCAAACTGTTATTTAATAAATACTCATTAAACTATTTTTTAATATGCGTCATTAATTTATAATAGAATAATACGAAACATCGGCATCGCTGATTGAATGAGATCTCACAGCTGTATAGATGGTCTGCACATGCGCGCCATATGTATATTGCACATCAACCTGTATATAGCCTTGTACAGTACATCGACAACGTCGCATAGAATACACTAAAAAAGCTTCAATTTTAATTGTATTTCCAAATTTTATTATATATTGTCACTCTTCAGATTCCTAATTCATTTTTAAGTTAATCAGTCTTTTCTTATGTCTATTAGAATTTTAGGTTAATTTTTTATTTAATTGTAACAAATTTTGATTTAGTTTTCTCTG
Source organism: Nasonia vitripennis (assembly GCF_009193385.2). Lineage (NCBI taxonomy): Eukaryota > Metazoa > Arthropoda > Insecta > Hymenoptera > Pteromalidae > Nasonia > Nasonia vitripennis. The sequence continues at coordinate 1,262,409 of NW_022279653.1, forward strand.
TGTGTTTTTTAATACATATTTTATATTTATATAGACAGCTAAAAATAGCAAAATTTGATAGCGGCTCGAGTGATGATTTCAATGAAATTGTTTCTGAAGAAATAAGGGAAGCAGCTCAACTAATATCTCTAGATGAACCACCTAAGAAATCTAAGAGATTATGTACTATTGCATATGATGTATTAAAAAAATGGCGTAAAAACCAATCGAATTCCTTCTGCGAGGATGTTATGTTGGCTTACTGCACTGAGCTTTTAAAAAATATGTATCCTCAAGCCTTTGGTCAGCGTATACAATGTTGAAAAAAGAACACATATCAAAGTTTCTCAGCGAAACACCAGATGCTGAATATTTATGTAAAAGGGTAAGATTAATTAGTACGCATACTTGGAATTATTTATCTATGTAATGTATTCGTTTTTTGCCATATTATAGGAAGCACTCATCTTTGGCATAACCGGTGCCCTTTGAAAAGCAGAATTTTTCGAGTTAACCACAGAAAATGTAACAAAATTGGAAGATACTCTTTTGCTTAATATTATCAAAACTAAATATTACGTTTCACGAGCATTTACAATCACCGATCCACAATATGATATACGCAGCAAGTATATTTCTGATCGACTAGCTGATTGTAAGACTAGCAGATCCTTTCTAAAATACTGCTAGGGATTTTGAGTCAACAAGTGTTCGGTACCAATAAAATTGGTAGTATGCTAAAAGATATTGCCATCTATTTCAATTTACCCAACGACAATCTCATCACTCTCACCATCGGGTCCCATTACATGAACTAAAAAGACACAAGATTTCAAAGTCTACTGTGAACAAATGATTATTACATAATAGAACTGTGCACATACAATCGCGTGAGCAAAGAACACAAGTTCTAGACCATCCAGATGTTTGGCTTTACGCACCATACCTGCCATATTAAAATTCTACTAGAATGTTGATTCTAAATAATTGGAACGTGACTATTGATGGTATTACGTTTCAATAGTATTTGATAAATGTAAAAAAGAAGAAAAAGCTGTTCAGACAGATTATAGAATAATATATTAAACATTTAAGTATTTCAAAAAAATTGATATCATTACTATTTGATGAATACCATTCAAGCCTAATCATTATAAATAATTTACTGTTTTGATATTGTTAATTTGTGTATACAATTTAATATATGTAATAATATTCAAGTTTGATTCCGGAAAGCGCACCATATCGAAGCGCATGTCAACCCGTGAAGAAATTTTTCAAATCTCGACCAAAATTAATGTGCTGGTCCAGTATACCCCCAAATGAACAGGAAAATTTCAGACCTCCAATTGCCTGTGTAATATAAGTAAGCTGTTTTTTATTTATATAGCTCGTTTCACATTGCTACATAAGAATTTAAGATATACAAACCCATTACTGAGCTTTGGCGCAGCTAATTTTGGGATTCGGAGGATGACAGCGTACCTTATATCAAAAGCTTCGAGGATGTTAAATTTGATATTGGGATAGACATTACAAGAGAAGTTACATGATTTTAAACAAAATAAGTTCGAACATTGAATATTATTCATATGGTGCAATACAACGTATTCTATAACGTTGTGACCTTGTGTGGTTGCAGTACTCGATTTTGACCCGCAGACGCACTCACCTTCGCCTCGTGCTAGCTTGCCTCGACTTGTACAGCAGACCCCACACTTAGTCTAAAAATCCCATTTTACGCCCTTGGTACACAATATACTATTTTGTAACAAGAGCACGGTTTTCGCATTTTTCTGGCCTATTAAGTGGGACTAAAGTAACTTTTTTCTGACCAACGGGCAAAAAAAATTGAAAACGCCCGCTACTCGAAGCAGCAAGCGTTTTGCATTTTTTTGCCCGGCGGGCGTTTTTCAATTTTTTTTGCCCGTATATGCATTCGTACCAAGCAAAAAATATGCAACACGCCCGCTGCTTGAGTATCGAAAATTTTTCGATAAGTATATACATTAAGACTGCTGTTGCCGCATCTGAAAAAAATTCCAGTCAATATGTCAAAAAAAAAAAAAAAAAACGCAGAAATCCATACTTGTGTTACAAATAACATAGTGTGCACCAAGAGATAAGTGCGCTTTTTAACCTCGTGGGGTTGCAGTACTCATCTGCGGCTCGTAACGCCCTAGCCTTCGGCTCGGGCTAACTCGCCTTGACTTGCACTGAAAACTCCACGAGCCGTTTAAAAAAGCCTACTTCACGCCCTTGGTACACAATATACTAATATTTAAATATTTTCATAAAAGTTCTGACACTGCTTTAGAAAAATTTATAAACGCGCATAATAATAATATTATAAACAAACATGAAAATACGTATAATCATGGCGAAATAACAAAACACGTTTTGACAAGATATGTATGCGCACCTAAGACTATGTATCGTCTTTCAGAATTTTCTACATAATATTAAAATTTTATTTTGGAAAACGATGCCTTCTGTAAACATTCCTACATTTCGTGCAAATATTCTGTCAAAATTATTTTTTTACCGTGACTGTAATCTTTACATATGAACACATGGATTCATCTAAGAAATGTAATTTTTAAATAATTAGTTTTTGCAAACATTAATGGGGAGTGGGAGCTAAAGTTTCGCAAATGCGCCACGGGGTGTTGCCAATTTCAAATGCCAAAAAAAAAACTATAAGTCCGATTGACATTTTCTTTCGGTAGAATGATTCATTAAACTCAACACTATGGCGCTCTGGTCTTGGTTTTTCGTGGCAAGCTTTATTTAAAAAGTTACATGAAAAAACAGGGTTTTTAGCTCCCACATCCCCTTAACGATAAACATCAGTAAAGTAGCTTACGTACGTACAAACAAACATCTATTATTTAACACAGGAAAATATAATTTTTTTTTTAACACTAAGAGTACAAGTTTAGATGTTAAAATGCTAAATAAAAATTCTCATACCCTGATAGAATCTGTAACCCACTTAAGGGAATGTCGGCGCTAAAGCTTCGCAAATCCACCACGAGGTATTTTGTATTTCCCAACTTTTAGAAAAACAAAAAGCCCGATCGAAATTTTCTTTCGGTAGAGCGATTCATTAAACTTAACACTACGGCGCTACAGACTCGGCTTTTCATTTGCAAGCTTTATTTAAAAAGTTCTATGTAAAATTAGATTTTAAGAGTGGCGTTGCAATCGCATGAGTACGCGTAAACATCTGTTCGTATTTCCAAGATTTTAGAAAAACTAAACATCCGATAAAAATTTCCCTTGGTAGAATGATTTATTATGCTTGGTTTTTGATTACAAGCTTCATTTAAAAAGTTATATGTAATAGAAAAACAGTGTTTTTAGCGACGATATCCCCTTAAGGGGGCACACCACCTTTGAAATTAAAATCAAAATTTTTCATTAAAAATGTATAAATGCTTATATAAATAAATCAAATTTTTGTACTCTTCTTAGCCATAATTACCTTTATTTTGATGGTTTTAGACCTTTTATATACCTCTATAATACTTACGTATAGTAAGGAGTCCATAATTCACTGACCGTAAGATTCCAAAGGAACGAATGACCCAAATGAGCTCAAACTCCAGGATATTGTTTAAAAGTACTTTAGTTATGGTATGAATGAGGGGATTTGGTTTAAATTTCATAGAAAAAGTTTTATAAGCATATTACTGATTTTTTTATCAATTTTTGATTAATTTCAACATAACTATCATGAACTTCAAACATTCTAAACTACAAAATAAAGGTAATTATGTCTAAGAATAGTAAAAAAAATTTGGTTCATTTATATAAGCATTTATACATTTTTAATGAAAAATTTTGATTTTAATTTCAAAGGTGGTGTGCCCCCTTAATGGCCAGTTCTTGGCATGGAATCTAAGAACTGGGCAGTTTTTGCCATTTCCAGAAAGGACGAAGTTCGGTTCAGGACAGGGCGACCCTATATACTTTAAAATTGGGTTTTCTAACCTCCAACAAAAATCTTGATTGCATTTTAATCATTAGTATTGCGCGTGTGCGCAATCTGTTGGTATTGATTTGAAACATATTAATCTAATCTTTCATCGTTAAAAAGATTCATCCGAAAATATTACGTTATTAACTTAATATTGCAAGTTGAAAATTTGCTCGGTGAATTTCTTTTCGACAGAGTTTCTTCTCCCGATATTTTGTCTCCTTCGGTCACGTGACTTCCGGTGAGATTTATTATACGCCAGTGGTTACAGCAGTTATAATCTACTTTACCGACGTTCGCCTGCTACTCGGTAACACGCAATTGTGTTATTATATATTCTGTACAAATAATAATGCTATACGATTATATGCGCGATAGGATCAATGTCTACCCTGGTGAAAATATTGACGTGATTTTGTGATGTATTAAAATTAGGTATTTCATTATGTAATTTTTATATTTGATTTGTGACGTTAGTTTGTTATGTACTGATTACGAACGTTTGATCACGTAATTTTATGACTTTTTAGAAAAATTAAAATACTTTAGTTTCATGAAACTTTTTTACGTAATTTTACTATGTTATTTAATTACATGAATATTAAGTTCGATATAATTATACTTCTAAATACTTAAAATACTTGTTAAAAAGAGTGGTCATATGGTGCTACCATGCGGATGGTAGTGCGGAAAATGGGGGCTTATGCCTCAGAAATTAATCATTTTTAATAATTTCACTAAATTAAAGAATATAAAAAAACTATATTCATCACTCATTAGCCCCTATTTTCCGCACTACCATCCGCATAGTAGCAGTTATATGGCTACTCATATTAAAAAATTTAAAGTATTTAAGAGTATTTAGTAGTAAGTATTTAGAACTAAATATTTATGTAATCCCCGTTAAACGATCATGACCCGGTCACTTTTTGTAAACCATTTTTTATCAAAAAAAGATAACTAAATCCAATTTCTTATTCATTTTTTTGCAGTATTATAATGTATTCATGTTTTTGCCACATATCTATCATGTAATAATTGTCATTTCGGAATGATTTACTAGTTCTGGTAAATTTTTACAAAATTGCTCATTTTATTACTTTAATATAGTGTAGATAGATAGATAGATGTAGATTCTAGTATATTTATTATATTAAAGTTTTCGGACGGATTTTTAATAAGTGTATCTCTAATTGCATATGATATGCATGAAGAAGCAAACATCATTATTCAAACCGAAACGTTGCAAAAAAATCAGGAGAGCGTTACTTACTAGTCTATGAGACATAAAAAAATTGGAAAATTAAAAATCAAAATTCTCTTTCAAGCTCAGAAGAGAATAATTTAGTAGTGTATTTCACAGAATTGAAAGAAAAGTTAAAGCCACTAACTCTTTAGAGCATATGGTCTATGCTGAGAAAGACTTTAAATACTAAAGAAAATCTTGACATCAGTGGATTTTTAAATTTGAAATCTTTAGTGAAAAATAATAACAAAGGTTATAAACCTAAGCAATTGCTCACTTTGACGTGGAATAAAATTTATCAGTTTATCAATAACGCTCCAGATCAAGTTTATTTAGCTACAAAGGTAATTTGAATTATTTACATTATAAATAATTGTATATATGTAATCTGAAAATGTATACGAGAAAGGAAGAGCGATTTTGAACTACTAAGAAGTATATTACATTGAGACCACCAGAAAAATTCACGGATACATTATTTATTAAATATAAAGAAGGAAGGTGTACTCGCCAAGTCATACCGCCATCGCTACATATTTAGGTTTAGAAAGTGCTAAAAAGTACACTGGACATTATTTTCGGAGGACTGCAGCTACACTATTATCTGAATCGGGTGCTAATATGCAATTAACAAAACAAATGGGAGGATGGCGATCAGATAATGAAGCTCAGCTTTATATTGAACACTCAAAAAATAATCGTCAGAAAATTTTTGAAGGCATAACCAACGCAGCTAAATCATCTAAAACAAATGCAGAACTATTCACTAGCGGAGCCAGTAATATATATGAGCTGAAACGTCCAGAAATAATCCAAGACCATCCACCAGTAGAGCCAGTTCTGAGATTATTTCGAATCAAGATATGGAGCCTAATGATCAGGACGATTTAATTTGGGACGATTTCTCTGTAAACTTTGATGCGAATGAGCAACTGACAGGTAAGCAAGAAACGCGTAATTTCATTATCAACTAACATTTTCGAGAATTATTTCTCAAGTGATTATTTATTTTAGATGCAAATAAAGTAACTGATTTTGTTACTGCAAATGAAGGAAAAATGCCAGAACCGACGTCTACTTCCAATAATAAAAGTTTGAAAGCTTTCTTCTTGCATCCTCTGATAAAAGTGGACTTTATTTGACCCACTAAAACACCAAATAGAAGAAAAAAAGTAGATGATCAATCTCCTCAAAACTCGTCTGTTAGTCGCCCTAAAACACAACCTTTTCTTGAAGCTGAAATATGTGTATTCAATAATTGTACGTTTAATAACTGAACGTTTAATAACTGTTCTCTTGTGTTTGACAAATTACCTAATAATAATTAATAAAAAATATATAGACACATAGTCTTTGTTTAAATTAATTTATTAAAATTATGCACGTTATGTTTCCGATGCCCGACCCTCGACCCCCCACGACGAAGTACGCGTAAACATCTGTTCGTATTTCCAAGATTTTAGAAAAACAAAAAGTCCGATCGAAATTTTCTTCCGGTAGAACGATTCATTAAACTTAACACTACGCCGCTACAGACTCGGTTTTTCTTTTCTTATATAAATTAACTTTAGTTTAAGTAAGCCCTTAATTAAACAATAGTACATTGTGCAAAAAGGGAAAAAAATAAGCTACGTCAAGCGTGGGTGAGGCGTTCGGCAGGAGACGTAGACGATTGCTATAAACACCTCACCCGAGTCTGACATAGCTTTTATTTCCGTGTTGCACACCGTGTTTTTTCCAACAAGGGCATGAAAGGGACTTTTTTTATGCGTGAAAGTTGGGTAGGATATCGTGCATTTCAAGTCGTGCACAAAAAATTAGAGAAATTTTAAAAAATTGAAAATTTTGAGAAATTTTAAAAAATTGAAAATTTTGAGAAATTTGAAAAAATTGAAAATTTTGAGAAATTTGAAAAAATTGAAAATTTTGAGAAATTTGAAAAAATTATAAAATTTGAGAAAATTTGAGAGATTTTAAAAACGGGTATTAACAGAGACGAGAAAATAATGTTCTCCCCGCTTGAGCTCAAACTTTTTCTAAAACACTTGGAATAGACGATTTTCTACGCTACTTTTAGGCATGAAAAAGGCCCATTTCATGCGCGTGTTGGGAAAAACAACTTTTTTGCTTCATTATGATTTAATATAATAATCTTGGCTTTGGTACATATTGATATTAGTTCTTTTTCATTTGTAATTTCGTTGCTAGACTAATTATTTGCTAACATATTTAGTAAATTGTAGTTTCCCGTATCAAGTTTTTATATCAAGTTTTTGTATCAAGTTTTATTTATATAATTTATATTTTTAAAACTGGACTTTTTTCATTGATCTCCATTTTTTATTCCATTTTTAATCCATAGTTATAGTCCAAGAGCCAGTGCCCAAAAAACTGTTTGAATTTACTAAGGCTAATTTTTTTATAGTTCATTAGAATGGTTGCGTACACAAACATACTGCGGTCAGTCAAGCGAACCTGAGAACAGGTGACTCAGGTGCGCTATCAAAGGTGTCGTACCTGCGGGGTAATAAAATGAATTTACTAAGGCTGAAAATTGTTATAGAACTTGTATATTGCATATAAATAAAAGTTGTAATGGTCAGTCAGCAGAATATGGGGACAGAGCTGGTCAGTCAGCCGCAATGTATGCGCAAAAAATAAATAATGTGCAATTCATTTACTACACTTCAAAATTTTTTTAGGAGTATTAAATATTATTTTAAACATAAAAAAAAATAGTCAGTCATCTATTTAACGGGACAAGGCCCGTCAGTCAGCAAAAATAGAAATAAAAATTTCGCGCGCGCGCTCGGCATCGCAGGTAACGGCTTGCTTCTTTTTTTATTATAATCGTTATTTATTGCCTTTAACAGACTAGATTGAATAAAAACATTTATTAATTATAATTCAATAATATTATAACTTTATTATGTACGAAATATACAAAAATAAAATGAATGCTGTAATGAAACATTAATTATCGAATTCTTCCTCCGACTCATCAAATTCATTGATTTCATCGTGATCGGAAACGTCAATGTCGGTTGTTTCCGATTGAGTTTCTGATCGAGAATCTGAAAAATTAAAATAACTTATGCAATTATATATAATAAATAATAATTATGTTATACTATTATTTGCATACCTGAATTTTCCTCTGGAGGTTGAAGGACGACATCGTTGACCAATTGTGGCAATTGATCGCCTTGAAACCAATCGAATTCATATTTTCCCTCGACTATTTTCCACCCGTGATCGATTGGAGACAGTTCCGTGATAATTTTTGCATGAGCATTGCGCCAAATATTTGCTATGTGAGCAGCTCTTAGAAATTGTTGCAACAATTCTGATTGACTTGGCGGCATACTTGATCCATCAACATTTTTTACTTTAATCTTGAACGAATCATTGACGGTACTTGAGCATTTGTATGTTTTTGAAAATAAAACGAACCGTGCTTCGTTCACACATTTCAATTTTTTCATGCCGTATAAGTGGCACACAAATGCTTGAATTTTCTCAAATATCTCACTCCTGTTATTGTCGTTTAGGTACCCAAGGTCGGCGAAAACTTTTTGAAAATCCGCGCTTTGGCGAAGCAGTTGCTGAGATCTTTTTTTCCCCTTTTGATAAAATGCTGGGTTAAAATCGCACCCAGTAAAAGCGTGCAGCTCTGGCAGCGCATTACACAAAGAATTTCCCAATTCTTCGTATAATTTATTTACATCGATGATTCTTTGCCGGTTTCCACTTCCAACCTCAATCCAAATCTTCGATGCACTTGATAACTTTTCCATATCTCCTAACATTATGACAAGTATATCAGTGTCTGAACACCTGATCAAAATGTTAGAATTTTGCACGATGTTACATGCATGGAAAATTATGTTTGTGTCTGTCTCCTCGTGTGACGTGTAGGTAAAATTATCTTCAATGGTTCGATTTATTCTGCCATCGTTTACAGTATACTGATAGCACTGATCGTAATTTAATTGGACGGTTTTAATGCCCAAGTAGGGTGCTAATTCATCATGAGCCCAATGATCAATAAGGAATTTTACGAAAGCTTCTTTGAATTTAATATTTCGCAATTCTTTCGAAAAATCTGTGCTGCATTTTTGATCAGGCCCAGAGATGTTGTAATCGCGCTTTTCCGAAGTATCACGCAATGCATGCTCGCAATCCTTAATTGATGGTGAAAAATATCTGTCAAACTTATTGCGATATTTTTAGCATTAAACTTTACAATGCTTTGCAATAATTTTTTCGAAATATTTCCGAAGGCCAAGGGCACGTCCTTCATTAAATGAAAATAGAAAAAGCCATCGATTAAAACTACGTCAGTATACGCAGGTACTTCACTATCGATAGAAATTTCCAAACTTTTCATTAAGGCGGATTTATCTGTTTTGCAATGTGTCCCATCTAAATGACACAATGCAGTGGTCGGAGTCAACGGATACGCTAAGACATTTTCAAGGTCAATGCTCTGTTCGACTGAAACAGCAAGAAGCCTGCCAAAAAGATCACGTTGCATCCGTACTTCTTGAATTTTTCCAATAACATTAACTTGTTTTTTTTAAAGAAATCTGCGAATGTCGCAACTTTATTAGTGACAATCCTCGCCTCAAATCGTGTGCTCTCTTCATTGCAGGAAGAAATAAATGCTTTCCTTAATTCATCGCCGTCACTTTCGACATTTAACAAACATTTTGTTGCTGTCTCTGATGCAGCTTGACCACTACAAATATTGAACAAGAAGTTCGGATCGAGACTACGATCAAAAGGATTTATATTTTGTTTTATGGCATGTATCAAACTTTGAAGCTGCGCAGCACTCTTTTTTATTCTATTTTTTTCTAGATCAGCAGTAATGTCTTGATTCAGCCTTAAACCAGCTTGTTGTAATACATGAGTTATTATTGTCGATCTCATGCTGTGGCTTTTGCACCAGCGTTGTCGAGCTGGTACCGAGTTTGTAAAATGCAAAACTCCTGTTAATCTGCTTGCCGCATCTGCATTAACGATGAGGCCAGGATGAGTTTCATTAACTCTGCATAATTTATTATGATATAAAACCAGCCAACGAGCGTAATTTGGTTGGTTGAAGACAAAAAATAAATTTGTTATTCTAGGCAACATGAACTTGAACAACTCGAAATCATTCGTTCGAATACTTGCGGTAAACATCAAATAATTATTAATTAGATTTATATAAATCATGTAGTATTGTGCAGTTTTGCCGTGCTCGCCGTTTAATGTTTTTATACTGTATTGTTCGTAACTCTCAATAATACGTAATAAATCAATATTATCGATCGTTGGTACCATTGATCGATTCTTCGGAAAAGTTACAAGATAGTTTTTCACTTCTTCACTTACTTCAATATTTTCCGATTGTGCAGAGCTTTCAAAATGCAAAATAGACAAGGCTAAGCTTATCATTGGATGAATAAGTTTGCATCTGTTAAAATGCTTTCCACTTAAAAAACCATTCAAAGATCCACTTGCCAGTAATTCGGAATCAATTAATATATTTGCAATTCCGCAATTGTCTATAAATTTGTCAACAGCTTTAAAATATGCCATTTGAATATGAAATGCGCCAAAATGTATAAAGAGATTATTATAATTCTGCTCATTTTCTCTCTCTGTTGATTGTATCTGTAGCGCAATTTTCGCTATAGCTAAGTCATATGTGACTTGCATATATGGTTCATTACATTCAAGTGCAACTTTTTGTGCTTGACGCATTGTTTCGGCAACTACATGATTACTTGTCGGAGATTGATTTATAGTTGTTAAGTATGAAACTTTTTGTTTTCGGAGTTATCAGTAAATAGTAAACTATTGAATCCTACCCACATAGGTGTATTTTGAATGTGCAAAGCATGAGATAACACCCAAGCTAATCGTATTCTTCCGTGTGTCTTTAAACTACTTGGAATTGCACTTGTAGCTTCAGCAGGTAGTTCGGGCAGAATTTCAATTAGTTTTGGCTTCTTTGGATAAGGTCGTAGATCAGGCGTTATTGCATCGAAAGTACGTCTTTTTCTTTTTCGGCTTTGCTCTGCCGATGGCACGGCCGATGGTTCGCCGTCGCTGTCAGACACGCTTTCAAGTGATTCGTTCTCAATATCCTGGAAAATTATGCCTACAGTATTATGTAGTGTATTTTTTCCTGTTAACGTTTCAACACATCTATCAAAGTTGTTGAACGCTAACCCTGTACAAAGATTCGGTTTTTGTTTTATATCATCAGGACATATTTGTGTTTCTACAGTTGAGCTAAAAGTCGCCTCAGTTTCGATTTCCTCTACAGTTGTGTAGCTGCAACAATGGCCATATCTATTCAAAATATCAACAATTTTCCTGCTGCTCGTGAGGTTTTTAATTGCCATGCCCAATGTCAGATGTTTCGCTGTTTTCACTCTTGCGTTAGTTACAGCATAAATAACATCTTCGCTGAAAGATCGCACTAGTCGACTTCGAGCATCACTCATTTTATTTCTCATGCGTTAGCCACTTAATAATAAAGAGTAAAAATCTGTCAAAAAATGCGGAATTTCCGGGCATTCTCCTTCGATAATATTTTTCGTTTTTATGTTCGTTGGAAGCTTCAGTTTTTCAATTGATAGTATTGCCTTTCGTAAGAGCAATGCAGCTGTTTCGATGTCATCTTTATTTTGGAGCAATTCAAAATCTATGTCCTGTATATTAACTCCAGTAGCTGGCAGAACTAATTTTGCATTGTGCATCGAAATTATCTTAATTTTCCCTTTGTATGTGTCAAGTAATTTTCGTTGCAAATACCACGGTGACAAATAAGTCGTGGAAATATCTAAATTATTCTGTGCACTTTCTTCTTCAAGTTTTTCGATAAAGATATTTCGTAAGCGTGATAAATAGCAGTACTCTTTTCTTAAGATTACTACGCTATTTACAAAAGTACATACACTTTCGTACGCTAACTTGTAGCATTTTCGGTGTATTGACACAGCGGTTTGTTCTTTATCTAATTGACGATTACATTCGTTCTTGTAATTCGTTATACAAGGCATGTGAAATTTTAGAATTTGATTTGAATCCAACATGTCTTGTATTTTTTCCATCAGGTCAACATCATCTATTTTACACGCATGCAATTTTATGACATCTGCTACAGAATTATTTGCCGACGTATGTAAACTTTAACAGCGTCCATGAAATTTTTTTCTTCCTTTCTTGCAAATAAAACAGGTGCTATTGTCTATTAATTTTTCTTCTTCTTCGACTATTTTAGCACTAAATAATTATTTATTTACATTAAAAATGATTTAAGTATAATACATACAAATTATTAAGAATTTGTAATATTTTGTACCTTGCTTGAGAGCATATAGCCTCTACAATCTCTGCAGTTTTCTCAGATTCATTAGTAGTTGCTGAGTCTCTGTATAAAAAGAAATATTATATATTAAATGATTGATAATTGAATAATTATTATTTTTAATTCGTAAATATTTCTTGCATACCTTGGCTCAGAACACGATGGCCCTGCTGATTGCTCCGTTTCCTCCTGTACAACTTGCAGTTGGGCTATAATACAATCAAATGCATTAGTTATAAATAAAACTATTGATAATTTATTTAACTATCGATATTAATGAAATAGGCGTAATACGATGTTAAACATTTCTCTATGCGAGTCATTTTTAGTAATGTTAAAAAATAAAAATAACATATATTTAATTATTTATAATTATTATTTGTAATTCGATAATATTTTATGCATACCTTGGTTCAGAACAGGATGGCCCTGCTGGTTGCTCGGTTTCCTCCTGTGGTACAACTGTACAACTTGCAGTTTGGCTATAATACAATGAAATGCATTAGTTGTAAAAAAACTATTGATAATTTATTACTTTTACTAATATTTATTTGACATATTGATGTATAAAAATTGTCAAGCGCCAACGTATAAATTCAAAAATTGAAACAGAATTTATAATGCACATGCGCAAATACCTACGCTACGCCACGCGTATACACACACACACGCAAACGTGAGCGTCTAAATCCCTGTATTCGCGCCAAAATGCACCCATACCACGCCACGCACCCACGCCACGCTATGCGTGCGTCTAAATCTCTGGATGCGTACCGACGCTCTTTATTTTGTTATATACTATACGATGTCTCAATATAGCTACACTCTATATTTTTTACATTATACGATATTAATAAGTACGATTTTAATTATTTTTAGCATGCACAAAATGTTAATATTAAATTGTATCTTACCGTAACTCTTGTCTGTACTTCTTGCTTAAAGCCGTAAACTTTCTGTAGCAAGCTATATGGTAGCACTCAATTTGTCCGGGACGTGAAGTAAAAGATACATTTTCGTGTGCTAATTTATATTTTACCCGAATTTGTAAAATTGCTTTACAATTTTTTAAAGTTTCTTCCGTAAATAATATTAATGGCTGATGCTTCTTGAGGCAGAATAAACAAACTTTGTTCATTTTGAGAAACAGATGTTTCACTCACTACAGTTGAACTATTACTGATGCTATTAAGCAGAAAAGCCGTTATATTTTGGAGCAGCAGAGGATTCGGTGGTGGGGACATCCATGATAATTTTTCAAAATACACCAAACTCGCCTAAACTTTTACTTTTATAAAAGTTAATTATTTTTAGAGATTCCATAGTCATTGGCGCCGTGATTTTTCTTTCGTTTTGATGTAAGCGGGCTTGTTGTGGTGGCCTGAAAAGGCCGAGAGGAGGGAGGCGCGTGTGCTGGTCCGTTGCGCTGTGCAGCCGCTGGTATCTGCAGAGCTCGCTCTCTGGAGAGCGGAGTGGAGAAGGGCCTGATCTCAGGCAGGAAGAGCAGGCGGCGAGACGGCAGGCAGGCGGAGAGGCCTGCTGAGGCTCCTTATCCTTGGCTTCTTCGTTGCCTAGAGAGCAGATACTGCTCGGACCTCTCTAGGTCGACTCTTGGATCAAGTCTAGACGAGGGAGGGCCGCCCAACCCGGTGTAAGCTATACCACCCAGTTTGTAAATGGGGAGAAAGAGGGGGGAGACCGAGGAGTCTTTTGTTTTTGAGTTATTACAGGGCCAATCCCAAATAGGGATAGGTCCACTCAAAAATGACTAAGAGGCGCGGAGCACTTTAGTCGGAGATCGTAAGACCGACCGCCGCCGTAGCCATGGGCTCCGGTGGAGTCTTCTCCTTGACCAAGGGCGCCTTCCATAGTAGGAGTGGCAGCGGCGCTTTGAGGATCTCGTTAGGGATGGTGGCGCTGTCATGCGGGTTGCGGGTATCCAGGGGCTTGTGCGAGAGAGCTTGCAGGTGGGTTATAACAGTTTTTATCTTTGTTCTTCTAACTTCCGTTCTTATCCCGTCTTATTCCGTTATTCGACACTTTCGGGGCTCAAAAATTCAATTATTACGATATTAAGATATAATAAATACTGCTAGCCCTTTAAATTATTCCTACTTCGCCCTTGACTCTAACTCATGCTCAAAATATACCCCTCGCTAGAAAAAGCAAAATTTTCCCCCTTGTTATACTATTATTTGTAAGAATATTTCTTTTTATAATGTATCGTTAATATTAGTTTTCCTTGTCATAACTAAAGAATAGTACAAAGTTATTATATAAAAAAATACAAAGTTAAAATCATTAAACTATGTATCTTACCATGACATATCTCCGGAACTTGTAACGATTTGATTATCATCAAGAAATCGACAACAGGAGAGGTATCCAGTATGCCCTGGAAGTTCTCTGCTCACTCGGACGTTGCCTTCTCTTGTTTTAAGACTGTAGATAGAACATATGTTATCTAATCCACCACAAGCTACATAACTGCCAGAAGGTGCGTAAGCACATGTCATTACCCATGATGACCGCAAGGGTATAGCATGGACTTTGTTAGTTGTATAACTATCCCACACTATTAGTTTGCCATCTTGTGATGCGGATACGAGGTTTCTAAATAAGAAAAAGTATTTAGTTGATCACAATGTTTTAGTAGAGTTTGTTTAATTTATTCAACATTATTCTACATATGAAAGTTCTAATATAACCCATATTTTTGTATCTAACTTAATATTTTTAACAATAGAGTAAAATTTGTAGTATGATTTCATGGCCGGAGTGCGGGCGCTCCTGACAAGCATTTTAGATACTTATAATTAAAAGTCAGCAACAACAATAATTATTTTTGTTATTGCTTAGTTGCTTGACACAAAAGACAGGGAAAAGTCTTTTTTTAGTTTTTATTTGTTACTGAAAAACGAAGTAGACAAATCGCTTTAAATTTTTGTGGCACATCTTTATTTCAACTATTATTATTCATATATTTATTAATTTTCATCAGCTAATCCATTGTTTTATGTGTATTTCTATTTACTATATCGCCTGATTATTCATTAATTTAATACTAGTAACAAACGCTTGCTTCGCTCGCGATTTACAAATTAATTGCATACCAATTGGCATTGACAATTGCATACAAAGCAGCGGCAGCTCTTTCCCCCCACCATGCACTCATCGCCGTGCATGTTAGCATGCTCGCACAGCTCAGCTCTTCCCTTACATACCAGCCGCACTTATTTACACACGCTTCAAGCGGCTATCGGATTTTCTCGGATTTAGGACGCGCTAATATAGCGGTACCTTTTCATGGTACTTCAATTATTTTGCGTCAACTAGACGACGTGATTTTTTTAATATGCGCAAAACATTTAGAGGTAAACATTATTGACTTATTGCGGTAAACATTATTACTGTATGACACGTCCTGGCGTAAACCTTGATTTACCGCATGCTTGTGCAAAAATGCACTCTCTAAATCTTGGATTACGCAAGTTGTGTCATACAATATCGTACGATACTATTATTCTTATTATATTTTCTTTATTCGTATGATATTTTGCGTATCCTAAATTTACTACTTGATCAATGATAACTTCATCTGTCAAAGTTGCGATTAAGTTGGAAAAATAAGAAAATGGCGGCGATTTACGCATCAAAATCACTGAATCAAAAATTATAAAAATTTATTAAAAAAGTCACAATTAAATGTATCTTGTAGATTAGTACTTTGCATTCAAAGCAGAAGCATATGAATTTGCGTCGAAGACTAATTCATTTCAGCTTTGCCGCGAAGACTATAGTATATATATTTTAAACTCTTGCGTCCAAGACTGCAGTCCAACATTTGCAGTGCGCTGCAAAGACTAGTACATTTCTCACTTCGTATACGTTGGATTCTCTGGCAACGAAACTATTCAAAATTTTCCAAAATTCCACACTATCTATTTAAGTATTCACTTCGATCGGCTGTCGAATAAATTGGACTTTGGTT
The DNA here is from genome assembly GCF_009193385.2 of Nasonia vitripennis. Classification (NCBI taxonomy): domain Eukaryota; kingdom Metazoa; phylum Arthropoda; class Insecta; order Hymenoptera; family Pteromalidae; genus Nasonia; species Nasonia vitripennis. The sequence continues at coordinate 1,278,976 of NW_022279653.1, forward strand.
GATTGATTTTATTTCTTTTTTATCTGTTATTTCGTTGCGGAATATATCAAACTTGTCTAACCTTATACTTTTTCAAAAGTTAATTTTTTGAGATATTAGTCCTTTTTAGTACATTTTTTTGGGTATTTCATATTTCTCCTAAAAATAAAATATAAGCATCTTTAGCACTGATTGTTCTGATACACTACCCTAGAATGATTTCTACACCTAGACACCAAAACCAAGTGTGAACTACCTATACCTCATCATCGGCCACCCTGTACACCAAGACGCCGTCATCGTATGATGTATGTACTTAGAAATAAAAAACCACGGAGCGCACCACCTAGACTTTGTCATCGGCCACCATGTACACCGAGACACCGCCCTCGAATGATGCATTTACCTAGACATAACAAATTATGGAGCGCACCATCTAGACTTTGTCATCGGCCACCCCGTACACCTAGACACTGCCCTCGAATAATTTCTACAGCTAGACACAAAAAACCACAAAGCGCACAAACTAGACCTCCTCATCAGCCACCCCGTACACCTAGACAACGCCCTCGAATGATGTATTTACCTAGCCATGAAAAATTACGGAGCGCACCACCTAGACCTCGTCATCTGCCACCCCGTACATCTAGACACCGTCTTCGAATATCCATTTATCGTCTCTCGACCAAAATTGCAGATTTCATCTTGTGATATGCATGTGCGTTATTTCATATTCTCAAGCACATCCCTTTGATCTCGACCAAAACTGCGGATTTTATCTGGTGATATGAATGAATACTTACAGCATTCGTCATTATATGTCACGAACATTTCATTTCATATTCACAAACAAATAACTTTAAAAAAAAATTATATCTGCACAAATATTTAATCGCAGGAACCCTTTTATCTGGACCAATTTTAAAATACTCTTTATTCATCCATGTATTTTTAAAATTTTTCTAATTGTTTTAATAGCTTCCAATCTACCTGGATTAAATCTTGAAAATATTTTTTAGTAGGAATGTATATTTTTATCATATGTACCTGTCTATACCATTGCTATATATCGGTAAAGTATATAAGATTAGATCAAATGGTAATGAGCAAAAAAACACAAGAATCAAAACATGGATGGTCTTAGCCTCATCTATCTTTTCGTTATTACCTAGCAGCATAACGCGAAAAATGCGAAGATCAACAAAAGCTGCAATCACTTGGATCATGCATCAAAGTCTTGAGTAGTGTGAAGAAATATTAGGTGATATATTACGACAGGAAAGAACGTTTCATAATGTTAAAGTTCTTAATAAGTGTATGAAATTTATGAAAGAATCCATATTATATCTGAATATCAGAAGTCTAAATTCTAACTTTTTGAAACTGCAAGCTTTTATTAAGAGCCTTGACAATAAACCTAGTATTATAATATGCGTAGATACAGAGTGAGTATTTTTCTTTACCGGGATATAAAATGAAATATAATTATAGCAAGCTAAAGAAGCCTGATAGTGTAGTATTACATATTGAGGATAGTATTGTCGATAATACTGAAATAATTAAAATAGGTAAACTTAAAATAATAAATACACGCATTACTACAGAGGATGGTAATATTGAAAACTCAGCACTGTATAGGAGGAATCTCGACACTATAAGTAACTGTTAAGAATTAAAAGAAACGTGTTAAATCATATAATTATTGGAGACTTTAATATAAATTTACTAAGCAATGAAGGATTTAGTCAGGAATTGTTAATAAACTTTTAGATAAGGGATATTTACCAGGTTTTCAAGGTGTTACTAGACCGTCTGACAAGGATAATTGCAATGGAGGGACATGCATAGATAATATGTTTACCAGAGCACAATTGATGACAAACAAGCACATGAAACTAATAATTTCACTAACTGACCATTAGTCACTATTTATGACTTTGACTAAAGTATTTAAAATAAATGGAAAAAAGTTCAGTAAAATCTATAGATTATAATAAATTATGTAAAATTGCTCATAGAGATAATTGGAATTTATTATTGACAATGCGTGATCCTAATATAGCAACAGATACACTCATAAGTAAAATAAATAATTGCGTAGAACAGGCAACTTTCTACAGGAATATAAGTAAAAGACAAAGAAAAAATATACCCAGGAGTAACCGGATAACAGGAGCAATATTAGTTTCACGTGAAAAGAAAGAACTGCTGTATACAATATGGAGGGCTAAACCAAATAATGAAACATCGGAAAAGGAATATAGAATCTACACAAAAATACTAGATAAAGTAATTAAAAAGGCAAAATTATTACATGAGTATAGACAAGTAGAGAGAAACAGTAATAAGCCTGTAGAGAATAATTAACCAAAAATTAGGCAAGTCGGTTAGGAAAGATAATAATATTAATTATTTACTTGATGATAAAAATAATAAAATAACGAATAATATGGACATAGCCAATCACATAAATAAGTACTATTGTTCTATTGCAAAAAACTAAGTGATAAAATTGTGCAACCAGATAATAGTTTAATGATACTACCAAAGATGAACCCCAAATCAATTTTTATTGCCCCGGCAAATTATGAAGGAATAAATAACATAATTATGAACTTAAAATTAACGAAGGGAGAGGTTAATAATATTAGTTCTAAAACGTTGAAAATATTAGCTCCTTATATTGTAGAACCTCTTGTTTATATTATTAACCTATCAATTGAACAATCTTTTTGGCCAAATAAGTTAAAAGATGTTAAAATAGTACCTATACACAAAGCGGGAAGTAAGAAATATGTTTCAAATTATAGACCAATATCCTTAATATCGAACATAGCGAAGATTTTCCAGAAAATTATATATAATAGAATCTGAAAGTTTTTAGCCTAAACAATATTATATCAAGTAATCAATTTGGTTCTGTGAAGAATAGAGGTACAAGAGATTCCATTACGATAATAGCAAAAACTATTTATGAAAAACTGGACAAGAGCATCCCGATTGCGATTACCTTCCTAAACCTAGCAAAAGCGTTTAATACAGTGAATCATGGTGTATTGATTGATAAATATATAATTATGGAATTAGAAGCACCGCGAACAAACTTATTACGAGTTACTTTGTAAATAGATATCAAACGGTAAAAATTAATGATTGTAAAAATGATTTTCGAACAATTACGACAGGAGTACCGCAGGGGAGTGTTTTGGGACCTTTGTTGTTTATTCTTTATGTTAATGACCTTCTAACTGATATGCCAGCAAACTGAATTGTCTGGTATGCTGATGATACAGCGGTAATATCCACTGATACTAGCAGGTCAAAGGTAGAAGCCACAATGAATAAGTATCTACAAAGAATATATACGTAGCTTGCTCTGAACAAACTATCGTTAAATATAAATAAAACGGTATATTTAACTTTTAGTAATTACTGTGATAGCGTTCCAAAAGAGTTTAGTTTAAAGTTTAATGGCATTAGTCTCAATAGGGTGCAAAACACTAAATATTTGAGTTTAAATTTTGACTATAATATAAAATGGTCAAGCCATATAGAGTATTTAATTAATAAGACCAAATACCTAAGTTTTTGTTAAAAAAAAGGCAAAATTCATGGATACAAAAATATTGAGAATGATATAGTATGCATTATTTCACAATATCAGTAGTTATAGTATAATCGCTTGGGAAGGAGCTTATGTAAATACCATGAATTTTTTACAATCACTTCAAAATAGACTACTTAAAATTATAAATAAAAATAGTTTCATAACATCAGATAATCCTATGAATTAGGCAACTTTTTGCATATGAATCTCTTATATACCAGTATACCGATTTAAAAAATGATTACGTAAATTCTAATAGTAGGACTAGGAACAAAAGTATCTTGATGCCTAAAAGGCAAGTAATAAGAATGGCTACAGAAAGGCTGTAAGTGTTTTCAATAAACTACCGAATAAAATGAAGGCAATTACTACAAAGAATTATCCTATCAGAATAAAGCTAAACTAAAAAAGTGGATTAGAGAAAATGTGTAGAGTCAAATTATATTATAAATATTAATGAGTAAACAAATTTTATAATAATGCTAATGGCATTGTTAAAGTTTATATAAAGGATAAAATTTTATACATTTATAAGATAATTGCTGTAAGAACTATTGCACTAGTAGTATTCGCTACTTATTTTTTTTTTAATTATAATTTTTTTTTAGTTTTAAGTTATTGCCGGTGTCGCGAACAGATAACTATGTTTATCTATGCGACAGTTTACTATTATGTATATTATGTATACAATTATGTAAATTTTTACTGGTGAATAAATAAATAAATAAACCTAGATATAGTTGCTCTCTGTCTTGAAACCATATAGCAGTATGAAAAGTTTCAAATAAAAACATTAACGTATTAACAAATGCATTTGATCGAAAATCGGTAGCTGCACCGTGTGCGTGTCAGAAAATTTGTTTACATGCCACTTTTACATGCGTGCATAAAATCACGCGAAACTCGACGCTATGTAACTATGCTCTGGTTCATTAATAATATGGAAAAAAAATTTATTTTCATCCAAGCGAAGTCGAACTGCTCTTTGACATAAACCGAGGCTCTGGTGAAACGAACTTGACGACTGCGCATACAGAGTCGTCATTTGCTATTGGTAATTAGAGAAGCATTTATTTGTCACTCTGCTTTCTTCGAAAATTATTCCGCCCTTATATTCAAACTAAATAAGTGCGGTTGTTTCGTGTTTTTCATGAGCTTAGATAGGTTTTCCGCGGACGACATCCAAAATTATCTAAATATGCTAACACATATATCAAGAGTCTAATAGACAAAGAATTTGTAACACCCTGTACAGGCTACGCATAAAATTATAAATTATATTTAAAACTAAAATTCGTGGAACAAAACTTTAGATTTAACGCGAGTATCTCGCGCTCCCCCACTTTTCATTTCAACGCTGTAGACCACAGCTGAGCTCACAGCAGCGTCACGAGCCAGCGAGCGGCTACAGCAGAAGCAGCGATAGAGCGGGGAAAGCGCGCAACACGCGCATATTTATTTATTTATTTTATTATTAAACGGGCGGAACGCCCTTTACAAAGAAAAATAAATACAAATGATAATAGTACAATACAGAAAATACAGAAAATACGGTATGAACAATAAATGTTAAGAGTTTGGAACGGTCTAGAGCCAGTATTCAATAGTATTCGATAGATCAATCATCCAGCTAGTGAGCTAAGGATAAAGATTGGACAGACGATTTATATTGAAAACCCGATTCTTTACATTGAACGCTTCGGGGAATTGAGTTCTACTGACGCTTCATTCGGTTAATAGAGCTGAAAAAGCCCAGGTTCAAGGTAGAGATGCTTTCATTTAGATCTCTAAAGTTTCTAATCAGATACGCGGCCGTCCTACTGACGAAAAGACTGTTCAGGTACTTACAGTCAGTGAAACCGTGAACAATCTTGTACGTCATAACACAATCAAATTGATAAAGGGTCGAGTCCACCGTTGGGATGTCACACTCCTCTGCAATTGCTGAATAATCATGACGAAATTTATGTAAAGGTTTACCTAGCTTAAAAGCAATGTATCTAAGGAAAGAATGACGTATGGATTCGAGTTTGTTGATTAAATAACGGCAATGAGGACGCCAGATTTGAGGACAGTATAATACATGAGGTTGAACCAGAGATTTAAATAAGTAGATTATTGCAGAGGGGTCCAAAAAATCAACGGTGGATCGCTTAATAAAACCAAGCATACGGAGGGACCTGGAGACCACGGCATCAACCTGCTCGAAAAATGTCAGTGCAGAGTCAAAGACTACACCCAGGTCCTTAATCGATTCAACTCTAGGCAGTCTAACGCCGTCAATGCAGTAGTCATTGAGAGATAGACCGTTATCAATCGACCACGCAGCGAGAGAATCCAGGTCCCTCTGAAGTCTGATAGCGTCCTTGGCTGAGGTTACATGCATACAAATTTTTACATCGTCAGCATATATCAGGACCTGCGCAGACTTGATTCTCGGTATTAGGTCGTCAATATATACAGAAAAAGTGGCCCAAGATAAGAGCCCTGAGGTACACCAGACGTAACACGTTCTGGTCGAGAAATCACGCCATTAACCCTGACAGCCTGCGATCGGTCAGTTAGATAGGAGCATAAAAGATCAAAAAGTTTTCCGCGCAATCCGAAATTCCATAGTTTCATTGTAAGTCGCCTGTGGCTGACTGAGTCGAAAGCTTTGGACATGTCTGTATACATTACATCAGTTTGCACATGACTACATAGAGACTCAAACACAAAATCGTTAAATACTAAGAGGTTCGTTAGAGTAGATCGGCCGCTAATAAAGCTGTGCTGCTGCTGAGCTAATTTCGAAAGGAGTGAATTAGACATTTCAGATGCGAGATACGCGTCAAGGATCTTGGGGATACAGATGATCGTCAAGATCGGACGATAATTTGATACGCTCCGCCTATCCCCATTTTTAAAAATCGGTACTACATAGGAAAATTTCCAGGCGGCGGGAAAATAGCCAGAGCGCAGCAAAGAATCGAAGATCCGGACAACAGGCTGCTCCAGAACAGCCCAGCACCGCTTTACAAAATATGGTGGGATCCCATCAGGGCTGCCATTGATGTTGTCGTCCAGGTTAGTCACTGTGCTTCCCAACTCTCCTCCGACAGGCGAACTCTAATTGCCTTATAGTCGGTCGCATAAAATTTACATTTAGTTAGTCTATCTACACAAGGTTCTAGAGTATCACTACACACATTGCACAAAAGCACGCTAGGAATGTGATGATCATCGCAGGGCAGAATGTCTTCGTTTGAGTCCAGCTGCGAGACAAGGTCCTTATGAGCGAAGAGAAGATCAAGTGAATAGTCTTTCGCAGGATAAATTGGAAAGTGCTGAGTCATGTCTATCGATGCACAAAAGTTCATGATGTGGTCCACAGATGCCCTAAGCGAGGGGCTGATGTAGCCAGTAGGTGTATATGATAAGGGGTAAGAGCACCAGGAGACATGATGTAGATTGAAGTCTCCAATCAGGACCATACGATGCTCAGGATAACTATTGCAGGCATCTTCGAGGCCACTTACGTGACTGGCATACACCTGAACAGAAGAATCAGGGCGTAAGTAGGATGCTGCGATAAGAAGCTTACAGCTGATTAACTGCCTTCATATGATTTACTAGTTTTTTGGAATTTGCTGGGAGTGGTTATTATTGTTGTGTTGGTGGCTGGATGCTCTCTTAACCTCAACCAAGGAGGGAGTTCCCTTGATGTATACTACTTTCTTCGGATCTTCAGGGTGAGAGGCATTGTGCGCAGCAGCCTGTGCCTTGAGCTTCCTATAAAGCTCTCTTTGCTGGGCTGTGTGATCGGCCGTGACAGCCACAGAACCAGGTAGGAGTTTGCCATTCCTCAGGATGCGAGAGGCATCATCGCTCGATGCAAGGTGCACAAGGACAGGAGGAAACGCACTGTTCCTAGAAGGTCGAAGAAATCGACGAACAGTGATAGCATTAACATTGATACCACTGATCTTGCTCAAAAGTCCTTGAACTATCACGACATCAGCCACATCACTTTAAACAGGAACGTTGTACATAATCGCATTAGAGGATCTGCGAATTTTATCCTGCAACTCAGCAGCCATGGCCTCACAATCAACGGAAGATCATGAATTACCAGGGTTACGCCCGCTCAGGACAGATGAGACGTCAGGACCAGCTGCAGGGACCACCTGGCTATCCATTCTGGCCTTGAGATCCTCCATCTCTCTCTCAAGGGCTCGTATATCCTTGTATTTGGTGCGGGAAAGCTGCATGTGCGAGGACAGCTGAGTTAGTATTGCAACCAGGCGACGATCAATGTTCTGAAGCACAGCATTGTCATCGTCAACACCCTGAGCCGCAGGAGAGGCCGCCCTGGAGTTTACTCCAGTGTCAACATTAGCTCAGTTCTGAGAGAGGTCCTGGGGTTCAAGGAGAACGCTGCTGCTCATGCAGCATCTCAGCTTGCCATCCTTCCATACACGGTTTCTTCCTCCACAGGATACATGGAATATGGCAAAGCAAACCTTGCACACCACACCAGACCCATTCTCAACAGTTACGTTGCAGTGGAAGCAGATGTTGTTGTCTGCCATAGCGAGATGTGATCCTGGAGCAGTCAATTCTGGAAAAAGCGTTGGTCGAGTTCACCACACCGGCAGAACACCAGCCCAGGAGAGATGGGCTCCGGACGAACCGACAGGACAGCTACGGGTACGTCGCAAGCTAGACACAGCCGCTTGCACAGCTGCCAAATGAATCGGCGAAAGAGATGGCAACTCGCGGATCAGGCGGCCACCGCGGGTACACTTGGCGAGGTGCAGCCACAGCAACAGTAGAGCGCAACGGCAGAAATCACGCAGACGACGCGTCTCCCCTTACACAGATTGTCCGGTCAAGCAAGACAGCGGCACGAGACCCGTGCTCGCGAGAGTGAGCAAGAGAGAGAGAGAGAGAGAGAGAGAGAGAGAGTGAGTGAGCGTGGTCCCAAGATGGCGGACCCCACGAAGCACCCGAGCCAGCCGCGTTCGTGAGCTATCCGGATGCACAAAAAAAGTCCAGCACTCCACCGGAGACGGCGAAACACCAGACGTCACAATCACCTCAGAGGGACACTCCCGTGCGTCGGTTGAGGCTCCCGACGTGCAGCCACAAGACGCCAACGTCGACTCCGGAATGGCGACGACACAAGGCCCGCAGAGGCGATAGAGAGATCCGCGGATAACAGCGCGATCGCGACTGCACCTCGGCAAGTTTTTACATCAAACTGGAGCACACGGGACACAGAACACGCTTAAACACTTATTTATCTTTTTAGGAGCCGAGAACTAGGGCTAATTAGCGAAAAAGAGGAGCTCCAAGACAACACGTCCGGCCCACCGTGCCCCCCTGCGTATATCTATATATATTGAGTGGCAAACGCAGCGGCGCGAGAGAAGGAGTAGCGACGCAGCGGCGGCGCGGCGCGCGCGTTAGAATATGTTTGTGTGAATGATGTTTGCATATAGGTGAATGTAAGTGTGCAAGTATGAATGTGATCGTTTTTTCGGCGGCGCGATAGCCGCTCTCTCCGCTGCCTTTATAAGGACTTGTACGAGCTATTTGAGCTCAGTAGTCGAAGCGCAACTTAAGCGCCAGCGCAACTAAAGCGTCTAGTTCCTGCTTTTGAGCAACTTACGCCTTGAGCAGGTAAAACCCTAAGAATATTTTCGAATATTTCTCAAACTTATAAAATTTCTGTATCTCAAAATACTTATAAATTCGTCGAGTCAAAACTAATAACGCAAATAACGCGTATCAGTTGAGAACTTCAAATATCTACTATACTTATGCAATCGTGATCTAGAGTCAATAACGCAAAAGTTAAGCGTATTCTCTTACAGAAATACTGTAAAATCGAGCGAAGACATAAAAATTCTCTGTTACAAGGAATATCTGCAATTCACGCAATATTCTATTTAAAAACACTATTTATAGAATATATTTATTTTGGTTATTGAAACGAAATAACAAAACTTTTATTATTGTAACATCCTTCCATTACCTGGTATCCCGGACCTCTCTTATTATAACATGGAATCAAATTTCTATTTATGATCTGTCGTCATAATTACGACGCAGATCAGTAAATGATTACTGCTCTTGTCTAAAAACTAAAATCATATACGCGCACAAGATCGAGAAGAGTCGCGACCGTTTTAAGTTTTCCAGATGCTTTAAGACATCTAAATGCAGCAACGAATTTCTGCATAAATTCAGCGCTGGTCAGCTGAAATCCATCAAATATCCACGGAAAGTTCACATCAACATCTTCTTTTGAGGTTGGAGAGCGCCTAAAACTCTATCCCTCACAGAGAGTGAACGCATTGAAGGAAAAGATGGTTTATCTAAAAGGGTTAAACGTAAGCCTGAGGGATAGAATGGAAAAATGTGAAGAAACTCAGAAATATCACAGCAGTTCTTTGAACAATATACAGTTGGAGTTCGTATATTTGGACCGACAGCATAAATAATTAACATTTTTTAAGCTTGATCTGACTCAAGGTATAAACAATTGATAAAGCCGGGTGGGATCAGTTCAAAATGAATTAGTCAAGTATGAAGAAAAGTTAGTTAATTTAACAAGAATGGTCGAGAATCTTGAGTAGAACTGGATTGAAAACACTCACACACTTGATACCGTTTAGTTAAACCAAAAACCCAAGAATGTCGGACACTTATACACAGACCTAGTAGAATAGATAGAGCTAGCTCAGTACATTTAAATGAATCCATTAACAGGAAAAAGATAAGAGCATCTACTCGGAACCAAGCAGCATATCACCGTCTCCAATTAATTGCAATTTTATTAGTTTTAACCAAAATAACTATTTGTTTTCCTACAAAAGAATTGGATATTTTCATGTGGGAAAGATCTGAAATGTACTAGTGGTCACTTATGACTACATACTACAAACTACAGTCTTCGTGGCAAATCTGAAATGTACTACTTTTCATTGTACCACCCTTCGCCATGGCATGCCCTACGCAGGTAAGCCTGCCCTTCTCCAGAAGATCAGTATGACTCCCGCGTCGAGTGCCTTAATCTCATCGCACGTGGGGAAAAGCTCCTCCAAGCACTGATGTCTGAGCTGCGCAAATCTTAGGCAAACAGTCAGCACATGGATTGGCGTTTCCTCCGCCCCCCCCCCCCCCGCACCACCAGCAAACACCCGTAGCCTCCTTTCCCATCTTCAGACTGTGATACCTTAAGCGGATGTGCCTGGTCACTATCTGTGTTAGGAGTCGGGAGTTATTTCTGCTGCATCCTGCGATGCACTTGGTCCAGCCGACATTGGTGTCCTGTCCCATTACCGCTTTGGCTTGTCTGCATCCTTGAGTTCCTTGCCATTCTTTAGTATGCTCCCTCGAAACCCAGTCCCGGATTTCACCCGCCAACAGGCACCTTGCAACACCTGTGTAGGGATCCGGCCCGATTGGAGGGTGTTTAGCTCCCAAAGCTGCAAGTCTGTATGCTATTTCGTCGCCCCTGATCCCGGTGTGCCCTGGGACCCAATGCAGCCTGACCTTGTGGTTGTCAACTGATTTACAACCACTTTGCATTCCCACACCAGTCTGGAGATCGTCCTATGAGCCCTAAGTGCTGCCTGACTGTCTGAACAAATGGTGATGATTCTATCCCTTGTGCCAAGTTCCATGTTCCTCTGAGCGCAGGTCAGTATATCGTATATTACGGTCTGGAAGACCGTAGCATACCGCCCCAGAGAAAAGAAGGTTCCCCTTCCATCCCTTCGGCAGTAGTACCCCGAGCCAGTCCCAGTCTCTGTCCTAGAGCCATCTGTGTACCAGACGTCCGTCGTTCCCGGTAGACTGCCCCTGCGGGCCCTCTATTCCTCTCTCGTCGGTATGACGACCCCATATCTTCTTCCAAAGAAGTAGCGCGGGATCATCATATCCGTTTTAATGGAAAATTCTAGCAAGAGACCCACCCCACCCGGGAGCCGGGTGTGCCTCGTGCCTTGTGTCCATTGTCCATACGTATTGAGTCTGTGCGCTGCCTTAGCAGCTATCCCAATAGTAGTAAAATGGAGTGGTTCCACCTTCACAAGAATTCCGAGTGCCTTGGTAGGCGTGGTCCTATAGGTCCCTGTCGCCCCCCTCAGTACCTTTCCTCTGAGTTTCTCCAGTGCTGTCCTAGCACCCACCAGCTCCGCCCTTGGCCACCAGACCAACGCGGCGTAGACCAGACGAGGTACCAGAACAGCCCTGTATAGCCACAGTATAATCCGGGGACTTAGTCCCCATGTACTACCAAATGCCCTACGACATGTCCAGAGAGCCTCCAAGAATTTATCGCACTGGGCCGTGAGATGCTTCTCCCAGGTTAACTTTCTATCCAGAATAATGCCGAGGTACTTAGCTGAGTCCTTTGCCTGTAGGGCGACTCCAGAGAGTTTGAGCGCTCTGTAGGCATCTTACTTGTACTTGCGGGAGAAGATTATCATCTCGACTTCATTCGGGAATGCGAAAGAATCGATGCAAGGCGAGCAAAACGCTTCGCATTTTGCGTGTAAGGCACGACCGCTGACGCTCGCGCTGCGCGCTCGCCTTGATATTGCCCGATGCTTCGCACGAGCGTCAGGCAATCAATTAAAGCTTTTGGACCAGATAGGGCGTGTCACACCGAAATCGTTATTCAATTATATGTATGTACCAAAAATCGTCTCTAGGGTTGTTGTTTATGTATAATCGTTTTGAAAAAATATTTGTCATGGTAAAAAGTTGTGTTTTTAAAATATCTACAACTTTTACATTTCAGGTTTTTAGGTAAAATGTATAGCCTTAAAGTTTTATGATAAATACTGGTTGATTGCTATTAAAAAATCGATTTTGGCCTGTTAACTCGAATTAAAAGCATTTTGACGCTTAAGTGTCAACAGGTGAAAATTGTATTTCCTCGAGTATCACAACTTTTCTCTTTAACTTTTTTTTGTAGAATGCATAGAATTCGAGTTAGAGCCGAAAACTAATTTTAGCGATTTTTGGATGTGACCGCAATCTGCGTATACATGCAGGATCAAGCCCACAATAAATTTGGCACCTTACTATTACGAGGGGAGTTTGCACACAAATTTTTAGCCAAATTGATAAAAGTCTCTCAGAGATATCGTGTAACACCAAAATTTTTATACAAAAAATTAGTTTTTAGGTTTGTGCGAGAGGAGACTCCTCCCAAAATTTTAGCCCGATCGGTCGAAAATTGCGTGAGATATCGCATCTCACACATTTTTCGTTGACAAAACTATAAGACACCACGTGTCGCGGTCGTGACATTACTTTGATATTAAGTTCGCAGTCTTTACTCAAAAAATTAAGAAAAAATGAGTGCTGTTACAATTATTAAGTTGCAAGGATAGAGATGTATCCAAGGAAGCTGAGATTGCTAGGAAACCAAATTTCTCTCCGAACCAACTAAGAACTTTTAGATCTTGGCTGAATAATAAAGTCAGCGGCTTTCCGGAATATCAAGAGAAAAACCCCCCGAAAAATTGGGTAGTTTCTCGCAGCAGAAAATTTATTTTTCCGAGATTTCGAATATTCCTAAGAATAACACAACCTACGGAATTATCAAATTAAGAGAGAGAAAGAGAGAGAGAGAGAGAGAGAGAGAGAGAGAGAGAGAGAGAGAGACCAAAAGATAAAGAGATAAGATTTTACACAAACGAATAAATGAACCCCAAAGACATTAATCATCATATCATTGATGCAATCGATGAACATGAGGATGACAATGAAGATATTCGGAGAAGAATGAGTACGAAAATTGTGAAGACTTTCGTTTTTCTACGGAAGTATCCCTGGAAATTTCAAATGAGCAAACATTTTAAGACGGAAGTAGTAAGTAAGTATGACATTACAGTTTATGAAGTAGAGGGAAATTAGAAGACTACATCAGTCAAAATCTAACCACATTTGTCAAACTGAAAGAGCTTATCTGGAAACACAGAAAGATATTAAAAAAAAAAGACCTGGTTTGTTGAAAGGTTATAAATATCGTATAAAAATTAAAGATAATTCTCCGTTTTTTATGCCGCTCTATCCAATTCTTCTAAATGTCAGAGAAGCTGTAAAAGATATGATAAAGAAAATGTTAATGACGAATAATATAAGACGATAAAAAAACTTAACAAATCAGCTCACTTGTCACTCCAGTAAAGTAAGGATGGATACGTTCGCATACTCTGGATGCGAAAAAGTCAATAAAGCCAATGAATATGTGATGGAATCACTGTAATGACGAGCCTAGATTTAACAAGCAGTTTTTGGCAAATTCTACTTGCGGAGAAAAGCGAAAATAAATCGCTTTGATTCCTTCTCATTTGCTTATTAGGCACGACCGCGACACGGAAGTGCCTTATAGTTTTGTCAGCGAAAAATGTGTAAGATGAAATATCTCACGCAATTTCAGGCTGAAATTTCGGGAGGAGTCTCCTCTCGCACAAACTAAAAAAAAACTAATTCTTTTTATCACGATCTTCTACGTTTTTTTTTTTTTTTTTTAAACGCGCACACAATTTGTTCGAGTTTGCGTACGTTTTGCATAAAAATATTAAATGTAAAAGTTGTAGATATTCTGAAATGACAACTTATTAACGTGCCAAATATGATTTTGAAATACTTTGACCCAAGGCATAGTCTAAAATTGATAACGATTTCGGCACGACGCGCACAATTATGCCTAACATTTTGTACAGATATCCCTTTATCATTAAACTCAGTTATATTTAAGATATTTGGTCATGTAGGTATACAAAATATAATCACAGTAGTATATTTCATAATAAGTGCATAAATGCACGAAAATTGACGACGTAAGCTCAAGTGATTCGGCACCATAAATAACTGTCAAATTCACTCAAGTATTAAGTAGATGATATCTTTTAAAATGAATAAGCATAATACACTTGAAAAAGTGAGTATATTTTACTGAACTAGGAAAACCTAAAAAGAACAATGGAAATAACTCGGATTGAAGAAAGGCTCTGAGAAGCCTGTTACGTCCCTCTAAACTATGCTATACTTTAAACAGTCGATTTTCTAAATTAAACCCTATTACTAAATTAAATCGCGACTGCAGTTAGTATATACATTTTATTTAATTATGTCTTAAAAATCCTCTTAAGTTCTTGCTGCGATTTTTCGTCATTCTTTCCTTTTTTTCTCACCTAAAAAAATAGAATAAAATTAAAACGAGAAAAAAATTGCTGCGTAAATAATTTTCAAAGAAAAACTAGTCCTTGTTCACTGAATGCATAATTATACGTACTTATAACCTACATCTTGCAAGCACTGCATCTAAAAAAATAAATTATATCAATCACATGAATTCATGTAAATTATATAAAACGTATAATTTACCTGTAAGCTATACACTAACAAAGATTCCGTGTTTTCGATGGTCAGGCATATGACCGATGCCTTTGACCAGTGTTCCTCATTCAGCAGGTCATGATATCCACAGTTGTAGTATCATTACCACACTAGAAAACAAAAGAAACCATATTAAAAACTTATAGAGAGTGCCATATTGGATTGATTCGTGAGAGGAAGTGTGTAGAGTAGTGTGTAAAATAAGGGAGTATAGGGAACGGAATAGAGGAGTAGAAAAAAGGAGAAGGCAGGAGCAGGTAGAGAAAGGGTCTAAAAGAGCAAAGGATAGAAAATTCGGGAAGAAATGAGTCAGAGAATAGGGATCGAAGAGCGGAAAAGTGAACGTCAGAGAGTAGAAGTTAGGAAATAGAGTGAGAGAAATAGAGATAGTGGGAAAGGAACGATGAACCTGACCAGCACGAAGGTACAAGAGATAATTCACGGAACGGAATACGGGAGCGGAATAAAAGAACAGGGATTTAAAACGCCGCAACCAAGTATATTGAAATCGATAGAAGAGGCGGGAAATTCAAAAAGTGCCGGTACACCGAGAGGAGGAAAAAGAGGAGGAGGTAGAAGAGGAGATAGAATAGGGAATACTCTGAAACAGAGAAGACTAGAGGACAGTTTGAAGTCGAAAGAACACATAGGGTTAAAAAGAAAGGATAGGAGTCCAGAGGATTTTATCCAGAAGAATAAGAAAGAAAGAGCAGAGGGAACAGGAGAAGACTTTAGGAAAGGGACACGTTTGCAAGAGGAGGGAACGTGAAAAGATAACCCCAAGGAAAAGAGAAATTGGGAGATAGTCGGGACACTAATGAATACAATGGACATGATCCTACAAAAGTTAGAGGAGATGAACAAAAAAAAATGGATAAGGAAAAAAAAGAGAGAGAAATTGATAAGGAACTGGGAACAAAGGTACATAGGTCTGGAGGAAAAAATGAACAGGAAAGTAGAGGGCTAAAATTGATGGAGGGAAAAATAAAGGAAGAAGTAGAAGAAAAGAAAAGAAATAGAAAAGAATGTAAGGAGGCAAGGAAAAGAAAGGAAGGAGAAAGGGAGATAGAAAGGAAAGAATGGGAGGCAAGATTCGAGCAGGAAAGAAAAGAGAGGAAAGAGGAAATAAAAGGAATATTAGGGAAGATAGAAAAAATTGAAGGAAGGGAAGAGGGAAACAGAAGTACAGAAGTAGGGAAACACAAGCGAGGAAGAGCGAAGAAAACGGAACGGGAGTCGAAAAGGTAAGGGATAGAAAACAGATAAAGGAACTAGAATTGAGGATTGAGGAGGGAGAAAGGGATAGAAAAAAGAACAATAT
Source organism: Nasonia vitripennis (assembly GCF_009193385.2). Taxonomy (NCBI): domain Eukaryota; kingdom Metazoa; phylum Arthropoda; class Insecta; order Hymenoptera; family Pteromalidae; genus Nasonia; species Nasonia vitripennis. The sequence goes on from NW_022279653.1 coordinate 1,295,289, forward strand.
AATGATATCAGGTTAGAAGGAAGAACAGTGGGATAAGAAGACAGTGGAAAACTGGATAAAAAGAAAACTAGAGATAGAGATAACGTTAAGGAGGACATGAACATAGAATGGGAGAATTCGTAGAATAGGAGCAGAATGCAGAAACTGGAAAGAAAAAAGTTTAATTATGAGAGAAAGGAAAGGCAAGGTTACAAGAGTCAGACATATTCATAGACCATGATATAATATGAAAAGAGAGGCAAAACAAAGAGAAACTAAGAGAATACGCGGCAAGGGAAAGGAAAGGGGGAAAAAAGGTTAAGATAGGGTATAACAAATTATGGATTTATGGGGTAGAATATATATGGAAGGAAAGGGAACAGGAGCTTTTTAGGAGAAGAAAAAGGACAGGAGAGGGAGATAAAAGGAGAGCAGAAGGGCTTAAGGATAATTAGTTGGAATGTAGCGGGAATAAGGGGAGCAAATGATAGGATCTGGGGTTATCTAAGAGAGTTTGATGTAATCTGTCTGCAGGAAACATGGCTAAAAGATAAGGAAGGAAATTTCTGGAAAAATAAATTAGGAGGTTACGAAATAAGATTCAGAAACGCGGAAAAAAGGAGAGAAAGAGGGAGAATGAAATGGGGAATGATGATGGCGGTAAAACTAGGAGAGAAAATAAATAGAATAGAGTGGATAGAAGAAAAGACGAATGAATTTAGAGGAGCATGAATAATAGAAGGGAAGATACGTGATGGATAGGTACGACATACATGAGAGAGGAAAAGCAAGAAAACTTTAAGGAGATAGACGGGATGACGGAGAACGCCAGAGGTGAGAAGCTGATATGGTGAAGGAAAAGAAGAGAAGAAAAAATCGAAAGATAAAAAGAAAAACAGAAAAGGGAAAGAATTACTTGAAAATATAAGAAAGATGAGCCTAAGTATAATGAATGAAAATACTCAAGGGGACGAAACAGGAGAATTCACGTGCATAGGAGGGACAGGATGCCCAGTGATAGATTATGTAATTGTCAATGAGAAAGGAAAAAGAGGGGTGAGTAAAATAAATATTATTTACAAGTTGGAATTAGATCACAATGCAGTGGAAATAAAGGTGGGTAAAACGGACTGGGGAAACGAAGAAGAGGAGGAAAAAAACTCAGAAAGAGCTATATGGACAGAAAGGGCAATAAGTCAATTCTGAAAAGAACTGAGTAAAGGGGAAGATAAAACAGAATGAACAGAACTAAAAATAAAACTAGAAAAAGCAAATAGAAAGAAAAAGGGAAGCGGCAGGAAAAGAAAGAAAAATCCATGGTGGGATGAGGAATGCAGAATCAAGAAAACAGAGGTAAGGAAGCTAGGCAAGGCGATTAAGAAAGGAGCAGGAAGGAAAGAATACGTTGGAGCGAAAAGAGAATGGGGAATCCTAGTAGATAAGAAAAAGGAGGTGAAAATGGAAAAAAGGATAAAAGAAGGGGGAGAAGACACAACCGGGAGAAAATTCTGGAAAGTGGTAAAATGCAGGAGAAGAAAGAGGAAAACAAGATGCAGCAGTATGATAAAAAATGAGGAATGGTTAACACACTTCACAGAGCAACTAGGAGAAGAGGCAGATAATGAGGTGGGAGCAGATTTTTAAGGAGCGGAGGAGGAAGAAAAGAAGAAGAAGAAAACATTACCGAAAACAAGGTGGGCAAGGCGATTAGAAAAATGAAGAAGGGAAAAGCGTCAGGAGCAGACGGACTACAAAATGAGGTATGGATACACGGGGAGGTACAGGTAGTAGGGGAAATAACTAAAATACTGAACCACATATGGAAAGGGGGAAAAGTACTAGAGGAATGGAAAACGGGATTGATAACCCCGCTTTTCAGAAAAGGGAAGAAGGAGGAAGTAAAGAACTACAGAGAGATAACTCTCATGGATACAGGGTATAAATTATACGCGGAAATAATAAGGGAAAAGATGGAATTAGAGGAAAGAGAGTTGCTTGACAATACACAAATGGGTTTCAGAAAAGGGATAGGAACTGGATATGAAAGAGGGTAAAGTCTACGCGTTTTTCGCGGATACGAGAGCGGCTTTTGACAAGCTAAGCAGAAGAGGTGTGGGAAAAAATGGACAAACTAGAGCTAGGAGTCAGAATAAGGAATAGAGTCAAATAATTATACAAAGGGCCAAGGAGTGAAATCAGGACAGGAGAGGAAAAGATAGGTAGGTTTGAGCTACACAAAGGGGTTAGGCAAGGATGCCCGCTAAGCCCGACACTCTTCAATGTAGCAATGGCAGATACAGAAAAAGAATTGAGTAAGGTACAAGAAGGAGGGATAGTTTTAGAAAGACATAAATTTTGGTCAATTTCATACGCGGATGACGCAGTGATGGTGGCAAACAATGCGACAGGATTAAAGCAGATGCTATGGAAATTTAAGAGAATAATAGAAAGGAAAGGGCTAGAACTAAATACGGAAAAATCAAAGATAATGGTATTCAAAAATGGGGGAAGGAGAAAAAAGTAGGATAGTTTTTTTCTGGGAAAAGAAGGAAATAAACGTAGTAAAAATTTCGAATACTTAGGATACGTGCTAAAGGAAAATGGGAAGGAAGAGGCACAAATTGGGAAATTAAAGGAAAAGGCAAGCGCGGTAATGAGCTTTATGTGGGGGTTAGAAGAAGAACTCTTCAGATATAATCGGGGAGTAAGGATGAGATTATTCTACACGATAGTGAAAAGCGTAATAGAATATGGTGCAGAGGTATGGGGATGGAAAGGTAAGGAAAAACTGGAGAAGATACAGAGAAATGGGTAATGAAACTAGAAAGAACCACGCCGGAGCATGTACTGCATTTAGAGACAAAGAGGTACAAGCTCGAAACAAGGACGAGGAGAAGAGAAATAAAATATGAGGTAAAACTAAGCAAGACAAAGGAAGGTACCTTATGGAGGGAATGCAGGAGAACCCTGGAAAAAGAAGAGGAAAAAGAGAGGGGAAGAGGAAGGAGGCGCAGTACTAGAGAAGAGGAGCTGAACTAAAGAGGCTGGGCACTATTAGAATATCAGAGAGGATTGAGAGCAGGGAAGTAGGTGAGGTCGGAGCTGGAAAGAGTAGCGAAGGACATTCAGTGGCAGAAATAGGAAAGCGAAATTAGAGATTCAAGACAGGCGAGAGACGTAGAAAAACTAATAAAATCTTAGGGTGAGATACCAGAATATCTGAGGAGAACAGGAAACACAGGTAAAAAACAGCTGGCTATGACAGCAAGATTCAGAATGGGCAATGAAGCAAGAGCTACAAATATTGCTGAAGCAGGAAGAAAGAATATGCAGGTTATGTAGAGAGAAAGAAGAGACTTTCGAACATATATTTGCGAGATGCAACAAAACAGGTAGTAGAGAGAGCAACTGGAAAAACATTCTAAGCGGGAAAAGGAAGAACCTGGCGAAGCTATACAGAGTAATATGGGAAAGGAAGGAAAAGGAGAAGGAAGAAGAAATTTAAAAGAAAATATTAGGCAAAATCGCGAAAGAGCAATCAAAAGGAAGCAAGAGCAATAGAGGAGAGAAAAAACCAGTCGAAAGAGATAGAAAGAAATCAGACGAAGGAACAAGAATAGTGCAGGGACTTTTAGAGAGCAGGGAAGACGAGAGGAACAGTAGATGAAACAAAAGTCACTAGGTAAGGACAAGAAACGGGGAAGTTAATAACTATCTCATGCAGTCGTAAACTGGGCACAGATACTTCAGGACCTACTTGCATAGATTTAGGCTCAAAGACTCCCCTAATTGACCAGTATGCATAAACGTTGTCAAGGATACTAAGCATGTCTTTTGTGACTATTCACGCTATCGCAAAAAGCGAGACGAACTTGAAAGCGACCTTCGGTTCAGGTTGCCACCCGAGTTGACTATGGTAGCTATGTTGACTTTGTCTGAGGGATGGAGTGCGGTAAGCAATTATGCTGCGGCCATCCTAAAGAATGTTTGGAAAGACGAAGAAGAAAGAAGAAAGAGACAAAACTGAAATGCTGCGTATGAATGTTGTTAGACGGTGGCCAAACAGCTGAAAGCATAAATGCTCCTCGGACTGATGCAGAGGAACGTAGGTCACGAAGTAGAGTTTACATTCAGCAAAAATATAAACACCGTACTGAGAAGCCATACAGTATGACATATAAAATACAGTATGACTATACCGGGATAAGATCACAAAACGGTAGGGATTTCTGACACCTCACGGATACTCTATACTCAAGTGGGAGAAAAAATTTATCAAGAACTAAAAGTGTAAAAACGGGCATTAGTCGTATGCCAACATTCCGTGAAGCATTATCAAGTTATAGCAGGAAAAGATCGAGGTATAGGACGAATTCTTCAAATTCTCGGCAGAGGTGAACGAGCTGGTGAGCCGAGAGATTGTCAATGGGTGCATTTTCTTAAAACCATCCATAAAAGTCAAGAAAAATGTGGCCAGTCAAAGGAGTCAACGAGTCGTACATAAGGACAAGGTTCTCATTCCTAGACACTTCATGAGAAATTGCTTCGGGAAGACCGATAGACGCTTTCTAACATTTTTTTGTATAATCATTGAGGGTTAGAGTCAAAAATAGAGAAATAAATACTCTCTATTAAACCAAAGTTATTTATATTCGCTTTTTATATTGAATTCCATGGAGTTTATTATTTTTTTCTCTTAGTCGATACAAAATGTAAAAAAAAATAAATAATGATGATATTTGTTGAGAATAAGCGAGCAGAATTCGAGCGACTGCAGAGAGCACGATGGGATTGTTCTTCCCTCTCTCCCCGGCGAACTACGGCCAGCGTCGACGTCGCGGCTGCGGCGGCGGCGCTCACTTCTCTGTGTGCTCTCATGCGAGAAAGACGGGTTCGCGATACGATTGCATCTACATAGTTCCTTTGTTTGTTAGTTCGATTTATAGTTCATTACTTGTGTTAAGTAAGCTCGAGGGTAAGCTCCAATTAATAAAGCGTTTTATATGAAAATAGGTGTTATTTATTTTCCCAAGTCACGCCAGGCCTAGTATAGGTCCAACAATATTAATAAGAGACGTAGTTCAGTGGTAGCTTTTTTAAATTTGTTTTTACTAATTATCAAAAATTTTAAAGAGGGGACTAAGTAACGAACCGCTACTCTTCAATTTGAATCGTGTGTGAATGCGTGTAGATGTGATGCGTGGGTGTATGTGTGCGAGAGAGGAGGAAACTAAAGGCAAGAAGAGAGGAGAATATAAGCGTGCTCATATAGCGAGCCTTGAGCCTTTGCACTAGTGATAAGATAAAATTCTCGTTAACTAGACGCCCTGCATGAAATACTTCATGCCATGATCACCACGATTCACCCATCCAATACTAAGGATAACATCGTGTCGATAGGTTCACTTAGGGCAGGAAATTTAAATAAACGTGGGCCTTTAGAGTCTAGTTTGGGGCATTGTCGATCTCCAAAGGTGCTTCTCCAAAGGTCTTCTCTCGTCACATGTAGGGGAAATATTATGCGTGCGTAAGTTCTTTTGTGGAGTCTTTTTTTGTGCCCGAAATAATGCTCACTAGGTGCCCTTTAAGAAGAAACCTATATCATCTACTGTTTTAGACTTCAGTCAAATAGCCCTTTTGAGCTTTTTCTTAAAATTCCAGGAGAAGATCGCGCATGAACAGATTTCCGAGAAATTAGTCTCAATTTTATACAACCATTCGGCGGAGACAGCACTGTTAAAACTGACAGAAGATATTAGAACTGATTTTGACAGTGAAAAACAGTTACTCACTATACTGCCACTGTTTGAATTAAGCAAGGTTTTTGACTCTAGATTTTCCCCTCGAGATTACTAAGTAAGCTATTAAGGATCGGTTTCTTTCGGTCAGTAGTTCTGTGAATCTTACTTGTCAAAAGGTGACCTAAATTAAATATAGGTCTAGATATTTGGGCTCTTACTGTTAAGCATTAACGATCTCCAAAAGGTATTGACATTGGACCCCACATATTGTCTAGGTAGCGTGATTAACGCTGCTGGCTGCTTCAAACCTACCGGGGACGATCCTACAGATGTTTCTAGAGTTGCTGGTTAGCGTTTCTGCCTACTTTAACCACCCAGAGACTACCTTAGGAGTTATATATACACTGCTTACACTGCTAATAATCAAGCTCCCTATATACTATCACTATTTCAACTACATCTGCTCATTCAGAATATACTGATACTGCTACTGATACTGCTGCTGCTACTGGTCCAGGCTCTCCTGCAGCTGCACGTCCATAGCCTAGTGCTGATTTTTATGCTGATGCTGTTGTTACTGCTACTTGTATCACTGATTACCAACAACTAGAAAGCGTAGTTTCTTCTACAGCACTTGCGCCAGATGCGCATATTCAGAACAAACTATATCTTCCGGTTCTATTTAAGCCACTTAACTACATATTGATATTATAATATATGACAAGGGCTTACGTATAAAGTTAATAGTTTATACGATACACCACTGATACATACACAAACTCAGTTTTTGAAATTTATGTATTTAAAAATTGATATCTCAAAAGTGATACATTGTAATACATTTGTTTTTCAATACAAAATGTACATAATTGTTAATGATAAAAAATGCATGTAGTCGATACATCCATTATTTATGCGAAGTACAGATCATTGGGTATAGGTGAAATACACATTTTCTGTAATATAAATTAAACTGCGTGCCTAGGGTATTATTTGTTGGTTTATAATAATCTTGTTTATAATTATAGTTGTAGAAAACATCAGTTTAATAAGATTCGCAAATTTCTGCGTTCACAGTGATTCACGCAGATAACGCTAGAGGCAATGTAAAATCACAGTTATAAATTTGCCTTGATAAGAAATCTTCGGTGCATTCGATACGTTAGAATAGATAAACGATTCATTAAAAATTGCAAGGGTTCTTTAAACCCTTGATCTAACAAAAATACGAGTGATGAAGCCGTTATGTACAATACTTTTTGCTATTAGTATAAAAGTAATTTTTACCTTGAATCACTTCCCCAATGCATTGCATATATTTTAGCCAAGTGTCCGCGAAGTGTACGCCTTGTACGCATTTGTATTCGACCAATTGGTTCCATAGTTGCTGTTGCTTGAACCAGAGTTGTGTCACATGCAATTTTTCGAGCATCCTATAAAAAAAATATTTTTTAATTCTACTTTTAGAAAAGCGAATAATTAACAAAGTATGATAAGATTGGATACAAAAGTGACCATTCATGGGCACTTAAATATTTTATCAATAAACCTAGACTTACAGACACTATCTTTAGATGTGGTAGGCCGCTGAATATTAAAAGCTACGGCACACGCACACCCACACACACACACACACACACAAATTTTAGATGCCTGTTTTAAAAATACAATAAATTACTATCGTGTAAACAAAATATCTGATCTCACTATATTAATAAAAAATCTTCGCCGACGCCGTTTCGGAAATGAGCTCATCTTCAATTTCGGTTATTAGGTTGAAATTCTGCCGTTTTTCCACGTTATTTTTAACCCAACTTTCGTTATCGGGTTAATAATGAATGATTTTTACGCAACGTTACTGTTTTTGGCTCCGCCTCATTTTGGGTTATTAGGGTTATATTAGCTTAAAATTGCATCTTGTCACATTATTTTTAACCCAACTTCCGTTATTGGGTTTATAATAAATGATTTTAAAGTAATTTTACTGTTTTTAGCTCTCCCTCATTTTGGATTGCCCTCATTATAACTTACCCCTATTTCCGCTTAAAATGCCAGATAAAAGTGCACGAAGTTTTGCATAGAATAACCTCACTACTATAGGTGGAATATCATTACAAGTAAATCCTGGTGGAAATTGTTCTAAAATTCGGTTTAACTCAAGCCTACTTGAATTAGTTTTTATTGTAACAAATAAATCTGGATTACTACCGATTTTTCTTACTGTAGTCATGGAATCCAAGAACTTTCGATGCATATATCTTGGACTCCCTATATATATTGATAGAAAAACAAATACGTTACCTAATCTTTCTTTGTTTTCAAAATTTTCTGAATTATCAAAGGACTATTTGCTACATGATCCACCAAACCTTGATAATATTCAACGCGTAACTTTTTTTGATTATATCTTTGAAAATCTAATTTATTACTTTCTATAATTATGTATGCTTGAATAATATATTGTTGTGTCAACCTACCACAATACAAAGTAGCAGAAAATTTTGATCTGGGTCTATATGCTAATTTGTATAAATAAGACGTCTAGAGCAATTTTCATCTTGTTTGAACATTGGATTCCACCCTAAATCTCCAGAAGGAAACTTAATTAGAAAGATCATAGGGTCCAAATGATGAAAGAGCTTATTCACAACAGAAGTATTATCAACTCCTTTTGGCAAATCTTTTAGATAAACGAAAAGATCCTAATTAGTAGGAACATCGCCATCTTTGGAAACTATTAATGCTGCACATTCACCTGTAGAGGGTTTATTATATCTACGTTGGTTTTAACTTATGTTTCGTGTAAAATACAAGCAGTATTCAGTTAATGTTTCTGACTTGGTCAATTCATTTAAATTTTTTAATTTTTTGAATATGGGTTATTACTAGGAATTTTAGAAATGATTTCAATATGTTAACGAATCAGTTTTGAATTTTTCTTAAGTCTTATACCAGTAGCTTCTAAATTGTCATATACATACAAATTTGACCACAATGAGCTGTATCATTTGAAGTTTTAATTGTATTAGGTGATATATGACAAACATGACCTAGAATTTTTAAGTTATAAATTCCAGATTTAAATTTATTTATAACGTTTGTTTCAAATGTAGCAAACACGAAAATATTATTGTAATAACGTATTAAATTTCTAAATTTTCTATCATTAAATAATAATTCTTTTGAACTAAGCGGTGGTAATTTTACCTTACCATTATGACAACAACTTTTCTTAGAAAACTCTACGGACCAGTAAGCAGCATTACAATAAGGACATAAGTAATTCATTTCACCAAAGTCTAAGTAAGAAGGTTATTATGAAAATAGTTTATTTGTCCTTTGTATCTGGCGACGTTTATTAACACGATTGCTATTTATATTTTCTACTGTATCCTTAAATCTTTTTTTCTCTAATCCAACCTCAGTTATATTTTTAAATGTATATTTGCATCTCTTTTCCTCTAATCTAACCTCAGTCATATTTTCAACTTTATCTTTGCATCTCTTTTTCTCAAATCTTACCTCAGTCATATTTTTAACAATGTCCTTAGACCTTTTCTTTTGTAACTTCGCTTATGTTGTTGACTGCATCTTTTTGTCTTTTTTTATCTTAAGAATCAGAACTCATATTTTCTACTCTTAAACGGGTTTCACTCATATTTTCAATTAGGTCACCTTCCCTTTTCTTTTTTGGATAATTACTGTTTGAATCATCAATTTCAACTCTTTTTGATTTTAAAGCATCACGATTTGTATGATAGTAAATTTTATCGAAATTTTTTTATAATTAGCCCAATAATTTAAATTTGTATAATTTTGTATGTCATAATGTCCTGTGTCTATGGGACCAGATAAAAAAAATTCAATTCATTTTCATTATAAGTACTAGAATCGCGACTGTAATATATAAAATTTATAAAGTTTGTACTAGAAACTGAAATACGAACAGAATATAGACGAATACATGCTATTATTTCCACTTCACTGCCGTGCGTACTATTCACCGACATATGTATTTTATAAGTACTTCTATCAGTAATTTTTAAAGAGTACAATTCGTCGCCTACGATAATGGCTTAAAATAGTCCCAATTCTCATTAACATGATTTACAATTTTGGCTCTAATTTTCATATGACTTTTTCCGTATTAAACAAAAACACGAAAAGCAACGAAAGAAGCAATTGCCATCTCCGAAAATTTTGTTTAAGGTGTATAGGCCACCCTATAAACCTGGAAACCGCCCTTAAAGGATTTTTACACCTAGACACAAAAAAACCACGGTGCGCTCCACCTAGACGTCGTGATCGGCTACCCTAGCTACCTAGTTACTGTTACTGTTCCGAAACGTAGAGTATGCACCAGCAACTTCTTACTCGCTTTCGTGGCGCTACCGCGCCACTTAATATTAAATAAAAAAACCTCTGCCAATTCATTGACACGTAGCTTTCTCCAACTAAATTTATAGGCCCAACTAAATTCATCAATAAAATATTGTTTTAATAGACAGTATATTCATGCTTTTTAAATGTTTACGAATAAATGTTTCTTAAATGTCAGCAAAACCGCGCTTGAAGATATGGTTTAATTTGAATAACCCATATCCCAAAGAGGGAGTAAGAAAAATGGGTTTTAACATTTTAGCTCTTTACTTGAGAACCGATCAGCGAAATCGTCTAAAATTTTAACAGCAGATAGCTTTTTTATGGTCAATCACCAAATAAAATTTTGAAGCGTTTGACTACATTGTTTTAGAGATATAAGAAATCAAAAAATTTTCACAAAAAAATTTAAACCTTGATATCTCAAGGGGTTGTCGTCCCAAATAACACTGTTTTTCTATTACATAGAACTTTTTGAATAAAGTTTGCAAATAAAAAACCGAGTCTGTAACGCCGTAGTCCTAAGTTTAACGAATCGTTTTACAAAAAAAAATTTCGATCGGGCTTTTTGTTTTTCTAAAATTTTGGAACAGATGTTTACGCGTACTTCGTCGTACTCATGCGATTGCAGCGCCAACCTTAAAATCTAATTTTACATACAACTTTTTAAATAAAGCTTACAAATCAAAAACCGAGTCTGTAGCGCTGTAGTATTAAGTTGAATTAATCGCTCTACCGAAAGAAAATTTCGATCGGACTTTTTGTTTTTCCATAAGTTTGGAAATACAAAATACCCCGTGGCGGATTTGCGAAGCTTTAGCCCTGACCATAAGGTTTTAAAAGCTGCGCAATAAACTTAGCCAAAACACATAAAATATCTACCTTTTCCCAAAATCTCAAGTGCAATATGGTTTTTTTACGTCCGTAATCGAAGCACAAATTATAGTTTGACACGTGACCCATCGACAGGGGGTTTTTCGCAAGGTTATAATATTTAGTTTTAAAGATATGAATTTAAAAAAAAATCACCTTTTTCATTTTATCTGCCGAACAAAGCGGTCGTTCCCGAGGACCAAACGAGAAAAAGGAGGTAATTTTATCCTCTTTTAAATGCATTATAGCTGAATTATTTGTAACAATGGAATGATTGAAAAAAACGCAAAAAGTGTTTTTCAAAAATCAAAAAATAGCCATAAAAAGAAAAATAGTTGAGAAAATAAAAAATAACTGCTTTTCCCGAATTCAGAATCGAAAAATAGATATGCATGTCAGATTTTATTGATATTGTCAGAGTAGTTCCAGAAATATTACGGCACACACGCAGACACACACGTATTCTAACTCCAAAAACTTTGAAACGTGTTTTTGATAAAGTCGAAAATTTTACTATTACAAAGCTTCCTCTAGGAGGAAACAAAAAAAGTAAGTTATCCCGCTGGTCTGTATGAGTATATAAGAAAGCAATATGTGCGGATTAATTCACGGTCTTAACACTAGCGGTATGCGGCTAACTTCATGGTCTGAACATTGTTGGGCTAAAGAATCCTAAACAAATTTTTTGCATTTTTGTTGAGACATGCTCGTTTATTGTGAAAAAGCTGCTTTCTTGCCAATATATTGATAAGAAATCATAGTTAAGCATAAAAATATGATTATACGCCAAAAAAATTCATATACGATAATGTAAAGGGTCACCTCGCTCCTAACGTCGCTCGGTTGATTAGGTATATATATTTATAGCTCTGAAGAAAATTAAAAAGTAATAATATTATAATAATAACTACAAAAAATTAAAAGATTACGCTATTAAAAATGTCAATAAATTTGAAATAACAAAATCGCATACCATGTTCAATTTCGGTTTTGATGAATCAGCAATTATGGAGAATGATTTAGGTGGCATGAATGAAATATGTGAATTCTGTAATGCTGAACATTTCAAATTTAAAATATTATGTGATAAGAAGTTTTCTAATTGTTGCAATAGAGGAAACGTTGTATCATCTGACAATATCACTTATCCTTAACGTTTAAAAGAATTAGTTTCTGGAAATACTGACGAAAGTAAACACTTTTTAAGTAATATTAGACAATATAATAATACACTATCCTTCGTAAGTTTTGGAGCTAGATTTAACGCTCTTTTCGGAAATTGCTGAAATAAAAAATAATAACGACCATGATGATAGAAAAACAAATGTTTTTGCAGCAAAGAAAATCGAAAAGGAAAACTGCTTTAAGTGTGGAAAAGCAGGGCATTTTGTAAAAGAGTGCGAAGATGGCAGCCAAGCGAGACACAAAGGCGGAACATCGCGAGGCTCAACACGTGGTCGCAGCCGCGGCCGATAAGGAAGAGGAAACTACACCAGAGGGCGTGGAAACTTCCGCCAGCCACAACAGCAGCAGCAAGGAGCCAGCACAGGCCAACAAAGCGGATCAGTTACGAGCGTGTGGGTAGCTATAGCGCACGGAGCGCAAAATATAGGTAAAAACAGGTGGGTTAACGAAATTGAATGGTTGCTTGATAGTGGTTGTATGGACCATAGTACAAATTATGAGAGTTCTGAAAAATGTGTAGAATTAAAGAAACCGGTAGGTATTTACTTAGGTGATAATAGTCCATTACAAGCAAAAAAATCGGAAATTTTTAAGTTTATTTCGATGTTTTTGGAACAAGTAATAAAGTAAATCTATGTAACGTATTCTACGTTACAGAAATGAAATCAAATTTACTAAGTATTGCCAAACTAACTGATAATTATACTATTGTTTCAAAAAGAAATTTTTCTAAGATTATTGATAACAGTGATCAGGTTATAGCTGTAGCGTACAGAAAAATAGAGTGCTTAAAATAAAAGGTAAATTAAAATATGCTGACATTGAAATGAAAATTAATTTTGTCCTACTCTGACTCTCGAGTTAAGTAGAGAAAAAGGGGGGAATTTTAAAAGTGAGAATTGTGTAAAAAATGCCGAGCAAAATATTAACATATAAGCAGGGTCACTTCACTCTTAATGTCCCTCGGTTGATCTTAGGTATAAATGTTCATAGCTCCAAGAAAAATTTAAAGAAAATGATATTGTAATAATATGCACAAAAAATTAAAAGGTTGCGTGAGTTTGATTATTTTTCTGTGCATGTTAATAACATAATGTGTAATGAGTTACAAATGTAATATAATAGTATGTATGTATGTCAATCCAAACGAAATTACATATTAAAAATAAAGTGAGATTATAATCAAAATAAGACGAGTTTATAACAATATTTTTGCAAACATACTATAACACAAACTCAAAATTGTTATGTTCAATGATGGACTCAGTTTAATATTTATGAAACAGGCATGGTTAGATACGTAGTAAGTACACAAGAATGGTTTGTATCTGATCAATATATTATTTAAGTTTTTAGTTAGCAATTATTTGATTCAGAACTTAATTCATCCTAAAAATTCTGTGTTTAATATATTTTGAATAAAATAATATTGTAATATTACTATAATATTGTATAACTTATATTATTTAATATGCTATAATTTACTTTATTCGATTGATCATATTTCTTTTTAGATCTGTAATTTTGTTTCAATCGAAATTATTATGTTACATACTATTATTGACATGCACTGTAATATAGAATAAATCAAACTCGGCTTACCGTTTACTTTTGTTAAATGTTAATATTTTTGAGACATTACATTTTTTTTCAATCAATCTTATTAGAAGTATCTGAAATATGGTCTAGAAATAAAATGTATGTTTTATAAACAGTTTTAATTATAAACAAAACACATTTAATGGACTCGACATTGACAACTTTTTAAGCATAATAAATTTTATGTGATCGAACTATGTAAAAAATGTAGTTCGATGAATGAAAAAAATTACATTAATTGAAGTTTCTCATTAAGTTATTTTTTATATATTGCAACTGCAGTAAATTCTCAAATTTTCAGTTTGCAGGCTCCGCCTCAATCAGTTACGTCAGTGACGTAAGCTCGCGGCGCGTGACTAGATTAATACGCACTATTATATTATTTGCACGAAAAAGATATGAGAGGCTTCTCATGTTGCTAATATATATCTAAAAAAACTAAACCATACATTGTAAATTACAATTAATAAACAAACTCATTTACCGATAATCTATTGTACTCATTTCATTGCCCCAATATTGTTGCAGCAATCGTGAACTTAACACCTCAGGAAGAACAAAACCATCGACTCTCACATGTAACATTTGTACGATAATATTCATATATTACAATAGCAGTCCGCGCATGTGTACAAATATTTTATAGGATAATATTTTGTAAATTTTTCCAGTCTTGGCTACAATATATATATATATATATATAGACACACACACACACACACACATATGCGTGAAAGTTGTTTCATTGATCAGTCTGCCCGAATCTTTCGATATAGTATGATCAGTAAATCATAAACATTTTGTACGATAATATTCCTATAAGTATATGTGTAATATTTTTTTAATATAGTATTTGACGCAGAAAATCATAGTGTCAAAGTCGAATAAACTTTGGAAGGCAGTGTAAGTTAGATATATATTTTTATACATATTTCTGATAGTCACAAATGCAATCTGCGCATTCGTACCAATAGAGTTATTTAGATTTATATGTTCTTAATTGCTGTACATTATGTTGTACATATGGATATAAGAGAAAGAAGATCAGAATAGATTGTTGTGTAAGTGTGATAGTGTGAAAAAGTGTGAATTGGAATGAAGTGAAATGAGATGAATGAGTGTGTATGTTTGCGTCATGATTGCGTGTTTTCCAGTTCAGAGAAATATGTTTTAGCTGCTTGTGTAAAGTGTAATATAGTATGTCGCGAAGGTGAGATGGAAGGCTGTTCCAGAGGAAGAAGCACTGATGAAAAATGAATTCGTCAGCGTCTCCGTCTTGAAGGACGGGATATCCAAGGGGGTCACCTCACCTCTCACAGGCCTGAGCGCAACGTGGAAATCAAAATAAGCTAATATGTAGGTAGGCACTGATGTGTTGAAGATTTTTCTTAGAAAACAGGCCATGAAGTATTTCCTACGCCCGGCGGTGGTAAGCCATTGCAACTCACGCCTGTAAGGGGAGATGTGCTCGTCCCTCCTTACACCGTAGATATAACGGTTCCCCGTGTTGACAAGTCCCTGTAGTTTCAGGTCCAATTCTTGTGTCAGGTCGCAGTAAGCCAGTGCACAATAGTCAATGATGGGAAATAGGAGTGCTTGCACTAGATGTTGGCGCAATCTTAGGTTAGTGCTCTTCCGAAATAAGTAGAGTCGGTATATTAAAGTGTAAGCACGTTTACATAATTGTGTAACGTGATCTTCCTACGTAAGTTTGGAGCAGTGTGCCCAGACCAAAGCAGAATCGTGTCGCCACCTAGTGGTGTAAAAATCGCCATTAATCGCCAAATTCAAATATAATCAAATACTATCATTAATCGCTTAGGTAATTTAAAAATTTGACAAAATGTTAAAGGGAATATAAAAAAAAACAAAGTTATGAATTTTATTATCTTTATTAAGTTTTCATTTACAATAACTGAAAGATTATTTACAATGAATAAAAAAGTTTTTGTTTTCCATTCCACATGAAGTATTTTCTAATACATTGAGCATTTGGTTAATGTTTTCTTCCATCTCATCTGTATCTTTGGAATTATAATCATAATTATATACAACTTTGGCATTGAAGTCACTAATCATACTATTTGACGGTTCGAAATTCTTACAATACATTTTATGTGCTAATAGGTGGAGTCGAATTCGCTTGATTGCATCTAATAAAACTAAGAGCATCTTATTCCTGATTTTAGTTTTAATCAAGTTCATTATTGAGAAGCCTCTTTCAACAACGGCATTGCTTGATGGTAAAGTCAGTATTGTAAGCATAAACGAAGATATTTCTCTGAATACATACTGATCAGCTACATTTTTATACCTATACAAAGCTGCCCAAAATGCATAGCTGCAGTTAAGAACTTTCTCTTCTAAAATGTTCGTCCAATTGATGTTTAGTAGTTTATTATACTGATTTTCAGCTTTCAATAATGAATCTTTATCTATAAGAAACTCTTTGAGAAACGGCAAATCCTTGAAAGAGGCTCGCTGAACTTGGTTAAGGCAAATTAATGGTGATACATTTTTCAATTTTCTGTAATAATTTATGTTTAATGGTAACCTTGCACACAGTTTTAAGTTAAGTAACCTTATCAAATATTGGTGAAATCTCTTTTCAATGTCTGCTTTAGCTGATTGTGAGACTTTATAATCCTCTGAGAGTAATGTCATACTATATTATGTTCCATAATCAATATCTTTCACTTCTAAAAATGCTAAATTATTATCTACATTCCTTACGATTGAATCTATGTTAGTCAAACAACAGGCTTTCATAACTTTTCTTGAAACGAATAGAATTAAGGACTCTAATAATTCATAAGCCATAGCTGGGTCGACATTAGTTTTTTGGAATGCTAAATTTGTTTCGTTTATCTCATATAAAATTGGCTTTATCAGCAATAAATATAAATAATTGGCATCATCTTCATACATTTGAGCTAATTGTCTTGCTGAATAATTTTTTTCGCTATTTACAACTAATCCAAAATGAACTTTTAATTCAGGATAATTATCCACTATAACTTTAACCTCATTAAATTTGACTAACCACCGTGTTTTTGATGGGCGTACAAATTTATAAAAGACTTTTGCGAAATCATTCTTGTTATTAGGATCAACTTGATTCATAGTTTCCCATGTTAGTTTATATTCAGCTTTTCTCAAAGTACTTTTGCTGAACCATGAGTAGGTGTGCTCTAAAAGAAAATCAATGTGTGCTGGAAACTCATCAGCTGCAACGGAAGCAGCGTTATTCAGAACGTGACATACACATCGAACTAATTGCAAATTGGGTATATCATCTTTCATGAGAGTATAGAGTGAGTGGTTTTTTCCACATAAATTGCTCCCTCCATCTGTTCCTAGTGCAATGCAATTTGAAGTATTCAACATGATTTTTTTGCAAGTCTTTTATGGCTTCATACAAAGAATTAGCATCTGCTCGTTCAATCTGTAGTAAGCCTAAATAATCTGTGATTTCTTCACCTTTAGAGCAGCTGAAGTATTTTATCATTATAATTAAATATTTACAATCAGTCACGTCAGTCGATTCATCTACCATTAGTGAAAACGCAGTATCTCAAATATCTTCAATCAACTCTTTTAATAAATTTGGAGCTATAACATTAGTTATTAAATTGCTACACTTTGTACGATGCATTTGCATGTCTTTTAAAGCTGGTGTGGAGCTTTTTAAAACATCATTAAGATGATCCATTGCTCGAATACTCGTATGACATGCTACAAATGTGGCGATTATTAAATCTCTAGATTTTTCTTGCTTCTTATATGATACATTGCACAAGGTTTCCAAGCTCTTCTGTTTGGCAGCATCTATATTACTCATTTCCTTTAAATGAGTAGGCTTCGAACCATGTTTTTTCAAGTCTGCTGGATGAGCTCGTAGAGACTTATAACAAACCTTACAATGAGCTTGATTTTGCTCTTTGCTGGTAAAAACAGCTTTCATCAACCAACCTGTAAATAGATTTTAAAAAGTGACTATGTAAAAATATACGTAGATTTTTAATTTATGTGAAAATGATCATGCAACAAAATAATTTTAGTAATACATTTTCGCTCTCAACGGAATCGTCTAAAATTATAGGTTATGTTATGGACAGGAAATTTGAAGATGAGTGTATGAAACGTATAATACATGTACATATATAACTTTGAGCTCGTGTACGCAATACACACAAGCGTGCAGCTATATCTATACGTGCATCGATGCTTTCTACGATATGAAACATTTTTTCTCGTAATACTATATAAAGTATCAGTATAATGATTGATTCATAGACTATAATTTTAAGGTACATTAGTTAAGCAAGAACTTACCCTGAGCCCAGGGTTCATTTTCCCAGTTGACATTGTAGTTGAAAACTCGTTTCTTTTCCTTCTCCTTTTCCTTTTCGGTCATTGTTAATTATACACAAAACTAGATTTGCACTTTGTACTTTGTAGATGGATATATTGTAGAAGTAATAAGATTAGTACCTAAGCCACTGCACTCTGACAGCACGCTTTGTTTTGACAGCATAGGCACATACTCCTCTCTCTCTCTCTCTCTCTCTCTCTCTCTCTCTCTCTCTCTGTCTCTGTATTGCGCAGGCGCTGTCTCTTTTTTACCCACAGCTACTAAATTTATCCGTGCGGCGGCGCGATATTCAAATATATAAAATAGAAATCTTACAATATCATAAAATGGAAAATCGTCACGAAATCGCCAGGTTGAAATACGAATCGCCACGAAATCGCCAGTCGCCAGTCGAGCTAAATGATTCGCCAGCATTGACAAAAAATCGCCAAATTGGCGATTAATCGCCACACCTGGGCACACTGGTTTGGAGTCTAGCACCAACCCCAGATTGCGCACAGATGATTTATAGTCGACCCGGGCTCCCCCTATATTTATAAAGGTGTTAGCAGTAGAAGGTAGTGCATTTATATAGTAGGGGGAACACAGGACGATAGCCTTAGTCTTAAGGACATTCAGTTTAAGTCTATTTAGTGCAGCCCAGCCCCTTATTCTCTCGGCGTTAGCATTCATCCTGACAAAACAGGAATCGAGCTCCTTGAGGTAGCATTGGCTGTAAATCTGCAGGTCATCCGCGTAGATTAGATGCAGAAGCCAATGTCATTGATGTACAACGCGAACAACAGGGGGCCTAAAACTGACCCCTACGGGACACCGTTGTTTAATGGTAGAAAGGTGGAGAGTTCGTTGTTTTCACTAATGACGACCTGTTCTCTTCCCGAGAGGTAAGATGCAAGCCAGCGGATAACCTTTTTAGAAAAGCCGAAAGAGGATAGCTTTCCGAGTAGCCTGACATGACACACAGTATCAAACGCCTTGCTAAAATCAAAAAGAAGTAGCAGAGTGACTTTCTTCCTGTCTATCCCAAGCCTGACATCATCAATTAGATTAATTAAGACAGACTGCGTGCTGTGGCCAGTGCGAAAGCCCGTTTGGAAATTGTCAAGGTAAAGTCTTGTTTCAAAATACTTAGAAATTTGCTTGTGCACCAGCCACTCCAGCACCTTGGACAAGAAACAGAGTAGAGAGATCGGAGGGTAGTCAGTCAAAGCTATTGGAGAGTTGACTTTGTTTAGTGCTCTTACGAGCGACGACTTTCAGGCGGAGGGGAAGCGTGCCTCGCTCAAAGACGGGTTGAATATTTGACATAGAGGAGCGAGTACTGGCAGTGCTTTGGAGAGCATAACCTGTGGGATGCCACCGCTTCCCCTGGCCTAGGTGTTAAAGTGTGATACAGCAGCCAACACATCCGACTCTGTGATAGCCCTGAAGATGAAGTGTTCTCAATGAAATTAGATCCCTGGATAAAGGGTGAGTGTGGAGGGCGATACACAATCCCCACGAAGATGGGCGATACTCCCTTAGCTGAGATCTTACAGAAAAGATACTCCGGCTTACCCGGCTTGATGACGGGATAACGCTGGCTGTCAATGAATGATGAATGTAGAGGGCCACACCTCCACCGTTCCTGTTTCTGTCCCGTCTGTACATAATGTAATCATCTAGTAAAGGGATGGATGCTATCTAGTCGCTTAGCCAGGCCTCAGTTACAGCTATTACGTGAAAGGGGGAACGAGTGGACAAGAAGAGCCTGACCATCTCAATGTGACCCGTAAAGTAATTCGCATTGAAATGGCAGACTCTTAGACCCTCAGACAGAGACGCTTTAGAGGCATATGTGGATAAGTTAGATGATTTAGATTGTGGTTTTGGTGGAATGATAGGAGTGTGTATTAGTGTGTGATGTCTATGTTGACTGTTGGCGGCGTACAGGCCAAAAAAAGCCTCAAGTTCAGCATCAGTAGAGACATGCTGGTGGGCCGTTCGCTGTCCTCGCCAGAACGGATGTAGATCCTCTCGTCCCTCACGAAGGAGCGGCATCTCCTTCTCTTCTTTGCCTCCAACCTGGCCTTGATGCGCAGCTTGTAGATGTCTGGAGGAAGCAGCTCATTGATGTTAACAAGTCCCTGATGGTCTGGGCAGAGAGCTCTCGCTTCCTCCAATAGGGCAGCATCCAATTCACCAGTGTGAAGCTTGGGTTTCCTGGCTTTGGCCACGATGATGTAGCTGGGAAAGTGGTTTCGATTCCTCAGTCTGCCCTGAACTTTAGGAAGTAGCCAGTTCAGAAAAATTATAATAATTTTGTACGATAATATTC
Organism: Nasonia vitripennis; assembly: GCF_009193385.2. Taxonomy (NCBI): domain Eukaryota; kingdom Metazoa; phylum Arthropoda; class Insecta; order Hymenoptera; family Pteromalidae; genus Nasonia; species Nasonia vitripennis. Next base: position 1,315,738 of record NW_022279653.1, read on the forward strand.
ATATACATATCTGATATTTATCAATGCAGTCCGCGCATGCGTACCAATATGTATAGATAGCCAGGAAAATTGTTTTGATTGCTCAGTCTGCTCTGGCCTTTGAAATTTGAAGATCTTCAATTTTTGTTTTGCTTTGTATTGTCATATTAACTTTGGTCTTGTATATAGTTTTTCATTTGAACTATTTCTGCTACAAACTTGTGACTGTCGATTTTAAGGTTATAAATTTCAAGATCCAAAACTGTTGAGGCCCAAAAATTTTAAGGGGACACAACACCTTTAAACCCTAAAAAAAAGAATTTTAAGAGAATTCCATAAAATTTAAGTACATTATTTAAATTTTTTTATAGATATATTTAGCATAAATACCTTTAATTTTACCATGTTAAAACCTTCATTATCCCTGCTAGCCCATTGTGGCACTCGGTGCAAGGATTTGTAAACTTTTTCACTGTCTGTAGGATTCCAAGTGAACGAATGGTTCTTTTGGGCTCAAACTCAGGGAGGATACTTTGTACACCTGTAATTTTAGTATAAATGCAGGGATTTCAATTTGAATGCTTAGAAATGATTTAGCGATAAAAAACTGATTTTTTTCAGCTTATTCTGGCACCTTTTTGTGTATAAAACATTTTCTAAACATTCAAATTGAAATCCCTGCATTCATACTAAAAATACAGGTGTACAAAGTATCCTCCTTGAGTTTGAGCCCAAAAGAACCATTCGTTCACTTGGAATCCTACGGACAGTGAGCTGAAATAAGTAAAAATAACATTTGGAGAAAATCTTTAAAGTTTATGATTATTGTTGAAAGTGGAAAGTTTTCTATGTTCCACACACATAGACCTTGACTATCAGCAATGAGGTATATTCACATATACCTCTGGGTTCTGTACGGCTTTTCTTACCTGCAACCAAAAAGGCATTTCATGAATTTTTATAAAAATGTGATAAAAAGGTTATTTTATCCTTGATAATGATAACACTTTATACTTATCTTTTCTCTTCGTTACTGTGTTGAACCTACAAGTTGAAACTGATAGAAAATTACCAGCCTAACCTCCAAATGTTTGATCCGGGTGCTCCAGTCTCTGTATTGACTTTTTCTTCTATCACTGCAGTCTTCATGATGCCCTTGGCCACTTATTCACACACTTTACTGAATTGTTAGTTGATTGAAACATATGCAGACTGAGCCATGGGTTTTAAGCAGTCCATCAACCCACAAAATGTTGATAGACCAGCGTGTCCAAGTCCTAAAGCACGAAATGTAACCACTGCGCTTCTGTTGTTCTCCCAAGCATGGTTCTTGACGCCAACTTTTCTGCATGAGTTGATAGCTGCCAGCTGACCACACTCAATGCACTACTTTAATCTTGAATCCTAATTCCTTGAGCGCAAGAAATAGAATGTTGATATTAGGGGTGTGCGAGTACCCGAAAAACTCGAGTCGGGTTGAGTCGAGTTTTTATTCCGAGTTCAAGTTGAGTACTCGAAAAAAATGTGTACTCGAACTTATCGAGGTACACGAATTTTTCGATCTACTCAAGTTTTCCGAATTACTCGAAAAACTCGAGTAGATCGAAATTTTCGAGTTACTCGAAATTATCGGGCCTTGAATAATTGGATATTTGGATGTTATATTATTAAATATAGAAAATTATAACTTCTCAATGTATTATGAGGCATATGATTCAATAAATGTGAATTTTGAGTAGCTTACAAAAATTTTTTATCACTCGGCAATATGGTCAAAATTTGAACTTTGTTGTTAAATGACTTAAGTGAATAAAAAAAAATACTGGCTGATTCCGCATGTGAAAACGATACAAAAAGGTATCTATGTTTTTTTTTGCAAGCCTAATAGTTTTTGAATTAAAAATATAAATAAACTTCATTTTTTCAATATTAAGTTATTTTCAATTTAAAAAATATTAGGTTTACAAAATAATTATAGATACCTTCTTTTATCCTTTTATAGAACAGTGCGGTTAAAATCCGTTGTTAAGTCACGAATAGGCGAGACTTGCGGATTTTAGCAGTCTGTGCTATAAAATTGTATACGATACTCTTGACTTAAATGGTTCAATTTTACACGGCGCTTAGCGCCGTGGCTACGCTCGGGTGCTAACTGCGCCGTGTAAAAAATAACCATTTAAGTCACACGTATCGTAATGTACTATTTACATGCAGAATCAGCCAGTATTTTTTGGTCGCCAGGTCCATTTGGAACCCAGTTAATGTATGTACATCGCACGGACATGCTCTTGTCTGTGAGTCTGTGTTTGTTAAGTCACATAGACATGGTACATACATAATATAAACACACATAAAAATTGTTGCGTTACATTGTATATAATATATTGAACACGGCTTGCCGGTTATATTTCCGGCCCTAAAAACAGCCTATTTTAAAGCGCGAACGAAAATGTCAAACAAGTCTCCCTATAGTAACCTACAGTGTAAATAGTACATTACGATACTATTGGCATAAGTCGTACTTTACGGCACGGTGTGTATAAGCGCCGAGCATAGCGAGTGCGCTTAACGCCGTGCCATGAAAACCGTCTTATGAGGCGTGTATCGTACAATATTTTATAGCACTGACTAGCATAAATCCGCTGTCACGCCTATCCGTGGCATTAGCAGTCCTTTTTTTCACCGTGAAGTCAGACTACTTATGTCACGGATAGGCGTGACATAAATGCGGATTTATGCCACGCAGTGCTATAAAATGATTTTTTTAAATCACTAAAATGTAGTAAAATTACATGAGGTTCCAACTCCACGTATAGCAATTTTACTAATCTCAGCTACGTAAAATTACAAAAATCTAGCAATTTTATTTTTCTTGTATGAAAAATTGCTCCACCCAGCGTGGGTCGGATTAGTTTACTACTTTTAGCGTAGTAATTTTACAGGGGTCAGATTCTCGCGTTCAGTGTGAAAATACTACCGCCGTTATAGAATTACAGCGCGCAAAATAGTAAAATTACTATACATATACCATTGTGAATTTACTTATACTGTTGTAAATGTACTGTGCTGGACGTAGAACGGATTAGTTTACTACTAGGTTAGTAATATTACGACAAAATTTTTTACAGTGTAACCCTGAAAATAGGCCGTCCCGCGGACGAGCATAAATGTAGCGCGCTTTTCAAACTGAGATTTACAACTGCAGTTACGAGAACAGTGCGTTTTTTGCGACTTCTATATAGGGCTTGACCACGACCAGCTTAGCCTATAAGTTTATTGCTTGGTTTATATATACGAACGAAAAGCAATTCGCCTGTATAAGCTTTATGAGCTCTCACTTTCATTGCTTTACTGAGGCTGTCTTAAAGCCATGCTTAAATATAATTATAAAATTTCGAGTAGTTTGATAAATATATGATTAAAAAATAATCTTGAGTAGTGCAAGAAACCCAAGTAACTCAAAAGATTCGAGTAACCCGAAAAATTCGAGCAGCTCGGAAAATTCGAGTAGCTCGAAAAATTCGAGTAGCTCGAAAAATTCGAGTAGCTCGAAAAATTCGAGTAGTTCGAAATATTCGAGTAACTTGACTCGACTCGGTCTCGTTGAGTCGAGTTTTTTGATCGAGTAACCCAACTTTTCGAGTACTCGCACACCCCTAGTTGATTATCTGCGTTTACTCAGTGTAAAACACATCCCAGGACTATATCAGCTGTGTTTTGAAATATTTGCTGTCTGCTAGCAGAACAGCAGAGAACGGTCGCTCTGTCCTGCTCCGACACATTGATTCTAAGCTGCCCACAGGTGGCGCGCCGGCGCGCGATATTTGAATTCAAATAAATGTCTCTATGTTTCAATCGAAGCCTTATATAAGAAGCGAAACTAGAAATTTATCTCGAAAATAACGCAAAAAATCTTATCAATACGCTTAAATTTATTTACTAAAATATGTATGCGGAGCATAATATACGTATATACTACGTTAAAAAATAGTATATTCAACATTTACAATAAAAATTTCTTTCAGATTGAATTTATAAAACTTAAAATTAAAATTATTAGCCGTATTAGGCAAAAACTGAAAAATACGCAATTAGACGAAAAACCGATAAAAATGTTGTTTCAGTATTTTGCTTATAACTTTGCGTGATTTTTTTTTTTTTTTTTTTTTTTTTTGATAAACGGGTTTCAGGAGCGTGTTCTACGAAAAATTTCCTGTCAAAATAAGCAATAACGAACAATCGATTTTTTCGAAGTTTAAAGCTGTTGTGTCCCCTTAAGGCCCAAAATTATATCCTAGATGTTAAGTTATTGGGAAAAGATGTGAAAGGCTCGACGGCACACGGGGACATTAAGCACTTTAATATAATATAGTAGATGCCAAAAGGAAAGGTGGCACAGAATCTTAGACCACGTAAACTTAGGCTATTTGAATATACTGTGTACACAACAGTTGCTAGAAGGTATTCCGAATGAACTTGAAACTGAATCCATGAAATATAAAATCTGTATAGAAAATAAAATGTGTAACTTGCCTTTTAAAAATAATACAAAACCAGCAACTGAACTGTTAGAAATTATACACAGTGACGTGTGCGGTAGTTTTAAAACCGTAGGTTTAAACGGTGAAAAATATTTTGTTTCTTTTATTGATGATTACAGCAAAATAGCTAAAGTTTATTGCATTAAAACAAAAGATGAAGTATTTGATTGTATGGTTAGATTCATTTATGAGTCAGAAAATTTAACTGGAGAGAAAGTAAAAATAATTCGATGCAACAATGGAAAAGAATATCTGAATAATCGTTTCTATAAATATGCCGAAGAAAAATGAATAGTTTTAAATAATTGTCTATCGTATGCACACGAGTTGAATGGCATAGCTAAACGATTTAAAAGAACGATAATAGACATAGCGCGTTGTTTACTAGTTGATTTTAGCCTGAAATAATATGCCCGGCAACATATTTAAAAAATCGTACACTAGCAAATACTATTGAAAAGAAAACTCCATATGAAATATTATTTTTAAATAAATTAAATGTTGAAAATCTAAAATTATACGGGAGTAGAGTTTTTGTACGGAGACAGAACAAAAAAGATTCGCTAAATGGGATGAAAAGACAGATATAGGAGTATTACTAGGTTATAGCGATGTCGGCTATAGTTCTTGTAAAAAATCGAATAATAGTTACGAGACACATTGACAGTAAAAATTGGGACAAAGCGATGGATCTAGAAATATATTGTATAAATAAAAATAAAACTTAGCAATTAGTAGATAGAATAAAAAATAAAAAGATACTGGATGTTAAATGAGTTGATACGAGAAAATCAGATGATAGATATAAGGTTAGGTTAGTTGTACGAGGATTTCAACAAACTGATGTAATTGATGACTTATACGCCCCAGTAGCAAAGAATCAAACTTAAAAAATTTTGTTTTCATATTGTTGTCAAAATAATTTAAAAATTGAACAAATGGATGTAGAAACCGCTTTCTTAGATGGAAAAATAATCTCTGAGATATATATTTATCAACCAAAATGTTACGAAGACGGAACAAATAAAGTATACAAATTGTCAAAAGCATTGTACGGATTGAGAGAAAGTCCTAGACTGGTATGAGTGTTTCGACAAGTGCATTACAAAATTAGGATTTAAGGGAAGCAACGTAGATCTTCGTTTATATAAAAAAGAGAAAGAGAATGATAAAATTTATATTTTAATTTATGTAGATGACGTACTTGTTAATTTGTAGTAAAAGTAAAGAAAAATTCGTAGTATTAAGAAACTCTTGTCAGATAAATTTGAAATGTAAGATTTAGGAGAAATCAAAGAGTGACTTGGAATTAATATAAATTACAATTATCTAGAAAATAAACTCACTTTAAGCCAAACGAAGTATATAGAGTCATTAGCTGGTAAATATAAAATACAAGAGAGTAGATTGTATAGTACTCCTATGTAGACAAATTTGAAACTTGAAAAGACTGAAAGCTGTGAGGTAAACATTAAATATAGAAATTTGATAGGTGCTTTGTTATGCATAAGTTCAAGTACACGACCGAATATAAGTTATAGCGTAAATTACCTTATTAGATATCAAAATAGTTATAGTGAAAAGCATTGGAAATATGCACAGCGAATTTTGAAATATCTGTATCTAATAAAAGATTTTAAATTACATTACACAAAGAATGAAAATTGCGATATTATAAATTGCTACGTGTATGCCGATTAGGCAGGCGACAACATTGATCGAAAATTTACGCCAGGTTATGTAATAAAAATGTTTGGAAATGTAATTGATTGGAAATCACGAAAACAACAATGTATAACCAAAGCTACAACGTATGCAGAACATGTAGCATTATCTGAGGTAGTAAGAGAGATAAAATATGTGAGAGAATTAGTAAAAATATTCGACATAGATAAAAGTGAACCTATGCAAATTGACGAAGATAATTCGGGAGTAATAAATATTGCTAATAATAGTAATTTGCATTATTATTGTGTACACGAGAGTGTAAAAGATTGATCGATGTTCGTAAAATCGACTCAAACGAAAATGTTGCGGATATTTTTACTAAAGCACTATGTAAAAAAAGGTTTGTAAAATTTAGAGAATTGTTAAATGTACAACCATAATATACAGACAAATGTAAGGAGGCGTGTTGAGATATAGTATACATTTGTACTGTATAGTCTGCGCGCTAACGAGTGTGTGAGGGGACGCACACATGTAAGCCTCTCCTCTCCGCGGTACATATATGAGTATCACGCGGCTGCGAGAGACGCCGAAATTGCGAAGCGAGCTCACGTCTCTCTCTCTCTCTCTCTCTCTCTCTCTCTCTCTCTCTCTCTCTCTCTCTCTCTCTCTCTCTCTCTCTCTCTCTCTCTCTCTCTCTTAGTTCCGAGCCGTCGAAGAGTGCACATGGTGTACACAGCGTATAATAATAGCTGTACATAATTATAACAGAAGACTATTAATTTTATATCATAAATCCTCTGCTTTACCTCATTTCTTATCCCTCTGCCTCACCCCAGAATTTTCGATAAAATCGGACATGATGATAGCGTTTAACTTCTTTGGAAGGAAATACGGAATCATCATTCAAACACGGCAAGACTCGGAGACTAGAAAAGACACCCTGCCCGGAGAAGGAGACATCTGATACACGGATGGATCCAGAACTGATGATGGCACTGGCTCCGGTTATTACTGTCGCAAGGACGGGAAGAGAACCTTCTTTTCCCTGGGCCGGTTTACCACGGTCTTTCAGTTGGCATAGAAATTCATGTCATATTGAGCTGTGCATAGAGGATCATAAAACTCGGTGCACTTGGCAGAAAAATAATATATGCCCAGACAGCCAGGCTGCGCTCAAGGCACTTAATGCCCGCAAGACAACATCTAACATCATATCATCACGGGACATATACGTCTCAGATACTATGGTTGGAAGACAGGAAGGGGAGGCTACAGGTGTATGCAAATGGTATGAGGAAACAGACAAGACGCCGATTTACATCCTGACGACATGCCCTAGATTTGCTGAACTTGGACATCAGCACTTAAGGAATTATTTCCCAACCCGCATCGGAATAGAGACTGCCTACTCGGACGCTATTTTGACCTTTTGGAGAAGGGCTAATTTACCTAAGTAAGAAGAGGTTGTACGGAGAGAGGTACAATAGGTTCTGCCTAATTGCCTAAGGGTGGGTATTGTTATTATTATTATATAAATAATAATAATAATGATAATAATAATAATATATAGTAAGTTTGAGTGGAAAAGTTGGTTCCAGTAAGTACAATGTGCAATAGAAGGCCATTGCAAACCTCATGTGATGTTAAGCTTTATACTTAGTTCATTAAAGTTTGATAATATTAGTTTCTATTCTACGTTTCATTCATCCAGGATGATAATATTTCTATGTATTACTGTTGTTACTTATTGATTGATTATTTTTAAATTAATCAATGGTTGCAGGTTCCTGCAGTATCAATTTTCACTTAGTACATTGCGTCACACTGTTGTCTATGTAGAAGTGACTCTCTACTTATATACGGTATACACACTTGTACAACTTGCGATTAATATGTCATATCTGACTGTGATTAACTCGAGGAATTTCCTCTTAGTTTTATAATATTTAGAATTTATATTTTGGTATACAATTATTTTGATGAATATAACTTTATTTATTATAATTTTTTGCTACGTTTGTAACTAATGATTATTTTTTATTTGCTTAAAACTTATGTCTCTACAACCTTTCTATTATATATGACAATAAAACAATTGAAAAAAGAACCCTCGTGGTCAAATCCGACAGACTTTCGCCTTGGTTATAATAGTTTGTTTGAAACTATTTGTGGTCGGCGAGTACCTAGGAAACGGGGTCCTTTCGTCACGGAAAAGGAAAAATTCAGGCGCTATGAATCTATTAAGCTGTATATTCTAGGTTAAACAATATTCTAAACCATTTCGATTTATTGGACGTGTATTATACTTTAATTTCACATTATAAGTCCCTAATTGTTTTTTCACAAAATTGATCGGAGCCAAACGGGATTTTTTAGTAAAACTAGACTTGGCGCAGTGCGCTGCGCGCACTGTAGTAGACTATTAATTAATTAACTTATTAAATGAAATATAAATGCTTGATTGATATTTGTAATATTTGCTTTCTATCACAGAAATATACCAAACTTTACAATATATGATTCATTTCGCGCTCATATAAATTTCAAAATTGCCAAGGTTTCGTCGCCAACTTCCATTTAAAATTTTAAGGTTATGTCTCAACTCAGTTCGTGTCAACGTTCACATCATGTTTCTTTTGAACTTGATATGTATTATAGTATTATATTACATTTTTAATATTAGAATAAATTTTAGAAATCAACAAATCAAAAAATTCTAACGATACTTTTGACGCATGCGCACTACATGAGCCAATCATATTGACGCATTCTTGGCTTCACTTCATCCGGTCATGACTTTTTGATATAGGGATTTTACAAAAAGGTTATATAAACTGATACTAACCCTGATTGCATTTTTTAATGTTTCTGCCTCTTGGCGAAGAGTATCCAATTCATTCATTGTAAGAATATTTAGATTAGTTATTAGATTTATAAACCAGTGACTTCCAACTGATGATAACAAAGAGTAGAAAATAAAGCTGAATTGTGCTTTAATTGATGAGCTCTTTCAAGTTGTTTTCTAAATCGTGTGTAGGATATGAAACCACCTGCTCATTCAGGTGTTATACTTGACTGCAGCAACGGCTCTTTGGACAAAGCTTGACTTGTCTGCTTTGATATTGATTTAGCATTGACTCTTCTAATACCTGGATATCACACCGAATCGATACTGTATAGTACCTAAAAAGAAAGCATTTACCTTTAAAATTAAATATTTACAAGAAAAGAAAAAAAAGTATAATAAGAAGTGCAAGAAAAGAAAACATACAGTTATACTATTCTATAATTAATTTTTTATCTGAAAGTGTAGCAATTCTGTCAAGTACGTATATAAGAAAAACACCGTTAAAAGCAAAATACTGTGCATTTCTCATTAGACATTCGTAAATCTCTTACAGTTAAATAATTATATACAAAGTATGGGAAGATCTAAAGTTGAAATGTACAAATATACTATTTATAGCTTTCTGAAAAATGTGATAAAGGGTGACTCGTCTGCTAGCCGGCGTAAATAAAGGGCTAATTCGCATTGTTTCGGGAAGTGCGAATGTAGCCTAGTCATTAGGACGCTCGACTCTTAGTTAGGCGGATAGAGTTTGATTTGCAGGACCATTGCTTTCTTTTTTATGTGCCACGTAGCCTTAACTTCGTTATAGTTAAGTTTTTGAAGTTCTCTTTAAAAAGTTAATAAAAACTAGCGCGATTCACCTCGCTCCTAACGTCGCTCGGTTAAAATATATATTGCTATAGTAATAAAATTCAAATTTTAATTTCATAATTTCAAGTTTTTCAATTTTTGCCTTTCATGCTTTCATTTTTTCGAATTTTAAATTTTCTAAATTTTTGCCGCTAAGTTAAATTGATTATTTAATCACTGATTATCATGAAAATGAAGACGCTAAAATTTTAGTAAAAAAAAAAATATATGTCTTATTGTCTAGTAAGCAACGTGAAATTTTTATATTATCAAAAAAGTTATATATGCATGTACTTATTTATCACTGGCGAAAACGTTGACGTGATTTTGTTATGTATTAAAATTTTATAGTTTTCTACGTCAATTCGTCACTGTCATGTGACATTTGTTTAAAAAAGAGGTAAAAAAATGTATGCCGCAAATCACTTAAACCAATTAATTAGTGCAGAAGTACCTGATATAAATGAAAATGAGAAATAGATTATTTGCTGTTTTACGACAATTTATGATACATTTATGATACTATAGATGTACTTATTTTAAAAGAAATTGGAAATTATTCTAATTCTAAAAGTCAATTAAATGATACTTGTTATTTGTATTACCATATACTTGAATTCAACAGCATTTCAAAATTTTACTCAAATTTTGATATGCAATCTGCAGTTAATTTTCAGAGGTTGTCTAATATTCAACCTATTGATAGACATAAAGAATATATTCAAATACTTTTTTCTGGTTTAATACAAACGGACATTGGATTTGTTTGTTGTACAAAGGCAATGTAATTTTGATAGTATTAAAGAAAAATGTCTTGATGATTGTAGGAGTGGTGGATAAATAAAGACACTTTGTGAGGTTAATAATAACACCGGCACACAAAATTAAAAAAGTTGTCTGCGCGAGAAATCAGACCTATCTATCTTTATGTTTTTTGGGTCGCTGAATTCGAATATAAGGTCAGTTAGGCCCCATCACGTCAGGGTCAAGGTCAGTTGGAGATCAAATTAAGAAGAAAAGGTTTAAAAAAATTAAAATGCCATATATTTATGTTTTTTTGGTCGCTGAATCCAAATCCGGAATCAGTTTGGCCCCATCTCGTCAGGTTCAAGGTCAGTTCAAGGTCAAACTGAGAAGAAATGGTTAAAAGAAATAAAAATGCCATACATTTATGTTTTTTCGGTCGCTGAATCCGCATCCGGGGTCAGTTTGGCCCCATCTCGTCAGGTTCAAGGTCAGTTCGAGGTCAAATTGGGAAGTAACAGTTTAAACCGATTAAAATTTCATATCAAAACTTTCCAAAAATGGAAAAAGATACCGAAAAATTGTAAAAAACATTATTTAATCACATAATATCTTCCTTGTGTACAGAGAAAAGTTGCTTTCGTTTATATTTTTTTCTTATTTTGCTTTTTTCCCACTAGCTTAGTAACTCTCGATGTCTTTCTTTACTCCTTTTTTTCTCTTGTAACGAACTCTTTTTACTTCAAATGACCTATGCAATGGGTTTCTTTTTCTCTTTTTGTTATTTGTTTTAATGTCTTTCTTCAGTGTCCAGCAAAAATCTGCCATCATGTTGACATTCCATCTTCCTTGGTATCGATTCTCCATTACACTTATATCTTGATGAAATCGTTCTCCCTGTTCTTCACTGACATCTCCTAGATTAAGAGGGAAGTAATCAAGATGGGAATGTAAGAAATGCATTTTATAACTCATGAAGCAACCCAAATTTTTGAAATTCTCCAACATTTGTTCAACTAGTTCCTGATAGTTCTCACTCTTTTTATTTCCTAAAAAGTTCTCACGAACAGTTTTAAAACTTTGCCATGCAGCTTTTTCTGTGTCGTTTATTTTTGTGATAAATGTTTCGCCTTCAAATAGAGTACGAATTTGAGGACCATCAAAAATACCTTTTAATTTAGCTTCACTTATTGCGGGAAACTTTTCTCCCAAATACTGCAAACAATCGCCATCTTTATCCAGAGCTTTGACAAACTGCTTCATGAGGCCAAGTTTGATATGAAGTGGTGGAAGCAGATAGTTTGATGGATCAATCAATGGCGTACGTATAATGTTCCTCGATCCTGGTTCAAAATGTGTTCTAGTTCGCCATACTTTCTTAACGTAGTGATTTACAGTGAATGCTTTGGTATTGAAGTAGCCAATCAAAATGTAGATGTTATACGATGGTAACACGCTGGGAAAGAGATAAAACAGAAAGAAACTTGAAATTTTCAAAACCAATGATATGGTCTTCTCCAACGTGTCAAAATGACTGCTATTTTTGTATGACTAATACCAAAGGTCTTAACACGGCTACTAAATCTAAAATTGTATACGCAGACGTTTCTTCAGTAGTGAAACCTGTGAGAATAGAAGTCAGGGATAAAACTGTTAGTATCGAACCCATGGATGTGGACCGCTCAGGCGAAGTAGAAGAAATGCAAGTTGATGAGTCCTGTGACGAAGAAGGTTCTGAGGTTGAAGAAGAATCTGACGAAGAATCCTCAAACGAATAATACCTGCCAGCTAGTACAAGAAAAGATCGAGAAACCTTTAACCAAGAAGTGTTAAGTGATCTTATTCGAAATTTAGGATTACCTAAAGATGGAGGAGAATATCTAGCGTCAGTTCTTAAAGAAAGAGAAAAAGAATTTAGGAATTTTTTTACGAACGATGAAGAGAATTCGTTGGTATATTGTATAGATGTTAAAGGTTTAGTCGATGCAATAAAACCGAATACGTATAAAGACGAGGAATGGAGACTTTTTATTGATTCGTCAAAACGAAGTCTGAAAGCTGTTCTGCTTCATAACGGAAACAGGTTTGCATCCATTCCCATAGCTCACTCGACTAAGCTGAAAGAGACTTATGAAAATTTAGAAATTGTATTGGAAAAAATAAAGTACTTGGAACATCAATGGAAAATTTGTGGTGATCTTAAATTGCAACCATGATCTTAGGACAACAATCAGGTTTTACTAAAAATCCCTGCTTCTTGTGTTTATGGGATAGTAGAGACAGGGTAAATCACTACGTTAAGAAAGTATGGCCAACCAGAACACATTTTGAACCAGGATCGAGGAACATTATACGTACGCCATTGATTGATCCATCAAACTATCTGCTACCACCACTTCATATCAAACTTGGCCTCATGAAGCAGTTCGTCAAAGCTCTGGATAAAGATGGCGATTGTTTCCAGTTTTTGGGAGAAAAGTTTCCCGCAATAAGTGAAGCTAAATTAAAAGAAGGTATTTTTGATGGTCCTCAAATTCGTACTCTATTTGAAGACGAAACATTTATCACAAAAATAAACGACACAGAAAAAGCTGCATGGCAAAGTTTTAAAATTGTTCGTGATAACTTTTTAGGAAATAAAAAGAGTGAGAAATATCAGGAACTAGTTGAACAAATGTTGGAGAATTTAAAAAATTTGGGTTGCTTGATGAGTTATAAAATGCATTTCTTACATTCCCATCTTGATTACACTGGGAGAAAAGTGAGAGCGCTCTTATCCCAAAACGTGTAGCGTAGTGCACCGCGACTGTGGAAAGACTGCGCCGCCATTTTTGGGCGCGCAGTATACCCGTGCGGGCGAGCTGCGCGCCCACAGCTAAAAGCCCGATGCGCACCCGAGATTGAACATTTCAACGGCATGAGTGTTCCACACGCCTTAACGAAAAGTATAAATAAATGGAATATTTGAAGAAACCGTGAATATTTTATAAATTAATTAAATTCTTTTCACACTAACCTCAAAATCTCAACTACATGGCAATTTATTGATTTTCATATAGATAAATCTAATTATAATGCTTGAAAATTTTCAGATGAACGTCTCGTAATTTGATATAATAATTCTCATTATTGAAATAATAAAATTTTATTTTACGCGTGTACAGTAGATAAAATAAATGTTCAGGAGAAGGTTTATAATTCACAATTTTTTATTTATTTAAGATGATAATAAAAAAATACATATTTTTAATGATTACATTTCAACAGTTACATTTTACAATCTATATTTTGTAATAATGAAATGATTGTTACTTTCTACAGAAAAACAAGGCGGAATTTTCGGTACATCGGTATACTTAACTATATTACTTCTTAATTCACACATACTATCGATAACGTAAGCGTGGTGATGTTCGCTGAATGTGATTTCTTTGAAAACTGTTACACGAAAGAAAATGTCATTATTTAATTTAATAATTTTTATAATTTTTCCAAATTCTTTTTCACTTTCTTCCATATTAATTAATATAAACGTTCCAACTTTATATACAGCTCCACGAATGTCTACTTTATTATAAAAGTCTAAATTTTGATTTCTATCAAAATTCTGTACAGCAAAAGGTATTGTATAATTAATATCACGAGAGCCTAAATGCATTGTCTCCCCACATTCTAAGGTTTGAAATAACTGACACATTTGAAGCGTTTGCTTTTTAGCGATAGTTTTTTTTTAAATTTTTACTTCCACTTGGTGCCATTGTATTATATTTGATATTTCTATGATTAGCTTCGAATCGCATAGCCCAAAAATTAACGCACGGACCATTTTCTAATAAAATTCTCCAGTAATGAATTAAATTATGAAATTTTGGAGTTAAGAAACCATATAATTCAAGGTACAGATTATGATGCTTTTTTACTAGATCTCTTAACGTCAATGCATCCGATTTTATAATACGCGGAGATAGCAAAATATCTAAAATTCTACCTACGGGAACCTGATTTCCGACCATAATTCCGAAAAAATACATAAAATGAAGCATCTCTGATGCTGACATTTTTAATGTACTATACTCTTTTAATCTGCTTACCGTAATAGCTGCAGGTTTATTATAACATTCGTTACTACCAAAATTTAAAGTGTCAATTTTTCGATTAAAATATTCTATTGTGAAGTAATTTTTCTCAAAAACAAAGCTATTGATAATAGCATGCATGACGTATGTAGAAACTCCTTCCAGAACATCATGCATCATGTCAGCACTGACGTTGTCGAGTATATGAAAATTATCAATTCGATTAAATGTACATTCTTCTTTTATTCCGGATTCGGTATATTTTGAATATTTAATGTGGTAAGCATAACCTTCTTTGGTTCTAAGTATGGATGCATCTTCATCAGCCATTGTTTGCAATTGTTCTAATGTAGCTTTGCAGATTCTACAGCAATAAGACACATTAAACTATTCAACAAATCCACATATACCATTACTACCCAAATTATCTCCTGTAATTAGAACTAGTTGAAACATTACTTTGATTGTTCTCCCATTCACAGTAATATTTAATCCTTCGCGTTGTAAATAATTTATTTCTTCTATTAGTATTTTAAAAATCTTTTGATTAGTACTCTTTTTTTTATCTTCACTTTCTATTAACGTAGAAAAAAGGATGCATTTAAGTTTTGAAGCGAGATGCTCTGGCAAACAGGCAAGACTTACATACACAGCACCAAATTTGTTTGTACCAGCATGTGAGCCAAAAGCATTTCCAACTTCTAATTCATCGTAGAATAAATATAATGGGAGGACAGTCGAATTAACACATTTTTTAGCATATTTTGTTATCCATAACGCACCTTGCATTATATTTGTAATCAAGTACTTCTCTTTCTTCAAATTTTCAATATAACTTATTATTTGATCAAAAAGCCCAGGAATTTCTAAAAATAATTTTAATGACTTTTTCAGTGGAACTCGAATTCCATAAATCGTCTGTGGAACCAATTTATATTAATTTCCAACCATGGTTTCCACAAAAGAATGCCCAATTATATACTCTTCTGGATCAAACAAACCTTTGGTTTTCAATAATGTGAATCTTTTTGAATCAGTCATAATGTCATCAAGAATTGACATATACTTATTGAGGCATAATTCAATTTCTGCCACACTTTTATTTTCGTTATTTTTTCTTAATATTAATAAAATATCATTTCTAAGTGATTTCAAATAAATGTTTCTAATGAAATTATCGAGAAAGTCGATAACTTCTTGCACGATTTTTCGAGGATATAAAGGTTCTGCATATAATGCTAGCATAAATGATAAAAGGAAATCTAAAATCGTTTTCTTCTCCATATTTATGTATTCTAATCACGTTGGCTACTTTATTTACAAGATAATGGTATACTAAAATATGCACTTATACTTAATATCACTTTTCTTTCAATAAATTATTATTACTACTTAACGTGTTAACCACACAACATTAAATTTTTACCATGGTACTATTAACAATAATTAATTTGCATGCTCTAAATCGACTACTAGTTTGTTAATCGCGCTGTAACTTTTGGTCGAATTTAGTTAAAAAATTGCTTCATCAAGGAAACTATAAACATAATCAGAGAGTGGTGGCCACACATGCAAAGCATACAAACATTTAAAAATGGTTTCCACTGCTTCTGGTAAGGATGGATGAGTACAATCGCAATATTTGTGAAATTGTTTACGTTTCCACTCGCTATAATGTACGGCAAATTACAGTAATTATTTTCTTCAAGCCATTGTTCATAATTATTTCTTAAAATAATTTCGGTGTCGGGATTCTAAAAGGTAATGATTTTATATTGAAAGGTGTATACGATAATTATAAGTAAAATATATTTAATTATGCATTAATTCTACGTGCAGAATAAAAGACCTAGCGATTTCCGTTTTGTTTAAAACAATTGACTTTGATGATTTGGTTCCACGACCTGTTTCGGCGCTGGGCTGATTTTCTTTTGCTTTTACCGATTTTGGGATCGTTACACACAAAGGTAAAAGTAACAGCGCAAGCGATTCGTTATGAATACCTAACACGTTAAAGTTGGAATGCTTTAAAATAGTAGCAAATAAAAATGATTGTATGTA
The DNA here is from genome assembly GCF_009193385.2 of Nasonia vitripennis. Lineage (NCBI taxonomy): Eukaryota > Metazoa > Arthropoda > Insecta > Hymenoptera > Pteromalidae > Nasonia > Nasonia vitripennis. Next base: position 1,332,510 of record NW_022279653.1, read on the forward strand.
TCTAAGCAAATTTACCGTCATCAATAAACTGCAGATTTTTCTCAAAAAACTCGTTTACTTCCTTTATCCTAGAGTTACTAAAGTATTTTATTAACTTGTTCGCGAACGTAGGCCATTTCTCCGTAAAAGCTCTATTTAAAGATGAACCATGAAGTTCTCGAATAGTATTAGATTCTATCAATTTTTGAATGAGTTGCGTGAAATCAGATTCAAGCTAAATATGTAAACAGAGTTAAAAAATGAAAACAAATACAAGTAAATAAAGGAAAATTTTTATTTTTGATACAGTAAACGTAAAATGCGATTTTAAGAGTTACAACAATTTTAAAAAGCGCTTTAACGTCCGCTGTATCAAAAAATATTCAAAACTCGTTTTGCTCAGCTAATTAACTTACTAATGTGATTACCGCCTCCAAGAGGCGGCTGCAAACAAGGAAAACTTCTGAAATACACTTCAATTTTATCAACGTTTTTCTGTTTTTTATAAAGTGCTGTCAGTCTCTCATTAAAGGTGCGAGCCCATTCATTAATAACATCGGTTGCTTGATATTTTGATCGATCGGTATCAGTCAGCGGATTAAAATCCAATGGCTCTTCTTCTATAAAAAAAATAATAAAATTTTATAAAACATTGTATTTTAATTTGTAAGCTGTAATATTATTAAAACTACAATTGATAGTTACGATCATCAATGGGATTCGGCCTGTCTGAAATCCTTAATAATTTTGCTTTTCGTAATAAGTCTCGATATAATTTATACGTATTATATAAACATCCACGAGCACTTATTGCTTCGTTAGCCTCATTTCGATAGTAGGGAATATAGTATATTTCCGGAACCTCTGTAGGAAATAATTCGATGATTTCATCCCTTAACTTCAGAAATTCTCTTTTACTTATACTGAAAATAAATTTTATTTACTAGATTAAAATTAACATATTGCTAATAAATATCCCTAATATCCTGGCAGAAAAGTAACGATATATTGGATCATTCTCATTTAAATTTGCATTGAAAACATTAGACTGACATTATTACGCTGTTAAGATTAAAATCAAAATTGTTTTTTACATCTTGTATTATAAATAGTTCAATATATAGTTATAATTATATATTTTTTAAATAAGGCTTTATATTGATTTTTACATGATATGCTTCCATTTGACTAACATGTTAATCAACGAAAATCGTTTATTTTCTACAAGGTTAAAGTAGTTAAAAGTCATCAAAATTTCACAATACAGTAAACATTTCATAACAACATACATGCTCGACAACACTTACACGTAGTTAATTGAATTTTGAGTCAATAAATCTACAACACATAACTCTTTCAATCTCAGTCTGTCGACGATTTTATTTGCGGACTACATGCCCAATATTATTTGCCCTTCTAATTTTGATGATAATAAACGATATAAGTCATTGTCTTTATATTGTGTAGCTACAAATACATAGATTAAAATTCGCAAATTAGTTTATATTATGAGAAAATTAATTTTTTTGATACAGTGTGCACAAAATACGATTTTACGCATAATAATATTTTAACGTATAATCCACTTGTAGAGAATTTTAATTTTTAATATTTTCTGAACTACAAATCAAAAGTTATTGTTTATGACTACTTTTGGAAATGCCACAAGTTGGTCAACATGTTAAAATAAAATGTATTATTGTCTCATTAAAAATAGCTGATTTCATATTTTCATCATAATCACCGATACCAAGGAAAATTGGAATTTCAAATCTAAAGTCCTCGACAAGCCAAAGAGAATGTTCGATTGGGTCTTGAGTGTGTTTATTTTTAGTATTATAACTAATCAAGTTATTTACACTGCTAGAATAGTAAATTATTAACAATATCTTTTTATTTGTTCACCTAGATACTATTATGTACTGTAATAGATGATACCAATGACTCGCAGTTCAGAAGATTAAGTGCACTGCATGCGTATCACAAATTGTAGATTACAGTTGCTTTCGAATAAAGCAAATCAGTATTAATATTTTAAAACTGACTTATTAGCTGGGATTATTGTTAAAAGTTGTAATCTTGCTGTAAGCAAATCTAACCAGCTAACGTCAAATCATTGTTGATTTTTTTCAAACATATATGTAGTAATCCTGTCATCTTATTTTAATGATCATCAATACAATGTACACATGCATCATTTCCACCAGGATATATTTCAAATAACTTTTTTACATATAGACTTAAGTTTATATTATGCATGTATCAGATCACATAACCTATAAATGCGATGGTAAATAAAACATACCTTTTGAAGATAAGTCCAAGACCTCTTCCATGACATCCATTGTTGATGATCAAGCCGATATACGATGCACTAATTATCCACAAATCTACACTGTTAATTTAATAGCACATAGAAATTGTGCAACACGTGGGCACTCTCTTTCCCTGTTGGCATGGGCTTACAGCTTTCTCATTTTGGGTGTGTGATTCGCCCAAAGTCGGCGCGCAGTTCGCTCAAGGACCAAGTGTATTACTCTCCGCGAGGTTGGTGGCGCTGTAACCTCACTTTTCTCCCAGTGTACTTCCCTCTTAATCTAGGAGATGTCAGTGAAGAGTAGGGAGAACGATTTCATCAAGATATAAGTGTAATGGAGAATCGATACCAAGGAAGATGGAATGTCAACATAATGGCAGATTTTTGCTGGACACAGAAGAGAGACATTAAAACAAATAACAAAAAGAGAAAAATAAACCCATTGTATAGCTCATTTGAAGTAAAAAGAGTTCGTTACAAGAGAAAAAAGGAGTAAAGAAAGACATCGAGTGTAATTGTAGATATATTGTTTGTAATAGTGGTCGTAGCCACAAGTCGGCAGTACGTCCAATCAGCTCGAAGTCTTACAGGTAAGAGAGAGGGTATAGTTCAGCGTAGCATAGTCTGACTTCACGCAGCCGAGTGTACAGTATAGTATGCGTTTAGAGTATATACGCAAGGCATGCTCACTATGCTTGCGTTCGCTTAAGCTTGTCTCGCTGCGCAAAATCTTCGTCAACCAGTAGATGGCGCGACGAGTACCTTTTTGTGTATTATGACTATTGTAAATTCACATATTACAACAATGATGATCATAAAATTTTTATTGACAGACTTATTCCAAATAAAGATAATTTACGCATATCTTTTAAACAAGTTGCGACGTTATACGTCGCAGCCGAGCAAATCGCGCGTTATTGTTTGCGCGGCAACCTCACTCGATGCGAGGAAGAAAAGGCGATCGGTTCCAGCGAGGCCCGCGTTTTCTCGGACGCGAGCTACGTCCCGGGAATTCGTGGAATTCGCTGACCGACGTACCCAAGGGGGGAGCTCGCCCGTTCGAGCTGACGCGAGACGAGCAGCCAATCAGCGCGTCTCGCGCCTCGCGCGGCCAATCGGGCTACGTTATCAGCCGGGCCCGACGGCCTACGGCGAGACGCCGAGCGCGCGCGCGGCAGAGCGGCTTGGCAGTTCCTTTCCTGTCGATGACACTTCGACGTGACGAGAGTGCGCGAAAGTGAATTGCGAGAAAAGAATGAGAGTGAGAGAGCAGCATCGCCACGACCTGGACCACCGCCCCGAGGAAGAGATCCCTCCCCGGAGACGACCGTCCAGCCGTTCAGCCAGAGGAAGGAAGCCGGAACGAGAGCCAGGCCTTCATCCCCAAGTCTGCAGAGAGAGAGAGAGAGAGAGAGAGAGAGAGAGAGAGAGAGAGAGAGAGAGAGAGAGAGAGAGAGAGAGAGAGAGAGAGAGAGAGAGAGAGAGAGTACGGGAAGCCAGCACCTCCTGGGCTAGCGAGGCTTCCGCTGGGGGACGGGAGACTAGTGTTTGTCTCTCCTATACCAGGTAAGAACCTTTGAGTTTCTCGGGATACTCTCGGTGCGAGCCATTAGGCCGCCGAGAGAAGAGAGAGAAAGCCGCGGGTGTGTACGAGAAAGAGTGAGCGAGACGAGAGAGCGGAGTGCGGTGCGGGCGCACATCTCGACGTCATCCACGGGAGGCATCGGGCCAGCGTGCGCGAGAGCGAGAAAGGGAGAGAGAAGCGCAGCGCGGAAGAAACGCGGGAGAGTGTGTGAGTGAGAGAGAGAGAGAGAGAGAAAGAGCGCGCCGGCCGCGTAGCTACTCGAGCGGGTTGCGCCGAGCCGAAATACGGGTGTGTGAGAGAGAGAGAGAGAGCAGCGGGTCAGACTGCGCGACGTCAGAGGCGAGAGTTTCGAGGCGCGCGCGTGTATATGAGAGTAGAGGTGTGACGGCGAGCCCTGCGTGGCTACTGTGCGTGGGCGGCTACGGCCACCACGTTGTAGGGAAGGGCTGGGCCAAATATACGTGCAATATAACTTAATAACTTGTGTGATTACTTCTTCCTTCTTTCCCCACGTTCTCCCAAACGTCGGCGATTACACTAAATCCCGCGATTAATGAAAAATCTTGGCGCGTACGAGGCGTCAAGTGTTGCGCACCTGTACTGGGAGGCACAGCGTCGCAAAGTACAGGATCAGACTAATTGTGATTTCGGTGTTTTTGCTATATCATTTAGAGTCGCTGTAGTATTTAATATTTGCCCATGCAATGTTCAATTTAATATTAGTAAAATGCGAGAACATTTGATTAGAATGTATGATACATTAACTTTATTATTTTGTCCAATATCAAAAGATTATAAAAATAAAATTTATTTTGAAACAATTGCTAAATTTTAATTATAAGAAATGTTACTCACGCAATAAAATTTGCTGAATTCAAATTAAATAGGTATTATATTATTATTATTATTAGAGAGAGAGAGAAAGAGAGAGAGAGAGAGAGAGAGAAGAGAATGAGTGTAGTAATTTCCGATTACCCCCTTGCAAACCCGAGCGGGGGAGAGAGGATTAGGCGGAACCTCCTTCAGGCCTCGCGGGAGACTTTTTAATTTTCCCCGAGATTGGCCACGTCACATATGATAGCGGTGTTTTTGCTATTGCATTTGCAGTCGCTATTGTATTTAATATTTTCCTATGTAATGCATAATTTAATATTAGTAAAATACGAGAACATTTGATTAAAATTTATTATACATTTTCCAATATCAAAAGATTCTCAAAATATAATTGTTTTTGATGCAATAGCATCAAATTCCAATTATAACAAACATTACTTACGCAACAACATTAGCAAAATTTTGATAAAATTAATATTGAAAAGCTTGAGTTATTATATACAGAAATACTTAGTCAAGAACAATGATCAATAATTAACTCTTTTAAAAGCTAACACAAAATAACTACTAAAAATCATTAAAAAAAATAATGAAGATAATAAAATAATAAGTTTAGCTGATAAAACAACTGTTTCTTATAAATAAAGTTCTCTTATAATAAATAAAATCAATAAACTCCAACAGGTTATGGGCCCAGTCCCTAGTGTGAATTAAAAGTGCAAGCCAGTATATTTTTTTAAATACTAAAGAACAGTATCCAGTGAAGTGTAAAGTTGCAAAATGGCAGAAAGCATAACGCATTATGGCATCCAGAAACTTAACGGCCAGAACTATCCAGTGTGGTGTTACAAAATGGAACTTATAATGATTAGGGAAAAATTGTGGAAGGTTATAAGTGAGGTTAAACCATCGATAGTTACTGCTGAATGGACCGAGAAAGATGATAGCGCACGTGCAGTGATTGGTCTTACGGTTGAAGAGGACCAGCTACAGCACATAAGAAGCGCAAAATTGGCGGCAGAAGCTTAGCAGTCCCTGAAGGATTATCATCAAAAATCGACGCTTACAAATAAAGTGCACCTATTAAAAGGTTTGTGTCGATTATTGCTTAAGGAAGGTGGCAATATGGAAGATCACTTGCATAAATTTTCGATGTATGTAAGTCAGTTGTCAGCACTCGAAATGTATTTACCAGACACGCTATTGGCAGCGCTATTGCTCGGGAGTCTACCAGATTCATTCGACACTCTCGTTACGGCATTAGAGAGTAGGCCCGATAAAGATTTCACCTTACAAATTGTAAAGAGTAAACTCATTAATGAGTATAGAAAGCGTAAGGGGGATAAAGAATTGAAAGAAGACTCGTGCGAAAGCGAATCGGCAATGAAGGCAGCGCATCAAAGAGCCACTAGTGAAAGAACGTGCTTTTTCTGCAAAAAGACAGGACATATAAAGGCCAAATGTAAAAAATACGCAAAGTGGAGAGGCAAGCAGGAAAAGGCAAATAAAGTGACGTGCGAATCTCCAGTTTTAGATATTTGTAATCTCGTAGTTTCGTCGAATTCAGTTATGGAAAAAGCGTTACTCGGCAAGACAACGGAAAAACCTACAGAGTGTTGGTTAGTCGACTCAGGAGCGACCAGCCATATGGTCAACAGCCGTGATTTTTTCATCAATCTGGACTCAAGCAGAAAAGGCTGCGTACGCCTTGCAGACGAAGAAAACTAGCAGAGGTGAAAGGCGTAGGGAAAGGCGTCATAAAGTGCGTCGTTCAAGACAATAAAATTTCAGAAATGTGCATCGCAGATGTTTTGTACGTGCCTAGTCTGAGTTCAAGTTTATTGTCGGTAAAGAAACTGTCGAAGAGCGGTTTTAAAGTAATCTTCGAGAACGACGAGTACCTCATCACAAAAAAATGGAGAGATTAAAGCAATTGCCAGCCTGTCCCCGGAGAGAGGATTGCCAGCACACGTGGCACAGGCGTTTTGGGCATCGGAATATAGATGCCATAAAGGACTTAGCGCGAAAGGAACTGGCCACAGGTATAGTCATAAAAGACTGCGGAATACAAGAGACGTGCGAGTACTGCGTTCAGGGAAAAATGGCACGCTCGCCCTTTCCGAAAGAAGCAATAAAGAAATCTCAGGCTATACTAGACCTCGTGCATACAGATGTCTGCGGTCCCCTGCGGACTCCGACGCCAAGACAGAAGAGGTATATACTAACCATCATTGACGACTACTCGAGATACTGTACGACGTTCTTTCTACAGTATAAAAGTGAGGCTCCTACATGCATCAAGAATTTTGTCGAGGTGACAAAAACGCAGTACAGCAAGAAGCCTAAAATTATAAGGTCCGATCGAGGAAGGGAATATGTCAATGATGATCTACAGAAATATCTCAGGAAAGAAGGCATACAGGTGCAGTACACAGCTGCATATTCGCAACAGAATGGAGTCGCAGTAAGAAAGAATCGATCTTTGATGGAAATGGCTCGCTGCATGTTATTAAATGCAAATTTAGAGAAATGATTCTGGACAGAAGCAGTAAATACGGCAAATTATTTGCAAAATATATTGCCTACTAAAGCAGCACAAAAGACGCCATATGAGTTATGGACTTCTAGAAGGCCAGATGTGCAGAATTTGCACATATTCGGTTGTAAAGCCTATGTCTCCCTGCATAAAGAGCAGCGAGGAAAGTTAGCTGAAAAATCGGAGCAAATGATTTTTGTCGGGTATTCGGAAGAATCAAAAGGTTTTAGATTCTTAGATATGGAGACAAATCGCATAAAGATTAGCCGCAATGCCGTCTTTATTGACAAAGAAAAGCCAAATACCGACAGCATCGTATACGTCGAATTTCCAAGGAATGAACAGCTGCAAGCAGATAAAGAAATCGTCGAGGACTCGATCAGTATATCCGATGAAGAGTATGAGTCGCTCGATTCAGACAGCTCGGAAGACCTACAGCAAGAACCTGCACTAGATGCAGTCAACATTGAAGAGAATCTACAGCCAGAGCCGGCAGCAGGTGGACAGTGCCGCCGCTCGCAGAGGACCAACAGAGGCGTCCCGCCCGACAGATACATGGCTAACTACGCTAGTAGTGAAGAAGAAAAAGAGCCTGGCAGTGTAAAAGAAGCTCTATCTGGACCACATAGAGAAGAGTGGAAACAAGCCATGAACGATGAAGTCGAGTCGCTCATAACAAACGGTACGTGGAAAGTCGTGTCAAAGCCTCAAGATAGAAAAGTTACTTCCTGCAAATGGATGTTTAAAATCAAATGAGATGCAGAAGGGCTTATTGTGCGACGAAAAGCGCGACTCGTAGCGAGAGGATTCTCGCAAAAGTACGGCGTTGATTATGACGAGGTTTTCGCCCCCGTCGTACGGCAATCAACGTTTAGAATTTTACTAACCGTCGCAGGTAGAAAAGGTATGGTCGTGAAGCACTTCGACGCGAAGACCGCTTTCGTCAACGGAGAACTAGAAGAGACCATTTATATGGCACTACCTGAAGGATACATCGACGAAAAAAGGAACAAAAACGTATGCGAATTAAGAAAAGGCATACACGGACTGAAGCAAGCAGCCAAAATATGGAATGACTCAACAGCCTGCTCAAGTCTTACAGTTTTATTCAGAGCAAGGATGATCCATGTCTCTACGTAAAAAATGATAAGGGGGATATTATGTATCTCATTATTTACGTAGACGATTTTTTTATTGCTGCAAAAGATGTCAAGAAGATCAAGAATGTAGCCGATTACCTCAAGAGTCATTTTGAATTAACAGACCTCGGCGAATTAAAGCACTATCTCGGCATTGAGATAAGAAGAGATCAAGACGGATTCTTTCTCTTAAAACAGTTGAAGCACATCGACAAGATTCTTTGCAAATTTGGACTGCAAGACGCAAAAGCATCAAACATACCGTTAGACCAAGGATATGTAAAGACTCGAACCGAAGAATCTTTAATGCCAGACAGTGAAAAATACCAACAGATGATTAGTGTTTTATTATATCTCAGCACAACAAGCAGCCGACAACTACAGATTGGAACGAGGCAAAAAGAGTCGCTCGCTACCTGAAGGGGACAAAGCTTTATGAGCTGCGTCTAGGTCAACGGGACGGACAGAAAGGCCTTATTAGATACGCCGATGCAGATTGGGCGGAAAATAAAGCCGATCGAAAATCCAACAGTGGATACTTATTCCAGTATTACGGTACCTCAATCAGCTGGAGCAGCAGAAACTTAACTAGAGATTATTCTCTGATCTAATACTCTAGCAAATGTCACTAGTGGTCGCACAGTTCTCGTTTTATAAAGTGTCAAAATACACTGAACAATGTACGTAGAACAGATTGACTATACTAAAAAAGGTTATAATTGTATACTCTATTTTTCTATCCAAGTATTGAAAGTATTAAGACATGTTTAGTTCCTCTTCCTCCACTCATCGTTTCAAAATTTCTTGTTGTTCTTGCTACACAAGATTGTAGTAAGATATTGTTCTTAAATGTTGGGAATATTATATGAAAGTGCATGTAGTAGTATATACAGGAGATACCACATTATATCAAGAAAACTAAATTTCAAGTATGATTATTTATTTGTAATAACCTGTTAAGTAAAATGTTAAATTTTTAATTAAGTTAAAATGGAATTTACGGGAAAAATGAGAAAAATTGCGGAGGAGTAATACAAATTTCTTTTAATTCTAAAAAGTTTTGAAAATATTAATAATTTCTACTGATTACTGCTCTCACAAGAATATTTTTCCCTCGTACAAACCCTCGCGAAAAATCTACTCGCTTGGGCAGTAAACCCACCCGCAGAAAAATCTGCTACTTTCGCCCCCTGTTTGTTATGAGTGAGATTTTTTGTGCTTCTGAGTTTAAGAGGGAAATTAAGAAAGAAAGAAAACTCTTTAATTTATGACGCATGAAACTCGATGATTTATTAAATTTATTGTGGTCGAAGATTCCCTAGTGATGGATGCGTTTCTCATTAAACTAATAAAACTTAAGACTCTAAACTCGCGCGCAGATACACACATACGGACACTCCTACCGTCATTCTTCCTTCGAGATGATGACTCGTTGCCCGGGTTCATGCGTCTGTAGTGGCTTTTTGTTGGTGGCAGCGCTGCTCGTGTGCTTATTTCCTCCCGGTTCTCGTGTATGTGATGAGGTGGACAAATTTGGGAGTCCTCCCCGTTCTCGTTGACGTGGTGAGGCTTGAGTGCTCGGTGAAGTCCTCCCCGTTCTTGTGGACGTGGTGAGGCTTGTTGATGGCTTTTTCCTACTTTATAGATTAGGGTGAGAAGACGGCCCTGGTTTGGCGACTCTGGGTGGTGTCTCTATTGGGTTGCGACTGAGCCTGGCCCTTGGAGCGCCGGATCTCTTCTAAAGTCCTACGTGTTGACCAGAGCCTCTTAAACTTGCCTGGTTAACCCCACCTCGACCTACAACTCAGTGCTCAGTGCTCGCGAACTCTCGAGCTTTGCGACGTGGCACTGAGATTAACGGTCAATCGGGCCAACTAATATAAGCGCACACTACATGTTGCATAATGTACTATCATTTAATACTAATATCTTGGTTTTCTCACTTCTTATTTCCATTCGGAGCGATTATACTAAGCGACTATACTCTAATATCACTCACTTTGACTCTTTTAACATTTCTTTTCCTACTCTTCTTCTAAAAACGCGATATGAATACAAACAAAATCGGTTCAAGAACACAACCTTGCTTCAATCCTTTCGATGTCCAGATATCTTCAGTAAATTTTTCTTAGATTCTGAATCTAACCTTCGTTTCTTCATAAATCCGTTTGATTTTTTCTATTAAATATTTGCTAATACCTAATCGTTCCATGTGAACCTTAAGTTTTTTTCTCAGAACTGTGTCAAATGCCGCCTTTAAATATAAAAATGCAGTTTGAGACAGTTCACTTGACCTAGTGGTGCTTAATTCGAGGTTATCAGAAAATTAATTTTTTGAAATATTATGCAGTGTTATTAAATGTAAAAACCCAAGAATTTTTAGTATTGTATATCAAAATATTGATAGAAAGTGTTTAGAGTTTCAAATATCCTCAAAACTTTAAAAAGTGAGAAACACTGCGCAAATATATAGATATACTGATAGCATGGAATTGAAACTTTCAATTATTGTAACTTTTAGAAAAGCACTGATTGCCCTATCAAATTTTTATTTCCTTGATTCGTATTATGATTTCACATTATAACCTAGTTTTTCAAATAGATGTATGATATACTTTCTTCGTAATTAATCAAAATTTACACCTAATTTTGACTGAGCATATCCCTGGTAGAAATTCGAATATTTAAAATGGGCTGGAAACTATGAAATGGCTATGAGGAATAGCCTAGTCATAACTTGTGATGAAACACTTTTTCTCCCATTTCTTGAGCATTTGTTGGAATGAACATAAATCTTTTGTATTGATATTATTCCTTGTGTCGTACACTAATTTCAAAGAGGCTTACGGATTTTAATCGATTTTCAAACGGTTTACACAATTAACAGTCAATTAGAGTTATACAAGCACGACATACGAAGATATTTGTGATTTTCTTATTTTTTCACTTTTTTGACTCGACTTACTTTGCGTAGTACTTTCGTAGCCATCAACTAGCTATCACCTGTGCTCTGCTTTAGACAATGAAATCTATTTTGACAAGCTTGATAATTCCTAGTAATACGGTATGACTCTATTCTTACTCCAATAAATGCGTAAAAAATGTCCGAAAAGGCGTTTTATCGCAAGGTCGAAAAATGGACCTATTTTTCCCTCATCTCTAGTAATATGTGGTATATTGTAACTTTAAACTGATATCGATTTCTACCAGGGATGCTTTCCATGTTAAAATACACAACTTTAAGACCTGATATGTTTAAAAATCATACTGCTCTAAGGGTAAAAAATTTTACCACGTTATAAAGGACACTCAAGGTAGTTCGTTCCTTTCAGCTGCCGAAGAGTGGGGAGAGCGTCCCCCCGGTACCGCGCACCGACCCCCCTCTTTCCGCGCACCTCCTCGCGCAGCCTATAAGCTTGACGTTATGTTTATGTTACTCTTAATTTCTCAAAAACGAATTTGGTAACACCATTTAAAATTTCGCGTACAGATACTTAATATTTTTATCAATATGTCCCGCAGTTTGTTATTTTGTTCTCTTATTGTAAAAGAAGACGCACTCTATGTTAACTGACTTTTTTCACCGACTTCCATAAGAACCCGTGTATAACCTTCTAACTTTTAACCCAAATATTATTAAATTAAGGTCTGTAACAAATATCGGGAAAAATCGAAATAGTTCCAACACTTTATGATGAACATAATCTTAGTGTTTCATTTTATTCTGTTATTTCTCGCATAACCACTGAACATCCTTAATAGAACATATTTATAAAATTTTAGCAATCTGTATGGAAATCAATTTTTCCAGTGAACTACCTTAAACTTTCCTATTTTTACCCCCCCCCCCCCCCCCACGCTCCGTGACTATTACGCGCAATGTTAGCGAGCAGTCTCCTCCCTCTCCAGCGGTGGCTCGGCCGCTAGCACCAAAGTCGACCAATCAGCGCCGGGTCTCTTTATAAAAGCGCGAGCGCTCGCTTTCGCGACAGTCGACTCGAGGCTCTAGTTCCAATCTGCCCTGATCAGGGCAACCAATTATTTAGACGTAGCTTAACACGTTGGTTTGCTATTCAGTTCTTGAGCTTAAAACGTCCCGGTAAAAAATGACACCCAACGTGGGATTTAGTCTTAGTGACTGTTTAAATAGATGTCTGGACGAACCTACCTCCGACTTTGAGCCATCTCCGGAATTTCTACATCTCGAAACCTTTACCGCATTAGACGTCATCACCTAATCGCAACAATTCTCCAAAGACACAGCTCACAAACCAGTTCAAAACACCTTCGACCATTCGAAGGTCACTTCTACCAACTATACTGTTTCTAGGAGTACGTTATGTAGAAAACAAACATGATATAATGGCTAATAAGTGGTTTTACATGCGAATTTGATACTTATAACCTAGTACATTCCATATCTATCGATGCCAACAAAGTTACGCAGCCAGCTTTGAGTAGTAAAAAAGCAGTATCCAACAAGTAGTTCATAACTACCGGAGCTGGGCTTGGTTTGTAGCCAAATAGGCTTTTACAATTCATGTGTTTTCATTTTGTATCGCAAATAAAAGATAAGTTGTTGGAAACATATATTCATAATTATGGACTAGCGTTTATATAAATATATTTAATATGTTCTAAAACATTTAATCAAGAATCTAAAAAATATCCTTATAGTAAAATCTTACATGAGATCTAAGTGAGTTCTCACATAAGATCTCATGTAAGATATCACGCTAAAATGTTATGTATTTTTGCAAGTCAAAATCATTTGTAGATCAAAAAACGCGAGAAATTAGCTTTAAATGAAAATCAACATGGCATTTATTTTCATTATAAATGAATAATGACTGGTTATTAAATTTTGATATTGCCATTTCTATAATTTATAAAAGCATTCTGCTTAATCAACATTATAATAATTTCATGAATATTTTTATTTCAAGGAGATTCACCACCGACCGTTCTTGCCAAAAGTTCAGCTCGTTCTTGCACTCTCTGAACATGGGTTCCTCTTCTCCGCAGCGTAGAGAGATTTGAACGCGTCTTTATCTGCAACATGCACACATCGTTAGGCGCGCTACGTCGTTAAACTAGAGACTCACCTATACACAACGATGGCCTGACGATAGCTTACTTTAGATTACAACAACTCGGACAATAAAGGTTAAATCATTGTTCACGAGATCTTAAGGATCGCGTGTTAAACTTTGAGACCCCATATCTCAACTTTTAGACGTCAGATCGATCTGACGTGTTGCATATAGTATTTTTCATAACACGTGCAGACGCACTTATCATATCTTACGCTCTGTTCATACTAAAATATACTTAAGCAATGTTTGACAAAGCGTTTCATTGTATCGTGTAGATGCGTTCATGTGATATCATGTAGATACAAATTGTATTAAATTATAACAAAACTAAATATTTTCAACTACTGCATTGTATTATTAATGCCATTGATTCAAAGTTTATTATTTACTAATCCTAACACATAAATTCCCTATGTCATGCTACAAAGCGCAAACATTATCGACGATACATTCCGACGTGTCGTTAGAATAACGACACGCCATTACAACACAGAATTTCGAGCCGTTGATTCTCGGATGTATTTGTGATAAATGCATAGGAGAATCAATAACATTGTATTATATTTTCTGTTATCCGGTACGCCTGGGGCTCCTAACCTCACCTGTCAGCGCCGGAGCTAGAGGTGACTCCCTGGTACTAACAGAAAGAACATCACTCGCGGCAATAGCGCCAATGCGGCCCAGCAGAAACCCTGGGTCGCTGTTATATCGGCAGAACCGTCGTGCCTGTTCCAGGAGGCTTCGCGTCGTCCTCGGGAATACGAGAGGATCCGCGCACAATAGCCACGAGGCCGCAACTGATCGTTGCGCATCTTCGCCGCGCATCTCGCTCGCAAGAGCATTCGTACGAGTAGGTAAGCGCCGAGCCGCGATAGTGTATAGCCGCGGAGAGAGGGAACGCGCGCGCGAGCCTCGGCGAGAGAGAGAGAGAGAGAGAGAGAGAGAGAGAGCCGCGCAGCTGACTAGCGTACAGTAAGCGTAAAGGCGCGTCGACACTCGCGAGCGTTGTTGGAAAATATGGCGCGTCGCCACTAGCATTTTCCGCACTATTCGTTATCGTCGCGAATGACCGCGTTAGGTGGCGTCAGGATGAGACAATAGTGCCAATTCGTAATTGGCGCCGCAGGACGCCATTAATATTCATTATGACTCGCGTTCTTTCGCGCGGTAGAAATAAGATATAGAGGGCGTTCCGAATGCGTACTAGTAGTCCTTCGTTGTAGAGTCGTAGGTATAGAGTTGTCGAGTCGCGAGTTCATTAGAGTCGTGAGTGTTCGCTTAAATCACGCCCGAACGAAGTTGACGCGAAAGAGATAGCATTTTCTCGCTGTTTTGTTGTTGTACGAACCACGCGAAATAAACCAACAAGTATTGTCCGTTTCGGATAGATGGTGCAATCGCGGCGTCTGGACGGAGAGAGGTAAGGCGAACGGAGCAAATTCTATTTTGGATCGTTGCGCCAATAAGTCGAGGACTAAATGATCGCAAATCCGAAACGCGAAGCAGATAGCGACAACGTATCAGAGAAAACTTTGAATAGCGCCGGCGTCAGGCCATTGCGACCGAGGATTCCTTCCTCCTATTATTGCGCCACAACGGGCCTCCGAGTCCCGGTTGTTCTCACGATTTTTAGGAAACCAAGGGATTGAACCACGGTCCATTGCTAAAATCATAGACGTCGCGTTTCCCAGGATTTCCTCCAAAGGCGAGTTGTCGATCGCCATCTTGGTCGAGCCGCGTCGGTTAGAAGGACGCCACCGTCATTTTGGACCACTGAAGTGTGAATATCGCGGAGAAGTACTGAATAAAGTGTTGAGTCGGTTGTTTTGTAGAATATTGAGAAGTCGCATGATTATTAAAAGTCGTTAATTGAATTTAGAATTCGCGTTTTGAAGCACAGAAAGATTCGCGTATTATTGAAGGTAAATCGCGTCCTCGCGACTAATTGTGCCGTAATTATGAAGTAACATTGACCGCCGTTTTGGCGATAACATGAAAGCATAAAGCAATCATCAACCGTGACAAATCTTTGACCGTGAGAAACATTGTAGCCATATCGAATACACCCGGGGGTTGAAAAATATATTATGACATTTTTGTACAGTATAAACAATTTTGAGTGACGATTATTTAAACAATTAGCCATGCCAGGCATACCTGTTCCTAGACCTACACGTTGTCCCCTTCTGTAGATGTAAGAGTCCGCGGTACGGAGATCGAAGTAAAAACTAGTTTAAACTGATTGTTTGCGTCACCGGAATGGGTTATAAAAAGCGCAACATCACAATGGCGCCCAACGTGGGGCTTGCACGTTAGGTAGTGACAGATACTTTTCCTATTTTCCTGGCGTGGTGAGGTTTTTTGAGGTTTTGAGTGATAATCTTGTGGTGAAGCGTTGCATCAGGGTAGTTCGACCGTAAACGAAGCAAACTGCTGACGTGCTGAAAAGGGATCATTATTAGTGTACTACTACTAAATACCCTCATAGGTTGCGCCCTTTAGATAGGAGGCGTCCATAGCTGAGGTTGCGACTTTATGGGAAGGGATTAGCTTAAGTAGTGCCAATATAATAGATCGCGAAGTAAGATTTCATAAGATGGTGGACTACTGGTCGTGGATAATACCCACGAGTAGTCATGTAGCGGCGATTAGTAGACCCGTTATTACAGTGACGACGGCGAGTATAGTAAGTCCACGGGTATCGAGTCGAATCGAGTGGCCTAGCATCATCGCGCCATCGTCCACACAATATGATCGGCCGTTTAGTTTGAGGCAAGAGGTGGATAATAGTCGCGATCACCGATGCTGTTGTCAGCAAAGGGGAGATCGGGACCTACGATGGGCGAGAGGTAGTCGTAGGTACGCGAAGGACTGGAGAACCGTAGAGAAATGTGATGATCGCGACGTTTGGATAGAGTGCGATCAGACTGCTCCTATCAGATCGGGAAAGCGAATAAGACGTAGACGAAGACGACGTAGGCGGTATCAAAGTCAACGAACGTATTGTAGTCAGTGTAGCGCGAGTAGGTCGAGTCCCTCCGATCATGGATCGTCGAGAGGATCGAATCGAGGAACGTCGGGCCGACTAAACCAACGCGAAGCCGTATCTCATCACCTCGCCGGTGAGAAGGGAGTTACAGTGCAGTGGTTGAGGAAACGCCAACGCGGAAGACCAGACCAGTTCCCGGTCTCTCGCCGAGACGCCGGAACTGAATCAGCAATCACGTTAGTACCGGGCCGCCGGAATCACCCCAGTTTTCGCCCATAACGCCGTCAAAATCGCCTAGTGTCCGTGTTTCATTCCCGTTTCAAACCGGAGAGCCCTCTGGTGAGACGTATAATAAAATTACGTCAGGTAGAGCACGGTTACTGAAGAGAGGTGACCGAATCGATGTTACTTCATAATTACGGCACAATTAGTCGCGAGGAGGCGATTTACCTTCAATAATACGCGAATCTTTCTGTGCTTCAAAACGCGACTTCTAAATTCAATTAATGACTTTTAATAATCACACGACTTCTCAATATTCTACAAAACAACCGACTCAACACTTTATTCAGTACTTCTCCGCGATATTCACACTTCAGTGGTCCAAATGGCGGTGGCGTCCTCGCGCGCATCCTCCCCGCGAGCGAGATGCGCGGCGAGGATGCACAACGGTCAGTTGCGGCCTTGTGCGGATATCGCGCGCGGATCCTCTGGTATTCCCGAGGACGACGCGAAGCCTCCTGGTGCCGTCACCAGCAACAGGCATGACGGTTCTGCCGATATAACAGCGACCCAGGGTTTCTGCTGGGCCGCATTGGCGCTATTGCCGCGAGTGATGCTCTTTCTGTCAGTAGAGGGGAGCCACCTCTGGCTCCGGCGCTAACAGGTGAGGTTAGGAGCCCCAGGCGCACCGGATAATCAGAAGATATGATACAATGTTATTGATTTTCCGATGCATTTATCACAAATACATCCGAGAATCAACGGCTCGAAATTCTGTGTTGTAAACGCGTGTCGCAGTAGAAAATTGACAGATGCCAATAAAAACTTTAAAAATTCAGATGCCTTTCCGCTGCGCGCCAACACGCAGGATAGAAACTGTAGTGAATTCACACACACAAGCATGGAGGACCGTGTAGGTGAGTAGCGCACTCACACAAACGCAAGTGTGTATCATCTAGTCCACTGTTTCTGTGGTGCCGCCGTGCGGAAGCGAAGGGAAGGGCTTCAATAAGCGTCACAGCAATTTGGTGGTGGGGGAAGGACAGACGGTCCACCTCTTTATCTTACACCGTGGACTCTCCCTTAATGAAGCGATTTGATTGGTTGAGAAATAAATATCAAGTCTGGATATAATTATGTTTTTAAACTTCTAACCTCAAAAAAATTGATTGAATTGATCTGATGATTTCAACTATCATAATTTCATATATAGGGATCCCTGAACAAGCATTCCACATAACTGATGCTGGTATACTATATGCAACTATCTTTGATAGTACACTGATGTTTTAGTTAAACAATGGCCGCTATGAACCAATTTACGTAACCAATCAATTATAATTTCACTGTGCTTATTTAATGGTATTAAAATTAATTACAAATTAGTTGCGATAAGTAGTGTATGAGTTTCATGTTGTAAAAAAAAATGTTCTTTAAAATTGTATTTATTATTTTTAGATATTGATACCTTAACTTATTTTAATCTAAAATTATTAATTTGAAAATATTTTCAATATAAATTTGATTGTGATTTCTTATGACCACGACGTTTGTGCCCTGCATTAATGACTGTTGTGCCTCGTGGTGGAGAAAATTGGACTTTTCAGTACAAGTTTGTACTTGGTTTTTTAAGATTTGTATGGTTGGTACAACTTATCTGCTTCGATAAAATATTACTTTTGTAAAGATATCTAATTTATTCAATTCTATCTTGAAAAAGTGATGACTCGATGTTGTGAAGCCTATAAATGAAGTTAGCGCTGAACGTGATTGGTCAACAGATGTATATAGTCGGATTAGATGGTGCCAACATTTAAAATTCAATATTTGAATTTGAATGATAAAAAGTTTAATAAAAAACAATCGTATTTAGTTTTGTATTAAATTTTAAATCAGGTTTGTAATAATTAATTATATGTCATAAAATAAATAACGAAAAGAATACAAAATTAACCAGATACATAAATATATCATATAGAATGTGTGAAAAACATTATCGTTTGAGTTCTTTTTAAAATGTAAGAAAAGAAGTGCAGGACGCTATTGCTGGTTTTTTAAATTTATAAATGATTAAGATTTACTTTGTATTAGTAGTTAAAAATTAGAGACCGCAATGCCCCACTCTTCCCTATAATGATTAAAAAAAAGTAAAATTATTTATAGCTTAATTTGTGAAAGTAACTATAAGAAAATCCAGAAATTATATTTCATTTTAATCGAATAAAAATATATTTTGATTCAGTACTATAAACTTAAATATAACCCCAACATTTTTCTAGCAGTTTCATATACATAATAAATAAAATATGCGTCCAAAACATTTTTAAAGATTTGCACAGTTTCATAAGCTTATGTACTTTAATGTAATACAATTTTGTATGTTTTCATGGTTAAAGTGTTTCTGTATGTGACGAGACAGGAGTCACCCTATATACCGCCACCAATCCGTCATACCGCCACCGTACCGAAACACGGTAGCCGCAACCACCGAATCATTCTTGTAACGAAATTGCGGAGATATTCTTATAAATTGTCAATCGCGTTATTTTAAACAATTCTATTTGTAAAGACGAAATATTCTTAACAAGACGCATATTGCTATTCTTTACTTAAGAAATATATTTGTTATTATTAAAAATATAAAAACAGACTCTTTTCTTGACCCTTTCCCCTATCCAGATCCTGGAACCAACTGATTATCCAGTCTCCTGGAGAAAGTTGAACCGTTACATGTATATCCAAGTACCATTCTATATGTTTAAGTATGTTAAGTATGTCACTATACATTTGCCCTGTTGAAAATAATCGGATGGATATTTAGCTGGATAATCGATCTGGATATTCACGTGGATTATGACAAGATTCAGGTGGATTTTCCAGCTGAAAATGCCATGTGCCGAATGTTCCATTCAATTATGTCAACTGATGTATGAAATTCATCTTATTACGCTTGAGATTATTCACAAATTCCAGCTTGAAAATTCACATATAACAAAGATAATACAAAGTAACTCAACCTAGAAAATCTACTAAAGTTTTTCATGTGAACTTGTGCTTAGTCTCAGACGTAAAAAGATCAATTTTACACATCAGTTAACTCAATTCAATGCAACATTATGTTAGTAGTAGTAAGTGATGAGTTGGCTAAGTGGTGATGTCGCAAGTCTATCAACCGAAGGATACTAAGTTCAAGCCCAGATCTCAGCAATTATTTTAGGATTATTTTAAGCTGGATTATCGGCTGGAAAATCCACCTGAATCTTGTCATAATCCACATGAATATGCAGGTCGATTATCCAGCTGGAATCTATCTCAAATCCACTTGGAATCCATGTCAATCCATGTGGATATCCAACTGGAAATCCAGGTGGATTATCCAGCTAGATATCCATCCGATTATTTTCAATAAGGTGAGGACATTAATATATTTTTCTATGAAAAATATTGTATTTTTCTAAAAAATAGTTTACTTTAACATGTATACAACCATATGTTTTTGGTACATACATCAAAAGGTTCTTAGATGATTTTGCTCAAGCTGGTAGATTACCATATATTTGCGTACCTTTTTGTATGATTATTTATCACTTTGTATATGTCTAAATTTTAACAGCAAGATAAATAAATGTCTAGATATGTAAAGGTATGCGCATAATCAGTGATACTAGGGTGGCGCTTATTTCGCAAACTGCTTAAGTCCACGATTGATAGCCTAAAATAGGTTTGTTATCAATATAAACTAGAAAAACAATCTTTATCTCGTCGCTCCTAACGAAAAGTAGTACATTTCAGATTTGCCACAAACATTAGTAAAAATATTGCAATTTTATTAGTTTTAACCAAAATAACTATTGGTTGTTCTCCAAAACAATTGGATATTTTCATGTGGGAAAGATCTGAAATATCTTTGCGGCAAAAATAAAATGTAATAGTTTTCGTGACAAATCGAAAACGTACTACTTTATGTTAGGAGCCACGATATGTCCTTAAAAAGCTGTTTAAACCGTTTCACTTTGCAAAAACATGAGTTTTTGCTCCTATGTATAATTTATTGCTTTAGCATTCAAGGACAGTCAAATGTCAATTTCAAACTTATAAGACATGTTTTTGATTTGTTTTTTCAAGTTAAAATGATTATAATTTTCCATCTGAGGCCATTTTGAAAATGCCTGATTTTTTGTAAGAAGATTAATTTTATTATTATCAAACAATACATCAGTGGAAATAGATGCTGTAGACTTATTGATCTGTGTCAATTTATGCCAAACAGCAATGATTTACTATGCATATATTTCTCAATGCCAGTCTGTGCCAAAACTGTGCTAAAATTATGCCATTTTATGCCACAAATGTACCAAATGTCCAAAATGTATATACATTTTGGACATTTGGTACATTTGTGGCATAAAATGGCATAATTTTGCCAGACTGTGCTAAACCAACCATATGGTTTGGCACAGTTTGGTACAGTTTTGGCACAGTTTGGCACACTCTTTAAACAGTCACAGTAATTTTTCATTTCAACTGAGGTACGTAAATTTTAATTCATTTCAAGTGATGTTTTTGTGTGACTTTTAATTTACATTTGGACATCCATGCTTCATCACTAAAATATTAACACATGAGTGTACAAATGAATATTAAAAGTAAATCACTTCAAATGAATTGATTTTGATGGAGAGATCATAAATTGTAAATATGCCTGCTTATTTTCAATTAAGTCCTACAAGTATGTCGTTATCTCAAAATATGTTATGTGAAATAAGCAGTGTAGGGGAAACTACAAGAAACAACAATTTTTCCTGTCAACATAACGTTTGTAATTTGTCTTGATTAGCAATAAAGTTTTATGTGGAAACTGATTAGACTAGTTTTCGAGGTTAAATGTGTATTTTAAGCTTACAGTGATTTTAGTTTGCAAGTTAGAATTACCTAATGATATTTTTTAATTACACCAATTTATTATCATACCATATAATACTTGTCTCACACTTCAAATTTTTTTAACAAAAATATAAAATCAACAAAAAATGTGTGTTCCAAAGTGATCCATATATAGTAATTAAAAAATTATCAATATAATTTTTGACAAAATAAAGCAGATTGTAAACAAATAATATGAATTATAGAACAAGGCGTGGCCTCAATCGTAGTCACATTGCTTACTACATCCCTTAACATACTGTTTGCCAATTATAAAAGAAATTTACATATGTAACATTAATATTATCAGATTACAGGAAAAATGTAAAATTTTTTTTGTATCATAAAATGTTTCTTAAGATGTTTCTTAAGCTTATTGAAATAAGGAAATATTTATTCTGAAAACAGGTAATTTTTGAAACATGTATTCTCTTACAATGACTATGAATCTGAAGTAGGTATTGGAATATGTATTAATTTTGAACGTTCTGATGCAAATTTTGTAATATACTTAAAAATAGGGAAATGCTTAATTGATTGATAATAAATATTGAAATCTGAACCGATTGGATTCTAGTTACTATTACTAGATGCATCATCATATTAATACCAAAAATATGTTATACATCTGTTATCAATTCTCTTGATCTAAATTAATTGATTAAATTTATGTAAAATAACAGATAACAGAAACTTAGGACCTATTTTTAGTATATTGTCTGCATAGCACATCTATTGATTGAAACTTATACAATTTAATCTGTGCAGATTTCAATGTTCGGAGTTAACCGACATGAACTTACTTTTTATTTACTTAATAAAAATATGTATCAACGTCTTCATATTTATTATACTTATCACTATGTATGTGTGAAAAAAAATTTACTTCTTGAACTTTTTTAATACTACAACTTTTTCTGTAATATAGCAACTTTAAATTTTTTTATACATTATACAAATATTTATACTAAAATATTATCAACATATTTTTTTTTCTCGTTATTATTAAAAATAATCAACACAAGGCCATCTACTTAAAATATTTTTTGTTTGATACATTTTATATTAATTAAATGTTCGATGAACAAGAATTTGTAATTAATTCACACCTAAGGCGCGCGCGCGCGCACACACACACACACACACATACATGTACGCACGCATAGAAATATTAGATGTCCAAATATGTGTGTGTGTGTATGCGCGCGCGCGCGCGTATGATACTGCTTAATGAAATACACATGTAACACAAAACTTAATACTTAAACACAGCATGTTTCAATTCATGGAAAAAGTTGCAAATCAATAAATTTAAGAAGTTACAGTTAACATAATTAAAAATTGTATAAAAATTTGAAAAATTGAATATTAATATGCTCATGCTGAGGAATCTAGATAGTTTTTGCAAAGTTCATAAAACAGTTGTAATCACTGTACTCACTTATATATTTTTTAAGCAACGTTTGCTACATAAAAACCTCCTTCCAGCCAGTGTCAGAATATCATCGGCATTCTCGTAAACGGATATTGAGGAATCAAGATTTCGTTAGATCTAGCGTCAACGAACGCATCGGCTAATATCTTTATGATTAGGTTCCTGTTACGTAGTATAGAAAAACTATATATGTCGTTCGATAGCAAAAATTTACTTGCTGCAAGCTTTTGCATTAGCTCCGGAAATCAACTAGTACAATAACCGTATTATACACCGCTGCTTCCATATTCGCTTGAGACACAACTGTTGACACCCCTCTCTCTCTCCCTCCTTCTCGCTCGCGCAATCTCTCTCCCTCTTTCCCCCTCTCTCTATCTCTCCTCTTTCTCCTTTTCTTAATTCAAGAGCTTTTGTTGATAAGCACCAACACGGCAACAATTTTTTGTTTGATCACGTTGACTAATATATCTATTCCTTATGGTTTAGTTATCTGCTTAGTTTTGCTATGAACTTTTCAATCGTATTCTGCCACTTTCAATAAATGAATGACACTTTAGTAATTTTTAACACTTTAGTCCGCTTATACAAGAGCAGCTGATGATGCACTTAACTAATACCACGCATGAAAATCACGTAGGGTGTAATACTTAATACTATGTTCTTTCGGTCTATACACTGATGGAATACGCGCGCACGCGCGCACTAACGCGGTGACTGGTAGAAGTTGCTACTGATTAAAACAAACTTGAAAAACTGCTTTATAAATTTAACTTAATACTACCACTAGCAGCCGTATATATATATTGGTCTACTGAAGGCAGAGTTGATCGAGAGAGTCGCTTTAAAATAAACGAGATCAAACAAGTGTTACAAGACATAACGGGTCACAGAAATGTGCAAGATTAATGAACTTGTAAAAGCACAACTAACTGAATATCATAATTCACATGAATATATTTATGCACTACGCTAAATTATTAAAGAAGTAGGTTAGTTGACAGAAGCTGGTGAAGCGTCTGCCTGTCTGTAGCAGTAATAGGAGACCACACCCAAAAGAGAGCACTGATAGATACAACTACGTGAAGTTAGCTTTGAATGCAGCCGAACGTAAAGTAAAGTAATAGAGAGAGAGAGAGAGAGAGAGAGAGAGAGAGAGAGAGAGAGAGAGAGACAGAGAGAGAGAGGGAGAGAGAGAGAGACTGAATGAAAAAGGGAAAATAGAAATAGCGTCCGTACTGCCAGAGACAGCACCATACTTGATGCACACATAAGTATGTTCGTACATTTGGCTCTAACATATTCACTTGGAACTCTTAAGAGAGTTTTCTCGATACTGAACTAGTCGAAATAAAGGCTTTTTATGTAATTTGTTTATTTACAAAGTAGAGTTTAATTAAAAAGCCATACAAATTATGGTACATACGTTAAATAAGAATCATACATTCAAATAAAACATGTCGATTTGTTGTAACTATCAATATCAAGTTTCATGAGGAAGCTGATTTGACTCACTTTTTGAGCTTAACTATACCATTTTCATGTTTAACTAATTTTTTTTATTACTTTAAGTGGGAATCAAATGAGACTCACTTGACTATCATCTGAAAATCACGCCAATTACATTCGATTCTTATCTTATTCTCATCTGAGGTTTTTCAATAGGGACGTGAACGTACGTAAACATACCCCTGGCGAAAAAATCATGTGATTAATCACACGATTAATCGCGGGATAAATCACTCGATTTCTCACGTGATGTATCACGTGTAAAATCACGTCAGAAATCACTTGTAAAATTTAAATATTTGTATTGAAAAAAATTGTTTATTTTCTATTTAAATAATTATAAAATAGTTAATGATATTGATGATTCAAATAAATGAATCGCAAAAAAATAGAAAACAAATTTCCATGACTAAGACTTGAACCCCTGTCCTCCACTTGACAATCCAATGTCTTACTACCTGAGCTATTCGTGCCGTTGCAAGTTTCAAACACCTAATCTAATCATACACAAAAATATAATTAAATTTTATAATTATTTAAATAGAAAATAAACAATTTTTTTTCAATACAAATATTTAAATTTTACAAGTGATTTCTGACGTGATTTTACACGCGATACGTCACGTGATAAATCACGCCAAATAATCGCGTGATATATCACGTGAGAAATCGAGTGATCTATCACGCTAAATAATCACGTGATATATCACGTGAGAAATCGAGTGATTTATCGCGCGATTAATCATGCGATCAATTACGTGATTTTTTTCGCCAGGGATGCATACATACGTGAACGTAAAAATGTACGCATGAATAAAATAAATATTTAAAACCCTAAATTTTACGGATTATTTGCAGAAATGTTCATCATACACTTGTACGACTCAACCTTCATTTCTTATAACTTGATTCGTAGTAACCTGATCGGTCTTATATACTAACCAGTATAAAAACTGAGCACCTGCGAGAAGAAAAAGCCGGATGCCACCTATAGAAGTAAATCATATCTCCTGAAGTCGAGAGTTGGAGACTTCCATAGTGTACTTCGACTGTTGATTTCTTGGCAGCACCATCTGGTCTTTCAACTTGAAGTTGCTTATTATCCTTAATTTTTCAAAGCTTATTTTAGTTGTCGCGGTCTTGTCCTTTGGGAAGATTTCTTTCCTCTTAAACCAGTCCCTGCCATCCAGTTCCATGAGATTCTCTGGTTCCATTGGAGTATTTACAGTTCGACTCAGAGCTAATTTGTCCACTGAAGTAGTCAGTTTAGACAGGTCGCTCTGCAAGTTGGTACTCATGACTATGACGGTTTCATGAGTCTTCATCGCAACTCTGACGATTGAGTATATGCTCTGAGTCAGCTATACATCTCTATCCTCCTTCATCATTTGAATGAGCGTCGCTATGTCAGACTTGTCGTTTATGTCATCCATGGACCTTGTGGTATCTGGCCCCCCTTGACCGCCGCCGTAGCTTATGGGTCCTCTCAAACCTGCCACATTCTGGTGATGACCCTAGAATCTTGAGCAGACATCCTGCTTTTCCCAGGTCAGCACGTTCTTATCTGTTAACAAAAACAGTCATTAGTACATGCATGCAAATCTGTGTTTGAGAGGTTGCTTGTAGCCCTACTGAAAAAAGCAGATGACAATCAACTGATTATTAGCTGATAATCTGCTGATAATCATGCCAAAACGTCAGCCGATTATCAGGTGATATCAGCTTCATATTTTTATTTAAGCTGATAGTTATAAATATGCGTTTATGTGAGATAAAATGTTGATGATAATCAGGTGATAATCAGGTGATAATCATTCAAAATTTGTTATCTTTAATATATTTATTATAAGTTGTTTAAAATAAGTAAAATTTATAAATTTCACATAATGAGGGCCAATACTGGTGTTACCATCAGGATGATAACACGAAAACACTGGCTGTGAGCTACAAAATCTTTATTTTTTAATAATTTGATTTAAACAAAAAAATTTTTTAAATATTAAAAAATAAAAATGTTGTTGCTCACAGCCAGTATTTTAGTGTTATCATCTGGATGGTAAAACCGTATTGGCCGAAATTATGTGAATTTTATAAATTTTATTAATTTAAAACAACTTCGAAAAAAATATACTAAAGGTTAAAAAATTTTTGATAATTATCACCTGATAAATTTTTAAACGTTTTACAAAAATTTGATGCACGTTTTTAAAACTATTATAAAACGTCATATAAATGCGATACAAAGCTTTTACAAAAGGTTTCAAAAACGTTATTTAACCGTTTTTAGAACGCCACATTAACGTTTTATGAAAGGGTTGATTGCTTATTATAAATCAAAAACCGGCTCTTTTCAGGGCCTCCAATTCGTCAAACGTAGGATATTACGCACGCGTTCACCTTCCCTAATTCTTTGGAGGGGTGTAACAAAGTGTGCCAAAGTGTACCTAAGTGTGCCAAAGTGGTCAAATTCGGACGAGTGAAACTGATGGAAGACTATGGCACACTATGGCACACTTAAGCACACTTTAGCACACTTGAGCATACTATAGAGTACAATAGCAAAGCAAGAGTATATTAAAAATTTTGTGGCACTTTTACGGCACCCAATGGCACACTATGGCACAGTATAGCACTGTGGCATAGTGTAGCACTAGGGTGGGCGTTAATTTTTTTAAATTTTATTTTTTACTTAGGCCGGGCAAAAATAGCTTCTATATACCTTAAAAACCATGCGTATATAGGTTTAGCAAGTGTGCCACAGTGTGTCATTAAAAATACTTGATAGGGAACGAATAAATTTTCAATCGAATTTGAAGCTATATCTTAATACCATTTTTTGTACTTTAATAGTCATTTTTCGTATAGAATTCTGTCGATTCATATCAATTCTATCGATTTTAATCCAGCTCTAATGCTAAAAGTAAGATCACGTGGCGCAGTAGCGCCACAAAGGCGATTTTGAGAAGCAGACGAAGCCGCGGCGCCCGCGCTACTATTTACTTCTATGTTGATGTTCGCATTTTTCATTACAAAGAAATATCAAAAGACTTATATCATATTTTATTATGCCTAACTATGATTTTCAACAGAAATAATAGGAGTAGGGGGTGGCTAATGACGAGGTCTAAGTGTCTAGGTGTACGGAGTGACCGATGTCGAAGTTTAGGTGGTTTGAGCCGTGGTTTTTAGTGTCTAGGTATAAAAATCATTCGATGGCGGTGTCTTGGTGTACGGGCGGGGGGGGGGGGGCTGATGACGAATGTCTAGGTGGTGCGCTCCATTACTTTTTGTGTCTAGGTGAAAAAAATCATGAGAACGGCGTCTAAGTGCACAGAGTGGCCGATGACGAGGTCTAGGTAGTTCGCACCGTGGTTTTTTTTGTCTAGATTTAAAAATTATTCGAGGGCGGTGTCGAGGTATACAGAATGGCATATGACAAAGTCTACGTAGTAAATATCTAGAGATATATAACTTTTCTTAACACGTGCATAAAATTACCCTTTTCCATGCATCTAAAGTGAGTGGTAAGCTGTTCATTTCGGGAATGGCCATTCCTTCCCGCTACTCAAAAACACTCATAATGAATCAAATTTTTGAAAAATTTTTAAAATTTTTGAAGGAGAGTGGCTTACGACTCATAATACGCAACTTACCATTCACTCTATATGCATGAAAACGGGTTTTTACAGGCACTTGTCAAAAAAAGTACAGTGTGTAACAAGGGGGGGAGGGCAATTTCTACCTCAGGTGAGATTTGAGCACGAGTTGGAGTCGCCTGCAGCGCCCTCGACTCTAACTTGTGCTCAAATGTAGCCTCGTTAGAAATAGTCCGACCCCCCCCCCCCTATTTGCACAATATACTATAAACTATAAATTAAGTAAGCCATTGGATAAACAAAACAATTTTTCGCTTTATCTTCATTAGGATTATAATAAACTTCATTTAATAAATTCATTAAGATATAATAAACTTGACTTTGTTTGATAAATGTCAGTTCTTTTTTATCTGTGATTTAGTTGCTGATGAAATGATACTTTACTGACATCCACAATAATTTTGCGGAATAGATTAAACTTGCCCAACCTTTTACTTTTTAAAAGTGATTTTGGTGCAATCTCCAGATGAGAATCAAGTGAGTCTCATATAAATCTCACTTGATTCTCACATTTTTTGAGATTTGTTTCTTACTGACCTTGCAAATCCTTACAAGTTCCTTACAAATCTAAAGTAAGATTTGACAAAATAACATTTGACTTCGATAAAAATAAGGTACCTAGATCTCGTCATTAACCACCCTGTACACTTAGACGCCGTTCTCATATGATTAATTTACTTAGACATGAAAAACCACGGAGTGCACCACCAAGACCTCGACATCAGCCACTTCTTATACCTAGATACCGCCCTCGAATGATTTTTAAACCAAGATACCAAATACCACAGTACGAACTACCTAGTCCTCGTCATTGACCACCTTATACATCTATACCAATCTATGTTGAGCCACTGTATGACATATGTGGGTAAGCATGTGGAAAATCGATGAGAAAGCTAACCAATGGAAATTTTAATCGGACGTTTATTTTTTCTAAAATCTTAGAAATACGAACAGATGTTTACGCTTACTCACGCGATTACAGTGCCAACCTTAGATTCTAATTTTACATAAAACTTTTTAAATAAAGCTTGCTATGAAAAACCGAGTCTGTAGCGCCGTATTGAGTTTAATGAATCGTTCTACCGAAGGATATTTCAATCGGACTTTTTGTTTTTCTAAATGTTTGGAAATACAAAATACTCCGTGGCAGATTTGAGAAGCTTTAGCGACGTCATCTCCTTAACGGTCCCAACATTTTTCGATTTGATTCCCTAGTGGAAATAATTGGGTGTGCCAAAGTGTTCAAATTCGGAAATTTGCTGCACTTTGGCACACTTTGGCACACTTTGGTACAGTGAGATATATCCCGCCGCCCGCGCGCCAAAACATTGCCACTACACGATGCCGTCATATCGACGGCACGCGTGGAGCTTGAAGTTCCATAGTTATAGAACGTAACAATAAATAATTTAATAAAAAAAAAAAATCTAGCGTCGGTAAGACTTGAACCCGGTTCCTTTCGGTTAGTAGGCTGAAGGTCTACCACTGAGCCACAAGTACTCGTTACAGTAAATACAAAAATTTAAACTCATGTAAGTAGTAAGTAAGCCGGTATGGGGAGACATAACAAATGACGTCATCACTGGCGCATCCTCATCTTATCAATGTAAACAAGTAATAAAGATAAAGTATCATGTTTGTTTATACAAACAAGTAATTAACATTATCTTTATTACATGTAATATAGATAATTTTAATTAATTATTTATGTAAACAAACAATACCTTGACTTAATTATTTGTTTATATTGATAAGATAAGGATACCCCTACTGAAAAAAATCAGATGACAATCAACTGATAATCATTTGATAATCATGCCAAAACGTCAGCTGATTATCAGGTAATTTCGGCTCAGTATTTTTAATAAAGCTGATAGTTATAAATATGCGTTTATGTGAGATAAAATGTTGATGATAATCAGGTGATAATCAGGTGATAATCATTCAAAATTTGTAACCTTTAATATATTTATTATAAGTTGTTTAAAATAAGTAAAATTTATAAATTTCAAATAATGAGGGCCAATACTGGTGTTACCATCAGGATGATAACACGAAAACTCTGGCTGTGAGCTCCAATATTTTTGTTTTACAATAATTTAATTTAAACAAATTTTTTTTTAATTAATAGTAATTGACGGGGCCGATGGAAGGTGAACTTTACATGATGTGCAGCGTGCGTTTGATTTCTTCACGCTCCTCATATAGCTCAGCATACGTGTCGCGGTGCTGCTGTATGAGCCGCGACGTACGCTCCATCCGTGATTTTAGGAGAGAGCATTTCTCCTCCAACTGACGTAAAACAACACTTTTCACAGACATCCTAGTGGAACTACTATCAACTTGGAACTGACGACTGTAGTCGAAGCAGTCATCTGTAGGGCCTAGGAGAAGAAGGAGGGACGAAGGAGAAAAATTTAGACTTGTGCTGATTATTGTTCGATACCGCACGTGTGCTCGTACACCTGATACCCGAACGAGTTGGCTGACGCGTTGTGCAGCGAAATGCTTGACGGATACGGGATACTTTTTACGAGCGCGAGAGAGCATAACCTTTGACTCTCAAGTGCTCTTCGCAGGAAGTTGATATTTTTTAGTATCCACTTGTCGCCATGAGTCTTAGCAGGCGATACCTATACAGTGGAGATGAATTAGTGTGACAAAAGAACTATACATGTTTGATATTGCTTGCTGCTCGACGAACACGGGATACTTTTTTTTACGATTGTGTGAGATATATATATATATATATATATATATATATATATATATATAGAGAGAGAGAGAGAGAGAGAGAGAGAGAGAGAGAGAGAGAGCATGATCTTTGACTCTCGACTGCTCTAAGTGTGAACTTGATATTTTTAGTATCTACTCGGCGGCAAGAGTCTTTGCAGTCGATACCTATGCGCGGAAAAAATGGATCAGCATGACAAAACAACGGTTCAGAGTAATCTCAAATGTAATTAACACGTGGATTCTCGGAGCCCTATACTTGATACTGCTTGTATGAGAATCGCTATGGTCATCGCTTGCACAGGAAGTCGAATGCTATTAAATGTGATAGGGCATTGCTTTTAGCCGCCTTGTATAGTGCGAGAATCGTCGACGGTCATTATTTCAGATCACACATCCCCCCACTAGCAAGACGTTTTTTATACTATATAAACCCTACGTTGACCTCAGGAGCTCAGTAGTCATGAGAGTAGTTGCATTAAATCAAGAGTGTAGTCCTTACGCAGTGTAGTGCTTCGCATCGCGGGCAATTATCAAGCAAATAGTGTTGTTAAACGCAGGTGTACAAGAAGCTGGTGTCTACGCATGAAACGCATGGTAGCGTGTCAATTATGCCGCGAGATTTCACGTCTTTTACGATGCTGTGGCCACGGAAAATTGCACAGCTTCATAGACGCATTTTTAAAAAATGCAACTTAGCTGTGCGATGCGCAGCAGAATTTTGTATGCAACAGAATTTTGCGCATTTACCTGTGTTGACGCGGTTAATGATAGCATTCGAGGAGAATAATGGTGAGTACATTTTTATTGATTCCAATTTTTCTGCACTATAACGCGTTGTCATTAATAAAAATCAAACAGCGCTTGTACTTGGCAACGAGGTAAATGGTGCCACAGCTGATAGCGTCGTCTGTTGCTGCTACAAGCTCTGTTTCATTCACTCGCGCGCGCGCGCGTGCATATACACATTCGTAACGCAGTGTCGTCTGCTCTTGCCGTAGAACGCGTCGATTGCTACGTATGACGCCTAGTGTTTTCAAGTCGTCTGCTTCAGCGCTAGGGATATTAGCTTCTTACATCTGTCATATTACATAGCATGTGATGCGTATCTCTCTATCATTACAGTAATATAACGTATAATTATAAAATCAAAGATTACTTTTTTAAACGACTGTTTTTCTCGCTATACTTCTTGCTTTTTTTATTAAAAAATGTGTAATCAAATATCGGTTAATATTTTGTTTTAATACATTCGACATCAAAGAGATTTTATTATTCATGTGTTGTATGCATCACTACCTTCGAATACATATAACGTTTATTATAAAAAGTAAGCTCTGTATTTTTAACATAAAATTGTTTTACATTTCAGCATTAGAAAATTTTAATGATGAAGATGATGATGATATTACAGAATACACATCAAGTGAAAATGTTGAACCTACGTCATCGGATGAAAGTGAGGAGGAGGAGGAGGAGGTGGAGGAGGAAGAAAGAGAGGCAAGTGAGACGGAAGAGGAGGATGCAGCGCAAGCGGTGAATGCTGTAGCCGATGTACAGTTTGTACCGCCTGAAATGGTGGGGGTGAGCGCTGCCGATGCACACGAAGAGGAGTTGCGGGCGGAGGAGAGCGAAGCCGTAAGGAGAGAAGCAGCAGCAACGGTGGCTGCGGCGCCTGCAGCGGTGCGTCTTCAGGTGAATGAGGGGATGGAGGAGGAGGAGGAGGAAGGTGAAGCAGTAGAGAGAGCGCAGAATGAGCACGATGCTAGAGCGGAAGAGGCTAAAGATGTACCTGCCAATAGGGATTCTCAGCGCATGGCTAATGTTGACCACCTTCTTGCCACATGTACAGAGTCAACAGCTGCTGCTAATAATATTCTACAGCGCTTGATGGAACGAGCAGCTGATGAAAGCGAGAATATTATTAAGTATGCGCAGCATCCATGTGTCAAAAGACGGCAACAAATACTCGACTTTTTGGCCCGGCCAGTAGAACCCGAAGAAATGCGGTATACAAGAAGAAGCGCTGGAGGATTGGTCACCGAGCATTTTTTTAACCAGGGAAATCCAAGAGATCGTCAAATTAATGAACGTGAGTATTATGCTGTATTTAAATATACATTTTTCTTGAAATAAATTCTTATTTTTAAATATTATTAAATTAATTTAAGTTATTCGACGTGGTCTCGAAGGATTTGCTAAGTACCCTAGGGCTTTGAAACAAGATATCATGCGTATCATGTATGCTCGAAGAGCACAAGAAATACGTTGGTTTTTCAATGCTTGTAAAGATAAAAATTCCATACTGTTAGACACTGAAAATTTACCTGAAATGTTTAATCGCCTGGGACAGAGTTTTTCAGGACCACCAGAAGAATAATTTAAAAATAAGAAAGTGTAAAATAGAGTATTCAAATATTTTGTATTCAATAAATTTTTTCAGAACATAATCACTCTGACGATTCATCTTGTTCTTCTTCTACAACCATTTTTCCCTTATCTACATCATCTTCGAACACCAATACTTCTGTAGAATCGCTGGATTACGAGGCCGATGAAAGTGATTTTTCTATTCAAGTTGGTAGAGGACAAAGAAGAAGAGTGGAAAATTCAAGCAGCAATAATGATGATTTGTCTGACCATAAACAAGAGTATAATCAGCCCAGTGAGGAGCATGAGGAGGCGGAGGAGGAGATCAGCGAGGAGGAGGATGAGGAGAGAAGCGAAACAGACGATAATATAAATTATCATGGAGTCGATGAGGAAGGAGATGAGGATATCCAGCCTCCTGGTAATCGTTTTGATATTTTCCAACAAAATTGGCATTATATATCTAAGTATAAAATAGAAGGTAGACGTATTGTGCTAAAAATAAGATCTCCACCGGAGGGTGGATCTATAAATCCGATAGTTTGGTTGGAATTAGTTATTCGCGATATTTATTCTTATATAATTTCATTATGTAATGAAAACGACATGATTGGTGTCTCCGTTAGAAGTTTAAATTTTGCCCGAGGCCCGGGTGGGTTATCTTTACGATTAGTAAATAATTTTTTTACAATGATTTATGGAATTTAATAAGCGGGTTAGCTCAGAGTAATGAGGATTTTCAAATAGATGAGAGCTTTATTCTAACATTAACACTTGTTAATATACCTAATGGTGGCCGAGGTGGAAGTAGAAAGAGGATAAATGTTGATAGCTTAGCTCAGAGATCGGTTGTATCTATAAAAAATAACGATAATTTATGCTTGCCAAGAGTTTTAATTGTCGGGAAGGCTTTTATAATGTATAAAAAATTATTTTCAAATGAAGCTATTGATACTTGTAAATGAATATTGTCAGAGATAGCAGACGTGGTATGCAAAAAGAGCGCGCAAATCTCCTTACTATTAATACAAACGTCGTAATTCCTGCAAACGGGTGCGGTATACGAGAAATAGAGACGTATCAGCGGTATTATGTTGCAAAAAATATCGCTATTGTAATATACGATAGTTTATCTTTTGGAAATGGAGAACCGCCCTTTTACGATCGAAGACCTCTGTTAAATTCAAATTCTTTTGACGTTATAAATCTTTTGTACGATGCGCGAAGGCGATATTTCGATACAATATTAAATTTAACCGGTGCTGCACGCAATCGTTTTTTCTGCGAACATTGTAATAAAAGCGATAAATACGTAGATGAGCATAGATGCACAGCCAAATGTGACAGGTGTTTTTGTGCACCAACGTGTAATTCTAATATAGATATTATAAAATGTGTAGAATGTAACAGAGAATTTTACGGACAAATATGTTTCGACCGTCACAAAATAGATGGGTCATACAAAAAAAAATAATAAAAAAATATGCGATGTAGTAAAAGTTTGTAATATGTGTTGCAAACGAATTAATATCTACAAGTCAAAGCACGAGTGTGGAATCAATTGGTGCAACTTATGTCGCGAAAAACATGATGTAAATCAGCTCTGTTATATTCAACCCTTTGGGCGTAATGTTAACGCACAGATTAATTGTAAATCCCCAAAGAAAAACTTATTTATTTTTTATGACTTCTGACGCGTCAACATTCTGCTTATCGTGAACATGCACAGATAAAAATACACATTCCAAATCTATGTGTTGTACAACAGGTTTGCGATGATTGGATGGATAATGTAAATATAAATATACTATGCCATACGTGTGGTGTAAGAGAGCATATATTTCGCGACGATACCTTCGGTCAAATAATTTGTATTGCTCATAACTCTCGTGGGTTTGATGCGCAATTTATTTTGAGAGAAATCGTTGAAAATACCTCAATTGTACCGAACGTAATATTGAATGGACAAAATATAATTATGCTTCAATGCGGGCGAACAAAAGTTATTGATAGCTTAAACTATTTTCACATGAAATTAAGTGCTTTACCACAAACCTTTTCTCTACCACCAGCTAGCAAAAAAGGATATTTTCCTCATCCATTCAATACTTTAGAAAATCAAAATTATGTTGGGGCTTTACCCGAAGCATCGTTCTACGCACCTAATGCCATGTCGACGTCTGAGAGGGAAGAGGAGGAAGAGGAAGTTTATTGCATGGTATGAGGAGAACCGAAATACTTATGGGTTTGATTTTCAACGTGAAATACTCGATTATTGCCGTATGGATGTAGAAATTTTAAGACTTGCATACATGGCTTTTCGGAAAATTTTCATTAAGTGCGGGAATACTTGTCCGTTTACAGAGGCAACGACCACAGTTTCTGCATGCTCCATTGTGTATAGAAAAAATTTCTTACGCGAAAAAACTATCGGTATCATTCCAGCAGGTGGATATCGACGCGCTGATAATCATTCGCAAAAGTCAATACAGTGGCTGTTACAGTGTGAACGTGAGATTGGTCGGGAAATCATACACGCGGGTAGAGCACGTGAATTTATGCTTCCAGAAGGGTTTCGTGTAGATGGCTATTTACCTCCGGAAAATGATAATGCAAATAAAGGTATTGTCTTTGAATATCAAGGCTGTTACACACACGGTTGCCCTATTTGCTTTAATAAACGACGAGATAAAATAATGTCATACGATAGAACTATGGATGAGTCGTACGAGAATACTTTTCGGAAAATTCAAAAAATAAAAGCCCTGGGTTACGAAGTTCGAGAGATTTGGGAATGTAGTTTTATCGGATAAAAGCAGAGAATCGCTAAATCTACGAATATGTAACACAGCATCCTCTTATGAGTCGTATAACGTTGAATCCACGCGATCGGAAATAACGAAAAAATTCAATATACAGATATATGCTCTCTTTATCCGTACGTGTGTAAAAGAGGTCGATTTCCCGTAGGGCATCCGCGAATTTTAATTGGTGAAGACTGCAACGAATTAACGCAGGGGAATAACAATAATCTCAACAATATTGAAGGATTAGTTAAATGTAGTATCTTACCACCGCGCGACCTGCACATTCAACTCTTACCAATTAAAATGCACGGACGTCTTCTTTTTGCTCTTTGCCGCTCATGCTGCGAAGAAATGCAGCAGTGTGACTGCAATCACGAAGACCCAAAAATGCGTGAATTCACAGGCACCTGGGTTGCTGATGAGTTGCGTAAAGCTGTTGAACTCGGTTACAGTATTACGAAAATTTATATTTGGCAATATGAGATGACACAGTATAATCAAATTGATGGTAGCGAAGGTCTTTTTGCCGAATACGTAAACGTACGAGTCTAGCGGATGGCCCTCATGGTGTACTGACGAAGCAACTAAATTACAATACATTGAACAGTATAGACTCGATGAGGGTATAACTTTGGATAAAAATAATATCGAAAAAACTTCAGGGTTACGACCTGTTGCTAAGCTCTGCTTAAATTCGTTTTAGGGTAAGTTTGGACAACGGAGTAATTTGAAACAAACTGAAGTTGTAAAATCGCGTGAATCTCTTTGAAAACTTCTTACTTGTCCGGAAAGAGATGTTAATGATATACTAGCAATTAATGATGAGATACTGTACGTGAATTGGCAATACAAGGATGAGGCTGTCACTCCTGCCCCGCATACAAGTGTCGTGATTGCGGCTTACACCACTACTCAAGCACGTTTAGAACTATATAATTACTTGAGGAGGTTAGTTGATCATGTTCTTTATTATGACACAGATTCTTGTATATTTGTTTCGCATGACGATGCTCCGGATGAGTATAAACCTTTTATCTAAACTAGGTGATATGACAGATCAACTTTGTGGTTATGGTCAGAATACGTATATAAGTAATTTTGTTTCGGGAGGACCAAAGTTTTACGCTTACATAGCTGTAACACCCAATAAAGATGATAAAATTGAATGTTGTAAAGTAAAAGGTATCTCATTAAACTTCTCAAACGGTGTAAAAATGAATTTTGATAGCATTAAGAATTTGATTAACGATGTCTTTGCAAAGGAAGATCACGAATCTGAAAAAAATGAATGATGAATGTAGTAAAATACGCTTAAAATTCAAAGCTATCAGAAGAACTAAAATGCATGAAGTTGTAACGCGTGAAGAATCGAAAACATGTTGTATTGTATTGAAAAAACGACGATACCTTACGTCACGTAAGTCTCTACCTTTTGGATATAAGAATAATTAATTTTTGGATGTATTTATTGTAAATAAAAAAACACAAATTTTTATATAATTTCCTTATTTTCCATTTGAAAGATCCCTAACACGTTTTTATATCCTCAGTATAGCTTCTGTCATCGAAGAGAACGATTCTTATGGAAATTTAGCTCATTTTAACGCATAATTAAGCTTACTCGCGGTGTTATGTAGCTTGTTGGGCACGTTTATCAGCTTGAATAGCGGGAATAACAGCTTGTGATTCAGCACACGTAAAATTAGCTTATTATTTACGTGTGCCGCGCCGCACCGCCGCCATCGTCCGCTTATATGTAGCAGTGATTTTTGCTAGTACGTATCTAAAATGGATACGCGATTTAAACACCCGTTTACCTGTATTGTAAGTGGCCCTACGGTATGTGGTAAAACAGTCTTTGTCAAACGGTTTCTTAAACATCTACCGCTTATGTGTAATGCAACTTTCGATCGTATACTTCTCTATTACGCAGAATGGCAATCTACGTACGAAACAGACTTTATACCAGGAGGTAATATACAGCAAAAAGAAAATTGTTGAATTTCACGAGGGATTACCTCAGCCTTCAGACTATTCAAACGATAATAATAGGAAAAAATTATTGATTATTCATGATTTGATGAGAGAAGCTTCGAACAATGTTATTCTCGATCTATTTACAAAGGGTAGTCATCACAAAAATTTAAGCGTAATTTTTATTACACAAAATCTTTTTCACAAAGGAGCTGGACAGCGTGATATTTCATTGAACGCTAATTATCTCGTTATTTTTAAAAATCCACGAGATCGTTCGCAAATTCAGTATCTTGCACGTCAAGTATATCCTGAAGATCCAAAATTTTTGCAAGAAGCATATCTTGACAGCACATCAGCTGCTCATGGATATCTTCTGCTAGATTTAAAACAGTCCACTAGCGAAGAATTTCGTTTCAGAACCTGTATTTTTCCCGATGATAGGTTGCACTACGTGTATGTACCGAAAAACAAGTTTCGATAAAAGTAGAACATAGTATAGCTGAAGCATCAGTCTGAGAAGAACGATGTCGGGGAAAGCATCAAAGCAGAAAAACAAGGAGAAAGTTAGAAGAAGAAGAATAGGTAGAAGACAGCGTGGTGGTGGTGGTGGTGCTGATGCTGTTGCTGCAGATGCTGACAATACAGAGTGCGGCTGTCTACCTAAACATTTTACAAAAAAGTGTGTAGCAATACTGAATGCTCTTTGCCACGCTGATGGACAGCAACGTTTAGCCTTAATTCGCTCAGCAGACAAAAAACTCATCAAAAGTATATGTGAGTGTGCGTTAATTGTGTTGTAAAAATTAAAAATTCTCACAAATCAAAGTTAAAGAAACATAAAAACATTTTGCGTAAATTATTGAATAAGACCAGTGGTAATAATAATAATAATGATAAAGAGTGGAAGAAAAAGAGACGGGTGATTATTCAAGACGGTGGTGCTTTTTTACCTATGTTACTTGCACCTATAATTGGCGCACTAGTGTCAAAGTTATTCGGTAGTTCTAAAAGTTAAGTATGGAGCATACACATAAAATGATTATCTTACCGGAGGAAGCATATGACCGTGTAATGAAAAATCAACAACAACAACCACAACAACAACATCAGCCAGATGAATCAAGTAATGGTTTGGTACAACCGAGTGTGCAGACAAAAGGCGATAACTTATCACGTCTCGATGCTGAGATGCATGATATACTTTTTTCAAAAAGTATTACAGGTGAAAGAGAAAAATGTCAAAAGTATTTACAAATTTTAAGAAGGTATCTTCATTTTAAAACTTTAGAACGTCAAAAACTTTTATCCGATGGTAATACTGCTGCTGCTGGTGTAGAGATTGAAAATGAGGACACATTAAATCCTTTGTCTGATGAGGTAATTTTGACAAGTATACTTAAGGGTTCTGTGAGGAAAGCTCGCTTATTGCTTAAACATTGGAAATCAACTGTACCTCATCGTA
Source organism: Nasonia vitripennis (assembly GCF_009193385.2). NCBI lineage: Eukaryota > Metazoa > Arthropoda > Insecta > Hymenoptera > Pteromalidae > Nasonia > Nasonia vitripennis. The sequence goes on from NW_022279653.1 coordinate 1,372,079, forward strand.
TCAAATGGGATAATTCGGGTACAGTCAGCAGCGAAGGTAAATTTATACCTAAGTCAAATATTATAGATTTGGTGGAGGATGCTGTTCAGAGCAAGGCAACAGATGAAGAATCTACTAGAGGATTTCAACTTGCTAATTTTATAGCATCGTCTGACACTCCGTCTAAATTCATAAGTAATCCGATTGTATTGTCAATTAGTGAAAATTTTAAACGTGCTTTGAACAAAATACCCTCAAGTAAAAGAGATAGTTCGGAAAGCGTTCAGACTTTGGAGCAAGGTGCAAGACTTGCTGCTTTAAAACGTTACAGCGAACGTTTGAACAAAAAAAATCCTTACTACGAAAATAAGGCGATAAGTGGCTAAGCTATAATATTTAAGAATGTCTTATGAAAATCAATATTTTGACACTAAACACGAGGCTGGCTACGCAGGTGCACGTAACCTCATTCGTGTTAATAAGCAAAAAAATAAGAATAACGTTAATATTTGGTTAAGCAATCAGGATGCATACACGCTTCATCGTCCTATTAGGAGATGATTTCCTAGACTCATGTACAATGTCAGTAATGTGGATGATTGTTGGGAGATGGATTTGTGTGACATGCAGGCTCTCAAAACTTACAACGATAACTTTGCATATCTTCTTGTCGTAATAGATATTCTTAGTAAATACGCTTGGGTCGAGCCGCTTTATGACAAAAGTGTCAAGAGCGTCGTAAGTGCTTTTGATAAAATCCTAAAAAGAGCTAATGGTCGCTCACCTGCACTTGTACAAACAAATAAAGGTAACGAGTTTGTTGGTTCGGAATTTCAAAAATATTTAAAACAACATGATATAAATTTTCGAGTTGCACGTAATCCTGACGTTAAAGCAGCAGTTGTGGAACGTCTTAATCGAACCCTCAATGAAAGAATGTTTAGGTATTTCACACATAAAAATACACACAGATATATTGATGTTATTCAAAATATTGTTTATGCCTGCAATCACACACTGCACAGTGGTATAAAAATGATTCCTGCCAAAGTGAATATGCGAAACGCCGATGAGGCTAGAAAAAATTTACAGAAAAGAGCACTAAGTCAGCGTAAACAGTCTAGAGTAGGTATATATAGAGTAGGTGAGCACGTTCGCATCAGTCGAACAAAAGGTACCTTCGACAAAGGATACGAGAAGAACTACAGCGAAGAGATCTTTAGAGTACATAAAGTTTCACGTCGACAGAATCTTTATACCTACTAACTCGTTGATCTAGATGGAGAAATAATTGATGGATTTTTTATACAGAAGAACTCGTACGTGTCGGTGATGATCGTGTAGCAAAAAATAAGGAATTCAAAATTGAACGAGTAATTAAGACTAAAGGTCGAGGAGTAAATAAGAAATTATTTGTGAAGTGGATCGGCTATCCAGATAAATTTAACTCGTGGATTAAAGCAAACGATATCGTAGAAATCTGAAACATGTCTAGCGAAGAATTTTATCTGGTACTACCAAGCAACAGTAGTATGAAATATTTTCCAGATAACACTACGTCTTGCTTTAACACTCAACTATCTCATGAAGTCCGGCTATCTGGGAACTGGGCTGTTGCACTGACGGAAATACATATACCATGCACTATGGTGCATATTCACAAAGATGAATGCGAAATAATATTTACCAAAACTAGTAGTAGCGGTAGTACAACAACAACAACAACAACAACAACAGCTAACGATAACGATGAGAAGCAGAAGCATAAGAAAAAGCAGAAGAAAAGAAGTGCTACAGAACACACGCATGAATTTGTAAATTTAGAGTACAGCGATACTTCTTTTCCACCTGGTGTCTACGACAGTCTAAAAGATCTAGCGGAGGCTATAAATAATGTATCTGAACTTCACGGACATCTACTTATAGCGCCAGCAAAAAAGAAAAGAGGCTACTACAATCTACGAAAAATCTGCGAATGTAAGGAAGCTGATTACTATAGTTTTAGCGAAAAAGTTAAACGTATATTTGGCTTTGAGAATGAGAAGTATAGGCTAGAAGATTTTATAACCTTGAAACCACAGTCACCAGAGTCACGATATACAACAATCACAGGTAACAGACCTGCTTGTTTAGCAAGAGCTATATCAGATCAATTTTTTGTCTACCCTGATATTTGCATTCCATACACAGTCGGTGATATTCAAGCATCACTTTTACGTATAGTGGTATTGGATAATTCCAAGTATAAACTGGGTGTAACTATGGTCAAACAATTTGCACATCCTAATTACATACCACTGCTGAACAACACGTTTCAAAATGTTACAATAGATATAAGAGATCAGCATGGTAATCATATACCATTCGAGTACGGGATGTTGACAGTTACACTTCACTTTAAACGCTGTCAGTAGAGCATGAAAAGCAAAAATGAGTTACTACGTAGAATATTATTCCGATCAAATTGGTGCTGGGCTAGGTAGAGAACGGTGGTATAGGCCATTTCTTGAGTTTTATTTCGAAGAGTCTTACCATATCTCACTAGTGTTGCCAAAGCTGTAGGTAAAGAAGCTATAAAAGCAGCAATAAATGTATTAGATGATGTGGGTAATCACGGTCTCAGTTTTAAACAAGCTGTGAATACGCGTGCACGTGAGTCTGGTCGAAATCTTAAACATAAGGCCGCAGATAAAATAGCTGAAATGATGAAGGGGTCTGGATATAAGCGACGTGGTAAGAAGCGAAAACGTCAGTCGCGTAAGAGTCGAATAACTGGACGCAGTAACACCAGCGGTGGTGTGAAGAAAAGACGTGTCAGTAAGAGTAAAGTTAGAAGCTCGAAAAAAAAAGAAATTAAATAGAAAGAAGAGGAAACGCAGTGTCTCTGTTATTTTTGGATAAACAACACCAACATTATGGCTTTTCTGCATTCAAACTCATGCGAGTGCATCAAATCCGAATTAGATTTATTTACTTTACCACCAACGCAAACGTCAGTGGAAAATTCACAATTCATACATTATAAGCCCGTTTCATCTCTTACCGACGATGGACCATTGAAATTTGTCGTTCCAGGAGGAAGTGATTATCTTGATCTTGCGCATACAATGCTCAGCATACGCCTGCAGATATTACCTAATGTTGAAATTGCGGCTAATGAGAGTACCAGAGAGTACTCTAAGGTAGCACCAGTGAATAATCTTTTACACTCACTCTTTAATCAGATAGATGTGTTCTTTAATCAAAAACTAGTATCGCCTCCAAATAATGCATATCCATACCGTGCATACATCGAAACACTGCTAAATTATTCAGCGCCTACAATGAATTCTCATCTTACATCAGCACTCTGGTATTTAGATACTCCTGGTAATATGGAGACACCACCCAACATTCCAGTCACTGATCCAACAGCAAATAAGGGAAACGTTTATCGTCAGTATTTTTCAATTAACGGCCAAACTGTTGATCTAATTGGACATTTACATTGCGATGTTTTTAATCAAAATAAGTTTTTGCTAAATGGTGTTGAACTACGCTTACGATTAGTGAGAAGTAAGGATGCTTTTTGCTTGATGCATGCATCTGATAACGACAAATTTAACGTACATATTAAAGAAGCATCACTGATTGTACGTCGTGTTAAAGTGAGTCCAGGGATTATGTTAGCACATGCGAACACTCTCGCAAAAGCCACGGCTAAATATCCAATAAATCGTGTAGAAGTAAAAGCATTTACATTGCACAGTGGTGTTCATGGCGATACACTTGACAATGTTATCCTAGACCAGATTCCTAAAAGAATAATCATCGGTTTCGTAGATAATAGAGCATTTAATGGGAATAGAAAGTTCAATCCTTTTAATTTTCAACATTTCAACATAAACTATCTTTCACTTTATGTGGATGGAGTACAGATTCCCAGCAAACCGCTACAGCCACGATTTACAGGGAGTAAACCAATATTCGTAGAATGTTATCACACATTATTCTCTGGTACGGAAATACACTTTCTGAATGAATCACTGACAGTTACACGAACAGATTACAATAAGGACTATTGCTTTTTTGCTTTTGATCTAACACCTGATTTATCTGCAAACTTAGCGTTTCATTGGAATCTTATCAAGCATGGTAGTGTTCGAGTAGAAGTCAAATTTGAACACGCTCTAGCAGCAACAATTAACTGCATAATTTATGCCGAATATGACAATGTCTTGGAAATAGATTCAAGTCGACAAATCATAACGGATTTCAATGCTTAGGAAGAGATGGTGGGGATAGAAAGAGAAACAGCAGCAGCGTCTTCTACATGGTTAACGGTCAAAGAACAAGATACACTATGCTCAGTTCTCTTTGAACGTCTATACAGTTCACTAGTGCTACTTTACCTTCTGCTGCTGCTGCTAATCGCTCTTAAACTGTCATGGATTACATTATTAACGTTCAAGGTCTGAGATATCTTAATAACAAATTTATTCCTAAAGAAGTGGCTATACTTGGTCTAAAAAATAGAGCTATTGGACACTGGATCGTAAAGACCCCCCACAATTTCACAGAATTGTCTATTGGAATAAAAAGGTCTAACGAATACATCTCTAATCAGTTTCATGGTGTCCGCTGGCATGAAGGTGACATTAGTATGGAACAATTGAAATTTCATTTACAACAAGTGGCAAAAGTGGCTATACGTCTTTTTACTTGTGGACACGATAATTGGAGATATTTGGAAACTGTCATGTCTCGTGAAGTTGTGAATGTGGAAGAAATGTACGCGCCGACTTTTCAAGAATTAAAAAAGAATTATCCGGACAGATTTATGTGTTTAAATCACAGTATCCAAGATATAAACAACACTCGTGATTGTCCTGTCAACCAGGCATATTTATTGAGAAAGTGGTTGCACTCTATTGCCGAGGATATAACCCAAGATTCAGCGCAAAAATTTAGCGACGCTTTATACTGTAATCTTCATTCTCGTGTGAGAAGAGCAACATCTATTTATAGTCGACGTGGAAGCGACGTAGTTGATCATAGCTAAAACAATGAATACACGACAACTGCTAAGGGCCCTCAAACCATTAGCTGCCAAGACAGTTGGTGTATACGCTGCAGATAGAATCCCTAATGTTATGGAACATCCTACGGCTATTATCGCAAACACAGATGATCACACCAAACGAGGAACACATTGGAGTGCTATTTACATAGATGCAAATGGTTACGGAACGTACCTTGACAGTTATGGATTACCACCAATCTCACAACATCATGTTAAAAGACTCAAAAGAAATTGTAAACGATATCAGTGGAATAAGCAAAAATTACAAAGCATCGATTCGCAAGTGTGTGGTCAATACTGCATTATGTTTCTTTATCATATGGTTAATATACCTTACTTACGCACGTTTTGTAATAAGTTTTCACGAGATTCCAAAAAGAACGATGCGTTAGTGGATGCGTTTTATAAAAAACTTTTAAGAAATAAAAAAGTACGCCTGCGTTCAAGAAATGTTAAGAGATTCGGAACTGAGCGTTCTCTTGGTTCAGGATTTTGCAATCAAACATGAACTTCGAGAATATCTGCGAATTATTGAAACAATTGTCAACTATCATTGATAAAAAATATGAATAAATTACAATCATAAATATCTAAAATGTTCTCATTTACAATACCTTACTTGCTTCTACATTCCTGTTATCTGAAATACTGTAATATAAGAACTTTATCAATATAGCCGTTGACATCCAGAGTCATTTATATTTTACTTTCACATCTTGTTTCATCACGCTCTCACTGTAAGTAGAAACCGATGAAAGTGCTCGTAGTCTAAACATATTGTTCTTAGAAGTTTGCGAGATGTAACCCTAGCTTTTGACCGTTGAGCTTTTGACCGTTGACGAATATGATACTTTCTTTCCTGTTGCGTCAGCAGGCTTCTTTGTGTTCTTCTGCGAATACACGTGCAGGAATGCATCCCCACTACTCTTGAATAATTTATTCTGAGATAGTGAGGGGATTCATTTGACAGTGGATAAAAAGAGCGAGCACTGTCAGGAGCCACATCAGTACAGTCTTGTGGTGTTCACAAATCGTTTCTCAAGAGAAGAACCTTTGTGACGTTCACAGTGTAAACGTTTTATTTGCCATGGTTCAATAAAGCGACATTGTCCAACCTCGTTTGCAGATTATCCTGCCAAATATGCTGCTGTCTACAAACTACGCAGTTAATAAGTCGAATTCCAAAAGGATTTCTCTTGGATTGGAGTGTCATCAGGGTAGCTTCCGTACTGTAGTTAAGCTTTCTACAGCTACAGGGAGTTTCAAATCCATAAAATTCGATGTGGCCAGCTGGAAAGTTTTTAAGAATTACTTCGATCTTATCAATACCTATTTCCAAGATGCGTACAGATTCCAATGTGAGTACGGACGACCTACAAAGATATACATGGAAAACCACGATCTGATGTTTACAACTTCATACAACACAAAGTCTATACTGATTGAGGAAAGACCTGTTGGAACACCACTCTTTCCAAATCTTCTACTAGATGAAGAAGACGAGGACGAAGTTAATAGTGCTTCCGCTGCTTTCGCTGAAAGTGCTACATATGGTAGTGATGCTACTCCTGTTGGCGGGAGATATCAACCTCCAAGGGCGAAGAAACAAAAAACGTCCCACATTCAACCTGCTATTTGCATGCAGAAAGTTACTTTCGATGGATTGAGGATTGTCTTACCATGTGTCGACGAACGTCTCGAGAAACTTGAAGCCTGCGTTACTAGGGTAAATGAAATCATGGTTTATATTAAAGAAGTTTTAATTGAATTTATTAAAAGCGATACAGAAAACTTGATTGAAAATGCCAAATCTACTATGATGAAAACCTACGAGGTATTTCAACAATATTATACTCTATACAGCGATAATATTAAAATTAATGTTAGTGATAAGTTTGTAAACGATATTGATGAATCATTGGTTAATATAATTATTTGTGAAATTGCTGTCTTTAAATTGTTTGATATCTATAGGGATATATATATATATATATATATATATATATATATATATATATATATATATATATATACCACTATCGTCAAATCATAATAATTTATCATGTTATTATTCGTTATTACGCTGTGTACATATACACTTTTTACTTTCAATAAAACTGAAAAAATACATATTTTCTCTTGTTACATCGTTCAATCCTCACTTTTTCCTCTTACTTACTACTCATGTACTTCAAGCAGCTTACATACTTAGTACTTTTACAATATTAATTAACAATTGCCCGTAATTGCCTTAAAGCTACTGTCCGCCGTAAATGTTGGAAAAACATGCCTCAACAGAGGAATCCGTCGGGAATACAAGTTTTCCAGATTTCGTGCAAAAATTTTCTAAGTCCTCAATTTCCGAAAAAGCCATGTATCAAAATGTGCCAAAGTGTGTCAGAGTGTGTCAAAGTATACCAAGGTATACCAAAGTGTACTAAATTTCCGAATTTGAACACTTTGGAACACTTTGACACACTTTGGCACACAATCCATTTCCACTAGGGTTTGAGCATTTTGTGAATGACACATCCGTGTATAATATCAAAGGTAGATGTATCAATATTTTTTGAGCCACAGTGTGCCTAAGTGTGCCAAAGTGTGCCAAAGTATGCCAAAGAGTGCTAAAGTAGTCAAATTCGGACAAGTACCCCGATAACATCGCGTACCGGGCATTTTGGGGTCACGCATGCTGGCCGCTCGTGCCGTCATTTTGACGTCCCCAAGACATCTTTCGTTGGAATTTTCAACAATTCTTTTTTCCTGCCATTCGGGAAGACATAATGTTGACATTTTGGCGGCACAGCGTGCCAGCACGCGTGCTCACATTGCGACTGTACGAAACTTTGTCAGAATGACGGCCATGTGTGCCGGCTGTATGCCACCGGCACGAACGAAGGCAGAATGTCAGCATTTTGCAGTCACGCCGTGTTGGCACTCATGGCAGCATTATGATGACATATTGAGGAGCCACATGACGGCATTGTGTCTTTGACCCGTGTTCAAAATTTTTTAGCATTCAGCGCTGTCAGAGTACTGGCAGAATGTCAGCTCGAAATTCCAAATTCCCGCAGAATGCCGGCTTTGTTGGCTGCGAAATTTAGAAAATTTTCGGTCGCACAATTCATGAAATAAGGCTTTTCAATGTATTCTATTTTAAGGCTGTTGGTTTTATTAATTTATTCACCGGACTTTGTTCGTTGTCAATTTTCGCTAATCATATTATTATGACTACTCATTTATAACTACCGAATTTATAGCAGCCTGCAGGTTTCGTGCCTATACACGAAATAAGCGGCGAATATCGATGTTGTTATCGCGTTGATAATAATTCTAGTTATTGTTTATTACGATTACTTGCAACTTTATTAATATCAACAGCTACTCGCAGTATATAAGGACACAATTGTCCATGACTTGTAACAAGTGTTCGTGGTTGAGTGGTAAAGTGCCAGCCTGCTAACCGAAAGGTTCAGGGTTCGATCCTCATTAGGGTTTTAATTTTGTTTTTTCGCTTAATTTAAGTGCCGGCACGATGCTTGCACCGCGTGCCGTCATTGTGTTCAGCACAATGCCGTCATTTCCGTGTCCCGGAGCAGGGGTACCTGGACGTCACGCGTGGCCCATTCCGTGCAGTCTCAGTGCCGTCATTCGGCCGACATCATGTTATCGGGGCGGGGTGAAACAGAATGGCACACTATGGCACACATTAGCATACATAGATTGACACCGTGCAAACTCTACAAAAATAACCCGACACGCTACACAAAATAATTCTACACAGGAAGAAAATTTATTTGTACGAGAAAGAATGATGATAAAATCTATATATAAATGAAAATCTATATATACGTATTGCTTTTATACATAAACCTTCGAAGAGAGCAAATAGCTCAGTTAGTAGCGCATTGGATTGTCACGCCAAGGAAAAATGGGTAGGAGGAATTTTTACTACTACGTGCAGAGTTTATTCAGTTTGTTTCTCTTTAGCAATCGGCGCGCGTTATCGTGAAGAATTTTAAAAAGTACAAAAACTTTGTAGGATTATATATGCAACAATTCTGATATAAAGCAATACATTATATTGAAGGATTACGTGCCAAAGAATTAGCAGCGATTTTTTTTAATGTTAAAACGTTTATTTTAACGCGCTTTATTTTAGTAAAAAAGTTCCAAATTTTAATCTCATTGATCGTGGTAACCATTTTTTGCCAGATATCCCATTTTTAATACTTAGGAAGAAATTTTAAAGAAAAAAATTTACTTCAGTCAAATGGCTTCAAAATTTTATCAAGTCACGACCGATCTAATATATTATTTATTTATTTGAACTTACTTGAGTTGAACTGCTTGAGCTGGATCTCTGCTGCTGTACTGTGGTCAGGCTTATACAAAATATACGTATTGGAACACTTGTAATAGATAGATTCTCACGATTTATTCAAAGTAAAGTTATGTATAAGTATCGGTCTCGCGGCTTAAGCCCTGTTAGCTCTGTTGACAGCCCGGAGAGTCATAGCAGAGTCCAGTTTGAGTGATTAATATCGATTGATCGCACACCACTTTCGGGCGTATTCGTAACCTTGCTTATCTACTTAATGTACGCACTCAGCAATTTTATGTTTGCTGACTTATTGCAATATTGCAGTACGTCTCAGGACGTAACACGGAGTTACAGCTGTATAAGCACAAAACTTTGGCCCGCCCGAAATAAAATTATCTAGGTAAAGTATTTTCGCCATATCCACAAAGCTCATCTGTCGTTTCACCTAGTTTAGAACCGATAAAAAATTTATATTCATTCGGAGCATTATCGTGTAAAACAAATATACACGATACAATTTGTGTCATAATAAAGAACACGATCACCTAATTCTCTCAAGTGTTCATATAGTATTAAACGCGCTTGTGCTGTAGTGTAAGCTGCAATCACTTGTGTGTGGTGCCAGCGTTACTGAAAAAAATCAGCTGATTATCAGCTGATAATTAGCTGATAATCATGCCAAAACATCAGCTGATAATCAGCTGATTTTTTCAGTACGAACTCTCATCTTTAAACAAAACTTTTATCAATACATGGGACATTCCACGTCAATCCGTGGAAAAAATGTTCAAATTTCGGCCAAACTTTGTTACCTAGTCCAGTATACCCCTAAAAGAACTCAAAAAAAAATGTCAGACCTCTCAGTCGAAGCGTCAGATAGAAGCGTTTTAGGTAAAAATTCATAGGAAAATCTTTTTTTTTTGTAAATTTCCTGTAGAATTTGAAAAAAAAAATTTTTATAACATATCGTCGGTCCTTATGAAGAAGAGTAGTATGGTTCAGATTTTGCGGCGAAGAGTAGTACAGTTCAGATTTTGTGGCGAAGAGTAGTACCGTTCAGATTTTTGCGGCAAAGAGTGGTACAGTTTAGATTTTACGGCGAATAGTAGTACAGTTCAGATTCTCCCAGGGGAAGACAACGTACAAATCCTACAGAAAAATAATCCTACACCTTAAACAATAGTATATTTCGATACAAGGGCGAAGTTGTTAGATCTAGGACAATACAGTGAGGTTTATCGCGGACTCGCCCGAGCGTGAATAATGAATTGAACAACAATTTATATTAAATAATAATTTTTGTATTCTTATATTTTTATAAGTTCTCTCAAAAAATCATGTAACTCATTTGGTATGAGCCGTCTGACTATCATGGCCCGTAGGTCAGTTTTTTTCACTTAAAGGAATTCTAATAAAGTTATAAGCTTTAGGCAATCTGTAATCTTTTATCGACTTTCATGTAAATTTCTTTTGTTTAATATTTAACTAGCAATAGTCACCTCTCTTGCTAACGCTCGCTCGGTTGTGTTTCAATAGAGATTTATTTCAACGTGTACATTGTAAATAAGTGCATTTAAAATAAATTTCTTAGGATTTGAATGTTCAATTATATAAAAATTGATTTTTTTTAAATATTGTAAATTTTGTGTCATAAGATTCTGCAAGGGAACAGATATATTATAACAATTGTAAAATGAATTATTTAATTAAAGTTTTTTTATCTGTATTTTTAAATTTAATTGAACAGTAGCATAAATTTAAAATTAATGTTTTAGGAAAAGAAATTTTATCATAGTGTTAAATACCAGGCAGATTGATTAGACAAAAAAAGTAATGCATTTTTTAAAATTTAATCATTCAAGATGTTATAAACTTTGTATATCTACATTGTATAAGTTATTTGAATATATATTTATATAAATATACGCACTGTAAAAGTGGTTAAAGAAATATAGATAGTGTGACCCTGAAGGACCGGAGATTATGATTTTTCTAACCAACAACGAACATCTCGTTACCAATAACAAACATTCGTTAAGGGAGTTCTCAACCTACTGCTCTAGTCAAAGTCGGTGTACTTTCTATTTTCTGTTTGTTCGCAAAATATACAATTTTAAATAAGCTGTATAGATAAACCAACAACAAATAACAATTATTCAAGTAAATTGAACACACATGTTTTCCCTGATTAACATTAAAAAGTTTCATGTAGCTGCTGATTGAATGCATTTTTTGAGGATAATGTGCGTTTTCTGCTTTCAATGATTAGTATTTATGAGTTAGAGATATCCAATCATGTATTTCAAGTACTCTAAATCTTAAATATTTATGTTGTACTACAAGTTTCTTTTAACAAAATCTCACCGTTAAATGTTTAACTTTACGTTTTAATGAATTTGCGCGTCACTTCCGCGAAAGAAAGAGAGAGAGAGAGAGAGAGAGAGAGATGCGCCGCTTACTTCCACTCCGAGGAAAGTGCAAGCAAAAATAACGCGTTAGTTGTGTTCATTTCTTTTCACGTTGTTCTCTCTCGATTTTCCATCGCCCTCGCACGCGCGCGTTGCATCGTCACGTCCGACACCGCAGAAGAGCAGCAGCAGCAGGGAGGTGGACACCCCACGGCGACCAGTCACCTGGTGCCCATCATCAGCGTCACTCCGCACTCGCTTGAACTCGCTGCAGTCAATTTGTTGTATTTTCACACGCACGCACACACACACATATTAATATCGCGTAAGAATCGCCACTACCGCGAAGGGACGCGGTAGTGGCGAGCGGACTGGAGCGCACTCAATGACCCGATATTATTATTACAACACTTAACATATACATATGTTAGTTGTTCAATCGTTTTACAAGGAAACCAATGTAACTTATTGCTTTGCAAATCGTTTCTGCAAGAAACCTTACGTTCCCACTTTAGTATAATTTTAGACGGCCCCAGCACGGAATCTCTCTGTTTCGCGCTCACGCGAGTTTATATACATATACCGGTGAACCAGTTCCAAATCTTTCATCATCGTGTCTTTTTCAAGCCCCGCAATACGTTCGATACGTTCGATTTTTATATGAATTTAATTTGCTTCCATTATATACTGCAGAGAATTAATGAACGGCGAAAAATTTCGAACAATGTGCCATACTATGTGTCTCTGGAAGCTGAATTGCGCATTTAAATTTGCATACAAGACACTTCTTACTCCGATTTCACGCTGACGCACTTTTTGCCGCCGTTGTAATAACTCGCGCGCTGCTCGTGATCGATCACTTGTCGAAGTGTGTAACACGAGTAGATGGGCTGAAAACCCTCGTACAGAGCTCTGATCTAGATATAAATCACCAATTAATCCATCTCCATGCATACAGCGACCTCACCACGCGCGCGACGACGATTTTCAAACGGCCGATAAATGCGAAGCGTCAATAATTCCGCGAAGCCTGCAGCGCGCATAAACTGTGTGTAGGTGCAACGCGAGAGTGAGGTCGTAAACAGACATCGCGCTGTACGCATAGGCTCTTTATATGTATATACGTACTCTCGGCTGAGGCTCGATCTTTTTTCTTTCGGCGAAAACGTACCATGTGGTCTCTCAGTGGCGGCGGCAGCACCGGAAGTCGCGGCACATCGTGTCGAATATCGGCGGCGAGTCGTGGACGCACGAGGCGTAAGGTGGTCGGGCAATTCTAGGATAAGTCGTTCGGCGTTTGCGGAATTCGCGTGCGACTTAATTGTGTGAGTGAGTAAAAAACGAAAAGTACGAGCTAGTGTGTGCAATCTGGTTGCTACAAAAGCCTTGAGACGCGCGCGAGTCACGCGAGATATCTTTCGTGTATGGGTATTTGTTTGTCGGAGTTGCCTTTGTTCACGGGTTATCTCACTAATTTGTACGAGTTGATTACAAGTTGTAAGAATTTATTAAGAATATACAGTTCCGTCTGATAAACCACGTGTCTCTATTATCCCGAACCGCCCTCTCTCCTTACCGATTTCGGGGCTGCAGCTAGCCGAGCAAACCACGTGCAAAAACCCTCGCGCCGGGAAACAAAGAGTCGCGAGACTGGCGCTCACGAGGAGCGCCTGGCGCCACCGGGTTATTTTCCAAGCCCCGGGCGAGGGGTTGCACCATAACTGGGATAGCGCGAAAACCCCAGTTACAGGTTTCTAATAAGGAATATATAATCACAAATCACGGAGAAATATATAGCTCGTGTGTGTGTGTTTGTGTGCAGAGCAAACACTGCGGGCTCTCCACCTATATACTCTTAATAAAGTCAGTATGTGTATATGCAACGCTACTCAAGCCTCTCGGACTTCTCCATCGTCTAAGAGATAGACTGCTGCCGCGGTACTGCAGCGGGGCGTAATTTATGGTCTCATCTGATTGTTTAAAATAAACGGCATATTTCCGAAATTCCAGAACGTTTTGCCGCGGGACAAAGAAAGAGAGCAAGAGAGAGAAAGAACAATGACAGTGATTTATCGGTCGCACCGAATTGTAACGCGCGCGCGCTCGCGATTCGCGCGAGACAATGGCGTCCGATGTGAGAAAACCGACCGCGTCAATTTCATACGAGTGCGTATACCTACCGCTGCTGCTGCGTGTAACTCTATTAATCGGCTACGACGGAAACACTTGTAGAATTTCTCGCTCGTGGGCGGGGGGTATGTGCGCGTGTAATTATGAAAGAGCAAAAATCGCCCATTTGTCAACACAAGAGATCCCTGCGCATGCTAATCGGGCTGGCTTTAAAAAATAAGCCGTGATCGCCTATAGCCGCTCGTATTTTTTTCGGATCCGCCGAAGGTGATCGGCATACGACGTGCGCGAGTCTCTCTGATGACTGACTTTCCTTCGCGCAGTGTCGGGTACTTTTACAGCATCTTGTACAAATGCGTTTTATCAGCTTATATATTCGATATTATATTCTGTCAAGTTATTATTTGAATGAAAAACTTCAAATTTAAAATGTGTCCAGAATTTATTTAAAACATTAACGTTGAAAAAAAAAAATTGGTAATCGTTTATTTCGTGCTTTTTCATATTTTTTATATAATACTGAAGATACCCTAGTGGAAATGGATTGTGTGCCAAAGTGTGCCAAAGCGTTCAAATTCGGAAATTTCTTACACTTTGGTATACCTTGGCACACTCTGGCACACTTTGGCACATTTTGATACACATGGGTTTTTCGGAAATTGAATTCGCATCTCATTTGAACCCCTTTTACAGTACTTATGTAATTATATAATATATGTTTGAAGTAGGTTGAAATCATAGTATTTATTTAAGAGACTTTATTTAAGTAACACAGCCGAGTTCGCACTACAGAGTTATTACAGAAACTAGTGACAAAAGAGCAAAATATAATTGTGACACTTTTTAGAGAATTAATAATAATACACTGAATAAACTTTATGTGAACAAAATAGAGAAAGCTTGTTGTGCCGCTGATATGTTGGCTGGTCTGCGGTTCTTGAAGAAGTGAGGCCCTGTGCTTTTGCGTCTCTGCTGGGGAGCGTCGCGTCGGTGGTGGGTCGGGTGCAATAAAATCCAGGTAGCAACCCTCGGACCTCGGACACTTTGGCACACTTTGGCACAATTTGGTACACTTTAGTACACTTTGGCACACTTTGACACACTTTGACACACATGGATTTTTCGGAAACAAACATCTCTTTTTTGACAAAGTATGGCACAGTATAGCACACTTTGGCACACTTCGGCACACTTCGGTACAGTGAGATATATCCCACCGCCCGCGCGCCAAAATATTGTCACACACGATGCCGTCATATCGACGGCACGCGTGGAGCTTGAAGTCCCAGTTACAGAACGTAACAATAAATAATTTGATAAAAAAAAAAATTCTAGCGTCGGTAAGACTTGAACCCGGAGGGGAATCTGTCTGGAATACAAGTTTTCCAGATTTCGTACAAAAATTTTCTAAGTCCTCAATTTCCGAAAAACCCGTGTGTGTCAAAATGTGCCAAAGTGTGCCAGAGTGTGCCAA
The DNA here is from genome assembly GCF_009193385.2 of Nasonia vitripennis. Lineage (NCBI taxonomy): Eukaryota > Metazoa > Arthropoda > Insecta > Hymenoptera > Pteromalidae > Nasonia > Nasonia vitripennis. Next base: position 1,387,456 of record NW_022279653.1, read on the forward strand.
AGTATACCAAGGTATACCAAAGTGTCCGAGGTCCGAGGGTTACTACCTGGATTTTATTATTGAATACTATGATTTCAACCTACTTCCAACAGGTTATGGACCCAGATCCTAGTGAATAAAAGTGTAAAAGACTAAAGACAATAAAGTTATAAAGTGCGCGATACATAAGGAAATTTCGAGAACGTTAATTTTTGCTGAAAGTGATGAAAGTGCCGTGAGCGTTCTGATACAACAAGCAATGACATCAGAGAGCGTACGCACCGCCATTCAAAACCTCAACGCAGAGAATTATTCAGTATGGAGTTATAAAATTAAACTCCTATTGATGAAGGACAAGTTGTGGGAAGTCATCGATAAAGATCCACCTACTACAGCTGATACCGCGTGGACTGCGAAGGACGAAGCAGCATAAGCCACCATCGGTCTACTGGTTAAGGATAGTCAACTCAGGCTTATAAAGAACGCGAAATCAGCACGTGAGCAGTGAATAATGCTTCAAGAATATCACCAGAAGTCAACTCTTTCAGGTAGAATACATTTACAGAGACGTCTCTACCATACGGTGTTACAAGAGAGCGGTGATATGGTCGAACATATAGCGACATTGTCAGAATACGTAGACAAGCTCTACTGCTTGGGCCATACAGTCGACGACAGCACATTCATCGGCGTTTTGCTATGCAGTTTACTCGAATTATACGGCACCCTCATCATGGCTTTAGAGGGAAGGCCAGAGAAAGACCTTACGTTGGACTTCGTCAAAAGCAAGTTAACCGTTGAATTTATGCGGCGTAGGGATTCGCGGGAAACAAAAACCAGTGTATCAGACGAGACGGCCACGAAGGCAGCGTATAAGGACAAGAACGGTGCCCAATCATCAAATTTAAATAATAGGTAGGCATAGGTACAGCAGCCATAAAGTGCGCAAATGCGGGCCAAAAAACTTCGATAATAAAAGCGCACGACGCGCTCTATGTACCCGAATTAGGAACAAATCTCCTGTCCATTAGTAAGCTCACGAAGGATGGCTAAATAAAGCAATATTCGAGGAAGATATCTGCAAGATCATAAAGAACGGGACAGTGCTAGCTGCAGCAAAGAAAGTTTCTAATCTCTACGAGCTGAGATACGAAACCTTTTAAGCAATAAAGAACCGCTGTGCTCCAGACTGTCTCCACGTGTGGCATAGACGCTTCGGCCATTGTTTTACAGTAGCGATTAAGGATCTAGCCGAAAAGAGACTAGCCACTGGAATCCAGGTATCGGACTGCGGACGTGACATCATGTGCGAGGACTGCATTAAGGGGAAATTAGCCTGTAAACCGTTTCCCAAAGAATCTAAAACTGAAACGCAGCCCTCGATTTAGTACATACAGATGTCTGCGGCCCAATGCAGACGATGACGGCGGGGAATAGTCGATATTTTATGACCATCATCGACGATTATTTCAGGTATACGCATTTGTATATCATGCGTCATAAAGACGAGGCCGCTGGATTCATCAAGGAATTTGTGAAAATGGTCACGACACGGTTCGGTAAAGTACCCAAGATCATTAGGTCAGATAGAGGAAGGGAGTACGTAAACAAGGAACTCCAATCATTTCTGAAAAGCGAAGTTATCCGTATACAGTACACAGCACCTTACTTGCCGCAGCAAAACGGCGTTGCTGAACGGAAAAATCGATCGCTGCTCAATATGTCAAGATGCATGCTTTTCGATGCGGATCTAGACAAAAAGTACTGGGGAGAAGCTGTCTACACTGCAAATTATTTGCAGAACAGGCTACCTAGTAGAGCAACGACAAGAACGCCATTTGAACTCTGGCATTCGGAGAAGCCTGACTTGACAAATCTACAGATTTTCGGCAGCCCTGCTTATATGCACATCCCTAAGGAACAGCGTAAAAAGTTGTATGTCAAAGCAGTTAAGTTTATTTTCGTCGGTTATTCTGATGAGTCTAAAGCATATCGACTCTTAGATACAGAGACCGACAAAATAAAAATCAGCCGAGATGTAGAATTCATCGACAAGCGAGGCATCAAGAATAAAACTCCGTATCAAGAAGAATGTGAGATTCTCTTACATAACGGCCAGAACATCAATAAAGACCATCTCGACGATAATGCTTCTAGTGTCATAAAACGAGGATTATGCCAGCTGCAACGAGGACAGCTCAGCAGTGGGTAGCATTCAGAACGAAGGTATACCTGAGGTGATCGAGGAGGCGGCCGAGCACACGGTCAGGCACTCCGAAAGATCCAATAGGGGCGTGCTTCCAGATAGGTATATGGCTACACTGCATCTTACGATAGATGAGTCCGAGCCAAGAAGCATAAAGGAGGCACTATTGAGACCAGATAAGGAACACTGGAAGAAAGCAATGGACGAGGAAGTACAGTCCGATATTAAAAACGGCACATGGGAGATTGTCCCGAGACCATATGAGAGGGACATTATTAAGTGCAAGTGGGTATATAAAACGAAGCTGAACGCCAAAGGAAAAGTGAATAGGCATAAAGCTAGGCTCTTTGCATGCGGTTACTAGCAAATATACGGAGAGGACTACGACGAAGTTTTCGCGCCAGTTGTGAAGCAGACAACTTTTCGCACGCTGTTAACAGTAGCGGGATATAAAGGTTTGCAGATCAAGCATTTCGACGTGAGAACAGAGTTCCTCAACGGCGAGCTGAAGGAGACCATCTACATGAAGCAACCTGACGGCTACAGTACTCAAGACGGGCAAGACATGGTTTGCTGCTTGAGGAAGGGAATATACGGGCTTAAACAAGCGGCAAAATTATGGAACGACTACTTAAACGACTGTCTAACGTCATTCGGGTTTAAACAGAGCAGAGCCGACTTATGCATGTATACTATAGACGACAACGGCGACAAGACTTACCTTATAGTCTACGTCGACGATTTTCTTATCACGGCCAAAGATATTAAGAAGATCGATAAAGTCGCGGAATTTTTGAGCATAAAGTTCCAGCCCAAAGATCTCGGTAACCTCAGTTTTTATTTGGGAATCAAGATAAGAAGAGACCAGGACGGCATTTTTTGTACGAAGCAAGAGAAGTACATCGAGAAGATTCTACAAAGATTCGGGTTGCAAGATGCCAAAATCTTCAACATCCCGCTCGATCAAGGCTACATATTGATGGTAGCGGAAGTCTTTTTGCTGAATACGTAAATACTTTCTTAAAAATCAAGCAAGAGGCTAAAGGATGGCCCTCATGGTGTACTGATGAAGCAACTAAATTACAATACATTGAACAGCATAGACTCGATGAGGGTATAACTTTGGATAAAAATAATATCGAAAAAAATTCAGGGTTACCAGCTGTTGCTAAGCTCTGCTTAAATTCGTTTTGGGGTAAGTTTGGACAACGGAGTAATTTGAAACAAACTGAAGTTGTAAAATCACGTGAATCTCTTTTAATACTTCTTACTTGTCCGGAAAGAGATGTTAATGATATACTAGCAATTAATGATGAGATACTGTACGTGAATTGGAAATACAAGGATGAGGCTGTCACTCCTGCCCCGCATACGATTGTCGTGATTGCGGCTTACATCACTGCTCAAGCACGTTTAGAACTATATAATTACTTGAGAAGGTTGGGTTATCGTGTTATTTATTATGACACAGATTCTTGTATATTTGATTCGCATGACGATGCTCCGGATGAGTATAAACCTTTTATTGGCTCTAAACTAGGTGATATGACAGATGAACTTTGTGGTTATGGTGAGAATACGTATATAAGTAATTTTGTTTCGGGAGGACCAAAGTTTTACGCTTACACAGCTGTAACACCCAATAAAGATGATAAAATTGAATGTTGTAAAGTAAAAGGTATCTCATTAAACTTCTCAAACGGTGTAAAAATTAATTTTGATATCATTAAGAATTTGGTTAACGATGCCTTAGCAAACGAAGATCACGAATCTGAAAAAATGAATGATGAATGTAGTAAAATACGCTTAAAATTCAAAGCTATCAGAAGAACTAAAATGCATGAAGTTGTAACGCGTGAAGAATCGAAAACATGTTGTGTTGTATTGAAAAAACGACGATACCTTACGTCACGTAAGTCTATACCTTTTGGATATAAGAATAATTAACTTTTTGGATGTATTTATTGTAAATAAAAATAAACACAAATTTTTATATAATTTCCGTATTTTTCCATTTAAAAGATCCCTAACACATTTTTATATCCTCAGTATAGCTTCTGTCATCGAAGAGAACGCTTCTTATGGAAATTTAGCTCATTTTAACGCATAATTAAGCTTACTCGCGGTGTTATTTAGCTTGTTGGACACGAATATCAGCTTAAATAGCGGTAATAACAGCTTGTGATTCAGCACACGTAAAATTAGCTTATTTTTTACGTGTGCCGTGCCGCCGCCGCCGCCTACCATCCGCGTGCCATAAGCTTATTTTAAGGAAAATCTCTCGTGTGTGAGAGTGTGTGTGTGTGTGTGTGAGTACTCGGCGAAATGGATATGCGATTCAAACATCCGTTTACGTGTATAGTTAGCGGACCCACGGGATGTGGTAAAACAGTTTTTGTCAAAAGGTTCCTTCGACATCTTCCACTCATGTGCAGTGTAACTTTTGATCGGATATTACTCTATTCTGCCGAGTGGCAGTCTACGTATGAGACAGACTTTGTTCCAGGAGGCATAAGTAGGGAGAGTAGAAAAAAAATTGTTGAATTTCACGAGGGATTACCTCAGCCTTCAGATTATTCTCAAGACAATGAAAAGAAAAAATTATTAATTATCGATGATTTAATGAGAGAATCTTCGAATAACATTATTCTCGATTTATTTACAAAAGGAAGTCATCATAAGAATTTAAGTGTGATTTTTATTACACAAAATCTTTTTCACAAAGGAGCTGGTCAACGCGATATCTCATTAAATGCAAATTACCTCGTTATTTTTAAAAATCCACGTGATCGTTCGCAAATACAATATCTAGCGCGTCAAGTCTATCCCGAAGACCCAAAATTTTTACAAGAAGCGTATATCGATAGTACGTCAACTTCTCATGGCTATCTTTTGCTGGATTTGAAACAGTCGACCGAGGATGAATTTCGTTTCCGTACCTCTGTTTTTCCCGATGATAAATTGAGTTACGCATATGTACCGAAGAAGAACAAGCAATTCCGATAAAAGTAGAGTATTCTATGATTAAAGCTTCAGTCTGATTGAAACAATGGTAGGGAGAGGAGCGTCTGCGAGAACCGATAGTCGTAGACAGCGTAGAAGGCAGCGTGGAAGTGGTGGTGCTGCTGCTGCTACTGAAGAAGAAGAAGAAGAAGATACTAGGTGTGGATGCCTACCAAAGCATTTTACAAAAAAGTGTGTTGCAGTATTGAATGCTCTTTGTCATGCAGATAGTAACAGCGCTTAGCACATCTCTCTAAACGTATAACGATAATTTTGCGTAATTACTTGTAGTCATAGATGTTCTCAGTAAATATGCTTGGGTCGAGCCTTTACGTGACAAAAGTACAAAAAGTGTTGTAGCTGCTTTCGACAAAATCTTAAAAAGAGCCGATGGGCGACGCCCAATTCTTATACAAACTGATCGAGGCAAAGAGTTTGTCGGATCAGATTTGCAAAATTATATAAAACAACACAAGATTAATTTTCGAGTAGCACGTAATCCCGATGTTAAAGCAGCCGTCGTCGAGCGTCTAAATCGCACGCTCAAAGAACGTATGTTCAGATATTTTACTCACAAAAATACTCATAGGTATATCGATGTTATTGAAAATATCGTTTACGCGTATAATCACACTATGCATAGTGGTACTAAAATGGTTCCGGCAGTTGTAAATTCGTAATGCAGTTGTGGCAAGAAAAAATTTAGAAAAAAGAGCTCTTAGTCAGAGAAAAAAGTCTAGAGCACATATATACAGCGTGGGTATACATATCATGTTCGCATCAGTCGGTTGAAAGGCACCTTCGATAAAGGTTACGAAAAGAATTACAGTGAAGAGATCTTTAAGATTACCCGTGTCTCACGTCGTCCAAATCTCTTCACCTATGAATTGACTGATTTAGAAGGTGAAATAATCGACGGATTTTTTTATCCCGAAGAACTAGCTCGAGTTGGCGATGATCGTTTGTCACAACATAAGGAATTCAAAGAGGAACGTGTGATCAAGAGTAGGGGGCGTGGTGTTAAAAAACAAGTTTTTGTAAAGTGGCTTGGCTATCCTGATAAATTTAATTCGTGGATTAAAGCAAGCGAAATCGTTACACTTTAAACATGGCTGAGGACGAATTTTATTTGATATTACCGAGTAACAGTAGTATGAAATATTTTTCTGAAAATACAATATCTTGCTTCACCACGCACTTATCGCACGAAGTACGTCTGCATGGTAAGTGGAGTGTTGCTCTCACGGAAATCAGCATACCATGCACGATGATGCATATACAGAAACACGAATGTAATATAAAGTTTGTTAACGCACGTAGAATAGCAGTTGCAAGAAAGAGAGACATATCTGAATATTTACCGGATTGGACAAACGACAAACACAACGATGCCATATTTCCACCAGGTGTTTACGAGAATCTCAACAATCTCACAGAAGCTATAAACAATATACCTGAATCTCACTTACGTATTGAACATGCAAAGAAAAAAGTGGTTATTATTTATATAATAATATATTATTTATATAATAATAATATGGTTATACGAATATTTGGCTTTGAGAATGAAAAATATAGAAATCAGGAATTTATACCATGATTCCATCTGTAGAGTCGAAAAAAAATGCAACATTGGTAGGATACAGACCTGGTTGTTTGGCAAGAGCGATAGCTGATCAATTTTTTGTTTACTCAGATATTTGTATTCCGTACACAGTCGGTGACGTTCAAGCATCCCTTTTGCGCATAGTAACACTCGATAATTCAAAATATAAATTTGGTGCGAGAGTGGTCAAACAATTTGCACCGGGAATTTATCTACCTTTGTTAAATAACACATTTCAGAATATAATAATAGATATAAGAGATGAAAATGGGAATCATATACCATTCGAGTAGAGGACGTTGACCGTAACACTACATTTCAAGCGCATTCTCTAAGAAAAAAAAGGCTTACTACGCAGAATACTATGCCGATCAAATCGGTGGTGGTGATGGTGGAGGAGGAGTACGTCGAGTGTTTGCAGGTTCAACTTATCAGCGAGGTCATGGTGGAATCGGCAGCTTTTTGAGTGGATTATTTCGAAGAGTTTTACCTTACATTACGAGTGGTGCTAAAGCTGTTGGAAAAGAAGCTATCAGAGCAGGAATGCATGTACTAGATGATGTGGGAAATCACGGAAGCAATTTTAAACAAGCTGTAAATATGCGCATGCGTGAGTAAGCATAAAGCCGCTGATAAAATTGCCGCTATGATGAAGGGATCAGGATATAAGATACGCGCTAAAAAGCGGAAGCGTTAATCGTCCAAGAACAGTTCAGCTGTACGCATCAGCAGTAAAAGTGGCCGTGTAAAGAAGAAGAAGAAGAGCCGTGTCAGTGTTCGCAAATCTACGAAAAAGAATGCGGGTAAGAATAAGCCAAGGAAGAAGAGAAAACAACGCAGTGTGAGCGATATTTTTGGATCTACATAGATATTATTTAATATGGCTTTTCTACACTCAAACTTATGCGAATGCATGAAATCAGAATTAGATTTATTTACATTACCACTTACACAGACTTTGGTGGAAAGCTCTCAATTTATACATTATAAACCAGTTTCTTCGCTAACAGACGATGGACCGTTGGAATTCGTCGTTCCAGCTGGTAGTGATTATCTCGATCTTGCACACACAATGCTAAGCATTCGTATGCAGATAGAGCCAAATGTTGAAATAACAGAAGCAGCTAAAGGTACAGAGTATCCGAAGGTAGCGGCAATAAATAACACGTTACATTCGCTATTTAACCAAATAGACGTTTTCTTTAATCAAAAATTGGTTTCACCACCAAACAATGCTTATCCTTACCGAGCTTACATCGAAACACTGTTAAATTATTCAAAGAGTAGTATGGAATCACATCTCACGAGTGGACTCTGGTATGCGGATACCCCTGGAAAATGGGCAGCGCCTCCCAATACCAAGCGTACTGATGTAAATGCAAATATTGGTCAGTGTAACCGTCAGTATTTTACCCAGAATGGTAAAACTGTCGATTTACTCGGTCATTTGCATTGCGATGTTTTTAATCAAAATAAATTTCTGTTAAATGGTGTTGAACTGCGATTACGATTGGTTAGGAGTAAGGATTCTTTTTGTTTGATGGATTTTACAGATGATGATAAATTTACTATACGCATTAAGGAAGCTTCACTGATTGTGCGTCGAGTTAAAATAAGTTCAGGTGTTATATTAGCTCATGCTAATGCACTCACAAAAGCCACTGCTAAATACCCAATCAATTGTGTGGAGGTGAAGGCATTTACAATGCATAGAGGTATTCTTGGCGATACACTGGACAACGTTATTCTCGGTCAAATACCCAAAAGAATAATCATTGGATTTGTGGATAACAAGGCATTCAATGGAAATAGAAAGTTTAATCCATTTAATTTCCAACATTTTATAATATAAACTATATTTCTCTTTATGTGGATGGTGTCCAGATTCCCAGAAAACCATTGCAGCCTCGATTTACGGGTGAAAGTCAATTATTTATCGACTCGTTTCATAAACTATATTCTGGGACTGGAATTCATTTTCTAAACGAAGCATTAATTATCTCACGATCGGACTATGATGAAGGGTATACATTATTTGCTTTTGATCTAACGCCTGATTTATCAGCAAATTCAGTTTCTCATTGGAATTTAATCAAGCACGGCAGTGTTCGTGTAGAGGTAAAATTTGAAAGAGCACTTGAATCTACAATCAATTGTATAATTTACGCCGAATACGACAATGTCTTGGAAATAGATTCAAGTAGGCAAATAATAACGGATTTTAATGCATAATACCGTTAAAGCGATGGAAAAGTAAGAGGAGAAGGTGGAGAAGGAGAAAAGGGATGGGGAAAGAAGCAACAGCAGCGTCTCTATGCTATAGATGAGCAAAAAAGCTAAATGTCATACTCTCAGTGACGTTTGTGAAGTGAGCGAGTTTGGATCGACTGTGTGAATTTTTTATAGTATCATGGATTACGTTATCAATATTCAGGGTTTGAGAAACCGTAACAACAAGTTTACACCTAAAGAAGTTGGTGTACTTGGTTTAGAGCACAGAATCGTCCAACATTGGATAGTTAAGGAACCCCATAGATTTGAAGAACTTGCAACTGGACTTAAAAGAACTAACGACTACATCTCTAATTATTTTCATGAAATTCGTTGGCATGAAGGTGACATCACCATTGAACAACTACAGTATCATTTACAACAAATAGCCAAAGTGGCTATAGGTATTTTTACACGCGGTCATGACAATTGGAGATTCCTGGAGACTGTAATGTGTCGAGAAGTTGTGAACGTTGAAGAAATGTATGCCCCGAATTTTGACGAATTGAAAATAAATTATTCAGGTAACTTCATGTGTTTAAATCATGGTATTCAAGATATAAACTCCAGTCGCGATTGTGCTCTCAATCATGCATATGTGCTACTAAAGTGGTTACACTCTATAGCTGAAGGTATAACGCAAGATTCTGCACAGAAATTGAGTGATGCATTGTACTGCAAACTAAACTCGCGGGTACGTACAGCTACTTCTTCGTCTATTTACGCGACACACAAAGAGGACGTAGTCGATCATTGCTGAAATAATAATAATAATAGAATGAATACACAAGAATTACTAAAAGCTCTTGACCCGTTAACCGTCAAGACAGTTGGCGTGTATGCTGCGGATAGAATTCCAAACGTTTTGGAATACCCCGCGGCCATCATAGCTAATACAGATGATCACACGAAGAAAGGAACACATTGGATTGCTATCTACATAGACTCAAACGGTTATGGAACATACTTTGACAGTTACGGACTACCACCAATGTCCCAACATCATCTTAAACGACTCAAAAGAAATTGCAAGCGGTATCAGTGGAATAAAAAAAAGTTGCAAAGTTTTGATTCACAGGTGTGTGGTCAAATCTCCGCTGATGAATTTCAATTATCAGAGGTTGAACTTCCGGCGTCTTGAATTCTCCAAAATTGTCATCCACCCTGTGTTCTTGTATCAACAGGTTGTTTCCTCCCAAAATCTTCGTTCCGTAGAACATGACACTGTTTTTATTTCTTTCAATTTTTATTCGATAGTTACTGGATATTAGTGTTAAGTTAGTCAAAAGTAGATATGCCAATGCCAGAGGTGCATTCGTTGAAATTATAATTGCTTTTGAGTCTTCTGCGAAGATCTGATAATACATATAGTCATTTTGATATATCAATTGACATTTTCTTGAAAATAATTTTATTATTGACCCATCCAGCTTCCACGGTATGGTTATGATCTCCGTCTGGTTTCTTTAGTTGATTATAGCAAGTCTTTGAAATAAGGAAAATTCGATGGAATTAAGGATAGGAATTTTTATTGTATATATTATGGAATAATCTGTTACAAAGCCGCTACCCTAAGCGAGTCTTGGGCGTTGTCGTCCAGATCGGACGGGTGGGTGGCTATCACCACTACACAGCGCGTCCTCAGGTTGCTGATAGAGGAACAGCCCCTGAGAAAGAGGTTAGCTGCAAATAAATTGAATAAGCAGTCGCGGACAGCCGATAGGAACAGGCGTGGGTGTGATGAGCCCACACTGTCGAACGCATTCATCTAGAAATTCTACGCAAGCACCACAACAAAAAACACTTCACATTATCTCTTATCTCTTAATCTATCTCTTTCATCACACAATACAAAAATGGGCAAAAATTCTGCTGCCGAGGAGGATGCGGGAGCGATGACAACTGTCCCGAAAGGGAATCTGTAGAATGATTCGTCACCTGGTCTTACGCGATAACGATGCCAGCGAAGGCGCGCTGCCTTGCAGGGGGGCGTTAGGATGCGAGAATGAAACCGTAGTGTGCTTGACGACGAGTTGACACTGTCCTCGTCAAAGTCGGAAAGCTCTCATACTTAGTTCTAGAGAGGTATGGGGTTATCACCTCTAGAACGGTGGACGCACCTGCGATCGGAACAGGATCCAAAGCGCGCAGGTTTAACATACTATCATGGCTCAAAAAAATCAAAACCAAACCAAAAGCATCATACATTCGGTTAAAAGTTTCAAATCCGTCAATGATAGGCTCTCGTACATCATCATCGAAGGTGAATGGTATAGATATGTATTTATTAATGTACACTGTCCTACGGAGGACAAAGAAGAAGAAGTAAGGATCTCTATTACGAAATTTTAGAGCAGGTTCGCGTCTTACGACACAAGAATAATATAGTATTAGGCGATTTCAATTCTAAAATAGGTAGGGAGGATATGTTTAGGCCTACTATAGGGAAGGAAAGCCTGCACGAAGCCAGCAATGATGACAGTATTAGGGTCATAAATTTCGCGGCAGCAAAAGATCTTATAATCAAAACTACGTGTTTGAAGCACAAGGACATACACAAAGCAACGTGGACATCGCCGGACGGGACCACACAGAACCAAATTGATCATTTTCTCATTGAAAAAAGACGTCATACTAACGTTCTCGACGTAAGGGCTTATAGAGGGGCAGATAGCGACTCGGACCACTTCCTAGTAGTAGCCGAATTAAGAGTTACATTAGTAGCGAATCAAAATAGTAAGCGAACAAACAAAGTAGAAAGCTTCGATATTGAAAAGATACGAGATAGAACAGAGCGAATTAGGTACTAGATAGAAATTAATAACAGGTTTCAGGCACTTGAAGAAGCAAACACATCGCCGGAGGGGAATAACAAACCGAATAGCTTATGGGGGGACATCGAAAAAACGGTAAAAGAGGCCGCGAACAAAGTACTGGGTAAAAAGAAAAAGCCAAAGAGCAAACCATGGTTTGACGAGCTCTGGCTTGAAAGGCGCAAAAAGGCTAAATTAGATAGTTTACACAATAGAAGCGATAGGACCGTAGAAAAGTATTCTAATGTAAGGAAACAGGCGGGCACGATCTACAGAAAAAGAAGCGGGAGTAACAAAAGAATCTTATTAGGAGAATAGAAACTAACAGTAAGGAAAATAACCCCCGCGAAATGTACAGAGGGATTAACGCTATGAGAAAGGGTTTTAGGAGTAGGGCGCAATTGATGAAGGACGAAAACGGAGACCTCGTAACAAATGACAACGAATTACTGTCGCTGTGGAAGAACTATTTGGATAAATTATTAAACGTGCACGAAAATAGCGAAGAATTAGGGGACGAAATTCACACTGCCGAACTCCACGTGGAGGAACCGAGCTACCAAGAAGTAGAGGCCGCGATTAAAAAACTAAAAAATAACAAAGCAGCGGGAAATAACTCTATACCAGCTGAGTTACTCAAGTATGGGGGCGTCGAGCTTACTTTTAAAATCTATAAACTAGTATGTGCTATCCGGAAAAATGAAACAATACCCGAAAATTGGAAGGAACCCATCATTATACCGATTTTTAAAAAGGGGGATAAGACGGACTGCAACAACTATAGGGGGTATCTCACTTTTAGCAACGTGTTACAAAGTTCTGTCAAACGTAATATAAGCTAGACTCACTCCATTCACGGAAGATATAGTAGAAGATTATCAGTGCGAATTTCGGTGCAACAGATCGACGAGCGATCAAATGTTTACCATAAGACAGTTGTTAGAGAAAAAGTGGGAATTTTGCGAAACCATACACCAACTATTTATAGATTTTAAAAAAGCGTACGATTTTATTAAGCGAAGCAAAATGTATCAAATTCTAGTACTTCTCGGTGTACCAAAAAAACTCGTGAGATTGATTCAAATATGTCTGAACGGAAGGACGGGAAAGGCCCGAGTAGTCGGTAATGTATCAGAACCTATGTATAACGATACGCGATGGTTTAAAACAAGGGGATGGACTCTCTACGGTGCTGTTCAACTTAACGTTAGAGTATGTCGTTAGAAAAATGCAGGTTAGCCAGCTGGGCGCAACGCTTAATGGATCAACGCAGATACTAGGCTACGCAGATGATTTGGATATACTGGGGGATTGTAGGGAAACGGTAGCAAGAAACGCGGAAATCCTCACAAAAGCGGCAGAGTATACAGGGTTAGAAGTGAGTGAATCAAAAACAAAGTACATGGTTGTGGATAAACTAGTCATCTGCAGAGGGGAGGGAGATCTCAGAGTTGGGAATTTCATTTTTGAAAGGGTTAGCGAATTCAGGTATCTGGGTACGACCATAAATGATAGAAACGAGATCAATGTCGAAATAAACAAGAGACTCCATTCGGGTAATGCTTGCTTCTACGCCGTGAGTAATTTACTTAAGTCGAGGCTGTTGTCTAAAAACGTTAAAATAAGAATATACAGGACAATAATACTGCCGGTGGTTCTGTACGGGTGCAACGTGGGCTCTCACTAAGCAGGCGGACAACCGTTTTAGGGTATTTAAAAAATAAAGTCTTGCGAAAAATATATGGGCCGAAGAAAGATGAGAAAACCGGGGAATGGAGGATACTACATAATGATTACACAATCTGTACGCATCACCAAATATTAACAGAATAATAAAATCACGCAGATTGGGATGTGCAAGGCACGTAGCGAGAATGGGAGACGACCATACGACAGCGCGTGTCATGAAGGACAGGTCGATGGTAACGCGACCTCTAGGTAGACCTAGACGCAGATGGGAGGACAACGTAAAAGTCGATCGGAGGGGTGCATCTTGGGTGGGATTGACACAAGACAGGGCAGCGTGCATTGGCTTGCGTAGATGAGGCGATGAACGCACTTTCGAGTTCAAAATGCCATTTAAAAAAATATATATATTATGGAATAATGGATTGTTAAGACTAAACCCTGAGTAAATCTAAAGTCCAATAAATTATGATAATACGATATTAACTCTTTTTGGAAATAAAGTTCTAATAGATATTTGTTCATGAGTTAATATTTCCAAATTAAACCTTTCATCAGTACAAACGAATGATCTTTTTATCTTGCCTAATAAATTTAGAAAGTGTTGTTCTTGTACAATAAGAGTTATAACTGTTTCAAACAATTCATATCGCGTATTTTGGTTATTGAGAGTTGTCATAGTATTTTGTGAATTTTTGTTAATTATTCCAGTATTTTCATTTATCATTTTACTAATTTGGTTCATACAACTTATTGCGGTTTTGAATAAATCAATATCTTCATTTTGTTGTTTTACAAAATTTTCCAAATAATCGTTAATATTTTCCAAATCATCTGAGTCTGGGTTCCCGAATATATATATTTATCATTTTCCCCACTCCATTTATTAATTCTCTTTTCCTTCTTCCGCCAAATGGTGAAATTTCTTGTAAATCTTGATAAATTTCATCACATAATAATTTGGCTTCCATTAATAGGCTTGAATTTTTAAGTTCTTTCCTTGAAGATAGTACAGTGTAGTTAGTTAGAATTCTGCCATATGTATGCTTAAGTGCTGACGTGTTTATAAAAAATGTACATAGTGATAATTTTATATAATCTTCCAACTCCTTGCTGGTAATCGCTAAATTTCCTCGCTTCTTACGAGTATCGTTGAAACTATCGCAATTACTGCCATCCTCAGGTCCGTCATCTTCTTCCTGCAAAGAAGAAGTTTTTCTTAATCTTTTTTCTTTGTTTGAATTCTTTGTTTGAATCATTAGATAATTTTTGTTTTTGTTTCTGTCTTTTATATAACTCAGCGTAGAAGGGTAAAATTTCCTTTTTCCGTATTTCATTATATTCTTCAGTTATATCTGCTCCAGGTTCGATGACATGTTTATGTAGTTCTTAATACGGTCCATACAGTAAGGTGAATGGTGCAAAATTTGTTGATGAATGAATACTTTGATTATATATTAAGATTGCTGTTGTTATTCGATTCTTCATTGTTTCCTGAGGATTTTTGTCGACTAAAATACTTAGTTTTTTCCTTAAAGTTGAAGTTAATCTCTCTATTGGCCCATTTGATGTATGTCTATTGATTGTAGTTTGATAATATTCGAACTTGTGTATTCGACAAAATTCGTTAAATACTGCAGCATTAAATTCGCTCCCATTATCCGTAGTAATTTTATCTGGAAAATTATGATGCGATGCAAAATGCCTCAATTTGTTTAATACTGTTATAGCGTTTCCATCTCATAGATGATAAGCTTGAGCGTATTATGAAAATACGTCAATAATTGTTAAAAATCTTTCTTTTCCAACATGAAATATATTCATATGTATATGCTGTAATGGTCTATTGGCGATAATAGGTCCATATTTTCCTGTTTGTAAGGCTTTCTTTCATATTTGTGTTCTAAGCACAATTCACATTGGTTAATATAGTCTAACCATGTTTAGTGTATACAACTCCCTTTTAAAATGAGCTATTGTTTCCTGAATTCCGTTATGGGTTCTATTATGATACTCCTTAAGTTTTTTAAGAAAATTATTTTTGTTTAACACGGGTGTGTAAGTATTTGTTTTAATTAACTTTAGTTTGTCATTAAAATGTTTTTGCAGCACTTGGTAAGCGATAATTTCTAAGTCCTCATTTGTGAAGTAAATACTGTATCGTATCTAGCTTTATATTTTCATTTAGAAATTTTAACAATTGTGTTTCGGCTTCATCCTTATTAATTTGTACGATGTACTGAATCTTGAGTTTATCTTTATTTATTGCTTTCTCCTAGAGGAAGCTTTGTAATAGTAAAATTTTGAGTTTCGTCAAAACTTCTAGAAAATACTTTTTGGTGGTGTTAGAAGTTCAAATCAAGTGTTTTTAGAAAATGTCCGTATGGATGCGTGTGATGTGTATGTGTGTGTGATGTGTGTGATGTGTGTGATGTGTGTGTGTATGGATGTGTGTGTATGTATACCGTAATATTTCTGGAACTACTCCGTCAATATCAATAAAATTTGACATGCATATATATTTTTGGATTCTGAATTCGGGAAAAACAGTTATTTTTTATTTTCTCAACTATTTTTTTGTGGCCATTTTTTGATTTTTGAAAAACACTATTTTGCGTTTTTTTCAATCATCCCATTGTTACAAACAATTCAGCTATAATGCATTTAAAAGAGAATAAAATTACCTACTTTTCATCGCTTGGTTCTCGGGATAGACCGCTTTGTTTGGCAGATAAAATGAAAAAGGTGATTTTTTTTTAAATTCATATCTCTGAAACTAAACATCATTACTTCGCAAATTATGTCGATGGGTCACGTGTCAAAATATATCCCATTAAAATTTCAAGTGATTTGACTTATTTTTTTAGTAATAAATCGAAAACTGAAAAAATCAGTTTTTTTTGTGCTTTGATTGCGGACGTAAAAAGGCCTTATTGCACTTGAGATTTTGGAAAAAATGAGATTTTATGTGTTTTAGCTAAGTTCATTGCACAGCTTTCAAATCCCTATAGTTCGTAAGATATCAAGGTTTTAATTTTTTTTGAAAATTTTTTGATTTCTTATATCTCCAAAACAATGTGGTCAAATGCGAAAATTGCGCGAGCGACATATCTAATGAATAGTCTGTTGTTTTATAATAGTTAGGTTGGTTAGGAACACATGTAAACATGCGTGAATTTCTGTGAAAAACAATTGACGGCAGTGTTCGTATTCTAATAATAATAAAAAAACAGAGGGGTCTGCAAACTTTTGGACAATGACCCAAATGTCGGAAATGAATCCAAAACTTATACATTGAATTTTGTATCACAAACCGCCTCATACATAAGCAGGCAGATGTACTGTATATTAAAAGAATATTTTATTTATTGGACCTATAAATTTAGTTGGAGGAAGCTACGTGCCAATGAATGGGCAGCGGTTTTTTACACTTTAATCCCTTCCTGATTTTATTATAATACTGTAATTAAATGCATGAATATTTTTGTCGGTTATAGGCAATGAAAATACTGGATCTTCCTCAGCAGTGTGGGCCGTTTCCAAATCGTCGCTAGGGTCTTCATCCACTTCCTCAATTCGGTGTGCTGTTATATCTGAGGCTCGGGGAACCATTGAAAGTGAGTCGTCATCTTTTTCTTGATTATTAATTTCTATTCTGCTTAGGGCTTTAGCCACATAATTTTCACATCCTTTTTTGTATTTAATATCGTAGTCATATTCTTCCAATTTTATTCTCCATTGAATCAAACGTGAATTTGGTATTTTTAAAGACCAGAGCCAACTAAGCGACTTATGATCTGTTTCGATTGTAAATTTTTTCCCGTATATGTATGGCTTAAAATGTCGACATGCCTCGACTATTGCTAGTAGTTCTTTTTCGATGGTCGAATAGTTTTGTTCGGCTGAATTCAGGTTTCTTGAAAAACATGATATGAGATGTCTATCTTGTGATAAAACGGCGCCAATTGCGACACTTGACGCATCTGTTGTAATAGTGAATGCTTTTGTAAAATCTGGGTAAGCAGGTATTGGTGTATTGACGATTAACTCTTTTAATTTATTGAATGCTTCTATGTATTGTCTGTCTTCTATGTTTATTGTTTCTCCTTTCTTAAGCACCTTCGTTAGTGGTTTCGATATTTTGGCATAATTTTTAATAAATTTCCTATAAAATCCTGTTAATCCTAAATATGCTTTAATTTCTTTTTGTGTCTTTGAGATCGGATATTCTACAATGGCTTTGATAATATCTGGATTTGGTTTAATTCCTCCTAGTGTAATTATATGCCCTAAAAAGGGTACTTCTTTCCGTAAAAATTCACTCTTATCAAGTTGCACTTTTAAACCATATTCTCGAAGTTCCTCAAATATTAGTTTTAGACGTTGTAGCTGTTCCTGCAGTGACTTGGAAAATATAACTATATCGTCCATGTATACAAAACAAAAGTTGTGTAAATATTTTCTGAGAATTTCGTCCATTCCGTTGAAATGTAGCGGGTGCGCTCTTTAAACCGAAGGGGATACGACAGTACTCATAATGTCCATTTTCTATGGTGAAGGCTGCTTTCTCCACAGAATCTTTGTCTACTGGTATTTGATGAAATCCCTGTGCTAAATCTAATGTAGTAAAATATGTGCATTTTACTAAATTCTCTAAAATATCATCCATCCTTGGCAAAGGGTATTTGTCCTCAATAGTTTTATCGTTCAGCTTACGATAATCAATAACCATTCTCCATTTCTTTTTGCCACTTGCATCTTGCTTCTTGGGTACTATCCAGACAGGCGATGAGTAAGGTGAATTACTTGATCGAATAATTTCGTGACTTAATAATTTTCTCACTTGATCTTGAATAACATCCTTCAAATGATATGGATATTTGTAACTTTTGACATAAATCGGGTTTTCATCTTTCGTTCTTATTTTGCGTGTAACTGCATTTGTGGCTGTGAATTTTTCACACTCATTGTAGAAGCAATCCTTATGTTTCCGACATAATGCTATAGTTTTCTCTTTTTCTTTCTCATTCATGTACTCCGTTCGAATCTGCACCTTTGCCTCCTGATGATTACTTAGTATGACTATCTTACATTTTTCTGGCATATTATTTAAATAGTTAATTTCAAATTTCAGTGTGTTAAATACTTGAGTCCTATAATCAATATCTGCTTTTAAATTTTGTAGATCCTTGTGACCTATTAAACAATCATATGTAGAATGCCAAGGGACAATTAAAAATGTAATTGGTGTATCGTCTCCTAACTCTTGTAAAATTGGAAGAGTGATTTAATTTCAAATTTATATGGAAAAACATAATTTGAAAATAAATCATAGACTACTTTAGGGTTAATAATTGATGACGATGCTCCTGAGTCTATAAGTATTTTAAGCGATGGATTTGTAGTTATTATGTGTGGTAGGTCATGTGAACTGCCTATATTATTCTTCCTTTAGTTGCTGCTCTCCCTGACAATGCAGTTCTTCGGAAATAAAATTCGGTGGTCCAGTACTCCTAAAGAATTTATTTTGAGTGGCGAAATTATTTGACCGGTTGTTTTGATTATTATTTGACCTTTTAGTGTTTCTAGTATTAACCGACATCGGTGTAGGTTAAGGGTTCTGGGTAGGTCTTCCGAAACTATTTGCAAATGTCGGTACAAAATTATTTTCTGCAGTCGCGGGTCTGGGTGCAAACAAAAATGGACTTTTATTCGCTCCTACGACATTGAACGATCCTATACTTCTTTGATTTGCAAACGGGTTTGTACTTTTTCAATTATTATTGGCATTGTTAGTTTTTAGTTTGTTATCACGTTGTCTCGCGAAATTTAAATATGCGGCTTGTTGCTCATGATTGTCAAGCTTCCTGCGCTTTATCAGACAAGCTTCTTTATCCTCTAATTCAAAATGCGTAAGATGTGTGTGATATGGCTCTTTAATACCGTTTATAAACGTATTCTTTGCTACGTTTTCATAAAACCCAATCTTCATGGTTATTAAGCCCCGATCCTGATTGTTTAAGTGAATATGCTCTTTTAGTTTATTTAAACGATTTTTTATTCATCAGTATATTTTTCATAGCTTTGATTGATAGTTGAAAATAAGAGCTAAGTTTATTAAATAGTAAGTCTTCCCGAGCAAGGATCACTATATCTGTTCATTATTAGATTTTTACTTTCGTTCCATGTTGCTGGATTATTCGCGACTATTAAATTCAAAGCTTCTCCGCGAATTTTTGATTTAATTAACCCAAATAATGCTGTATTTAACGCTTCTTCTATAGTGATTAAATTTTCAACAAATTGATCACACGTTTGGAGAAAGTGAGAGAGGAGCTTTGTTCCTCCTTCGTAAATTGGTATCGCGTCGCGCCATGTTTAATCTCAATTTAAATTGCTCTATTGAGATTTGATTTGCGTCTTGATTCTGAGCCATTTTGCTTTCAGATCAGTCGTATTTAGGGATAGGGTAAAAATAGGAGAATAAGGAATTTCAAAGACTTACTTTCTTCTTTGATGATTCCAGGTGAATCCCTGCTTAAAGGTGGGCTTCAAACTTGGCCTTCTAAAACTACTGCGACGAAGGGGTTGAAAAACCAGCTGCTTCTTCTCTGATAATTTCCGTCACCAGATTATAGGAGAATCTTGATTCGGCAGCCTCGCAATATCCTGTCCGCAGCGCCAGTTGAGTGTACGTGTTGCCGTGCGTACGTATGTTCGCAGGTAAGTAATGGAATTGGGTATGGATTTCAATCACGTTTATTTGATACGTCTTTACAGCTTGGAGACCCGACAGAGTTCCGTCTGATAATCCACGTGTTTCTATTATCCCGAACCATCTCTCTACTTACCGTTTTCGGGGCTGCAGCTAGCCGAGCACAAACATCGCGCAAAATCTCGCACCGGCAAACAAAGAGTCGCGAGACTCTGACGCTCGCGGGGAGCGTCTGGCGCCACCGGGTAACTTTCCAAGTCCCGGGCGAGGAATTGCACAATAACTGTGGGTAGCACGAAAACCCTAGTTACATAATATAGAAATATTTTTAATCAAAGCATCTTTTCAATTAAAAAAAGATCTCTTGTGAACGACAGTCTTTTTCAAAAATGATATGCAATATACATTGATGCAGCCTTGATGATTAAAGAATCTGGTCTGGGAGGTCTTGTCCGCTTCGGTCCATTCTTGCTGGCCCTGTTTTGGTTTGCAACGCCAGGGACACTTTTATCCTCTTTGCTTGCCTTTTCCTCCTTTTTCTTTGACTTTCTTGTGACGACTTTCTGTCACGTTGTCTTTTCAGCTTGATTATCTGCTTCTTTGTTTCCTCCACTTTTATCCTGTGGAGTAGTTGGGACTTCCTCCGTTGTGCCCGCCTTCCGGGATCTGGGGCTTGGGATTGTCTGGGTTTCCCTCCCCTGTGTTCCCGGGCGCTGGCATTGCAGTAATTTATCTTCTGCGATGCAGAGATCCTTGTAGCTTGCTCTTATGGTTCGGGCAAGGTCTTGAATTTGCTTGTGCACATTGTGTCTTCCCCTGACATACTCCATCAGTTCATTGATTTTGCTGCCAAGGCGATCCAAGTGCGCATTCCTTTGCGTTATGCATGCAGCTCTCTTATCTCTGTCTGCATCAACCTCTATTTTCATATCACCTGCGTCTCTACATGCAGCAGTTGTCAGGTAATAAACCTCTGCGGCTTCTAGGTGAGTTTGGCCCCCTCCCCAAAATCCATGGGGCCAGCGTCGACCACCGGGGCTTTCACCCGATCGGAATCGACGGCAGGACTGAGCACTGTGGCTTTTCCCGCTTGGGGTAGTAATGTTATTAACTCACTATCCATGTTTGATTTATCTTCGGGGTTTCTTCCCCTAGCCTGTTTGGTCCGCGGAGCATATTTTATTTCTGCTCTACCCTTCGGCCGGTTGAGGAGACCTCGACGCACCGATGAGCTTTCCCCTATCCACCACCCAGGGGACGAGCCACATATGGGGTATCGGCATCCCCGCGCGTGTGTGTGAGGACGTTCGTATACCGCTGTATCTCAGCTTCTACTTTGTGGATTTTAACCCACCAAGGCTCATTCTTTTCGTTTTTATAATAAATAAATAATGGAAAAAAGTCCGTTTTTCATTTTGTAGAAGCATTTTTTGAAAGAGAATAAAATTACCTATTTTTTAACGCGGAGAATTCAGATTATCGGTCGTCGTTCTTTTGTTATACGACAATAAGTAAAATTTTTGAAACCGTTATAACTCGATAACTACTCTATAAAACTTTTCAAAAAAAAGCATGGTGATAAAAAATAGTGAGAACTACTTCGTGTACAAACATCAAGTTATTTTATCAATTATTTTCAAAGAAAAATCTTAATTACTGAAAATCTCTTCCCAACGATAACTCAAGAAAAAAGGCATGAATTATATTCAGAATTTAGATTTCCTTGGTGCCTTGATCTCTTTCTTTGGGCGGCTTCTTAGCTCCATTAGATTTTGAGATATTTGAGATTAATTAAAAAAAATTTTTTTTTTTAAACGTTGTAACTCGATAAATACTCTATGAAAATTTTTGAAAAAAACCATAGTGATTAAGAATGATAAGAATTACTTAGTGACTAATTATCAAGTTATTTCACTAATTATTTCGTGAGAAAAAAATTACTGTAAAACGATACACCAAGATAACTCAAGAAAAAGGCATGAACCATATTAAAAATTGGATTTAGGCAGATTTTCATGGTGTCTTAATCCCTTTCTCTAGGCTGCCCATTAGCTCTATTAGATTTTGAGATATCTAAGATTTAATTTTTACAAAATTTTTACTCAACTAAACTACACTGCGAACATTTTTACAAATCATGGTGATTAAGGATGATGAGATAGATGGTGGGCCGATTGCCTTACAATCAGTCTTTTCGTATTTCGCGGACCAGAACCGCAGTCTAAATAAGTCAAAAGTTTCCGACATTACGACATAACTCGATACTGTTGCGGCGATGCACGCAGTCATTTTACCTGTCAACCACAGATACGTATCTCTAAATTAATATTTTAATAATAAAATATATTTTTATTAGTTTATGTAAATAAAATTTAGATGATATCGTTTCCTCACCACAGAGTGGTAGATATCACGGCGCGTTTTTTTAAGAAAATGTAAAAATTTGCTGATTAAAACATGAAACTTAGTTAAGTTTTATTGCTATATGACTTTTTATATTTCCTTTCAACAAAGTTTTATTTAATCTATCATTTATCAGAATGAGTTTGACATATAAGTATGTTAAAAATAGTATCTAGGGAATAAAATAAAGTGTATAAAGTAAATAAAGTAAAGTGTTCTTTTCCTGCGTGTAAGATGTTGCCTAAGCGAAGCAAGGGCGACATTCATCCAGGTCTGGGCAACCTACTTTATTTCCGAGAAAAATAAAACTTTGCTTCCAGTGCTTCAAGTGGTATCCATAATCGCATAATATTTTTGCTTTCTTTCTAGTAAGCTCTGTAATTGTAATTTTTCGAGTTGGTGAATTTAATTTACATTATGAATAATATTATGCTTTTAAGATTTTTGTCCTAGATAATAAACACAGTGCTATACTAAAAAAATTGTTTATCTAAGGTTATACATTTTTTTAAATAAAATTATATCACATTTTACTATAAGTGATATAATTTTTCCTATATAGCTTCCTCCTAGAGGATATGTTATGATAATCAAATTTTTCGTTTCACCCCCTAGTGGAAATGGATTGTGTGCCAAAGTGTGCCAAAGTGTGCCATAGTGTGCCATAATGTTCCAAAGTGTTCGAAATTCGGAAATTTATTACACTTTGGTATACCTCGGTATACTTTGGCACACTCTGGCACACTTTGGCACACTTTGGCACACTTTGACACACTTTAGCATACTTTGCCACACTTTGGCACACCCAATTATTTTCACTAGGGCCCCTTTAACTGACACCCCACCCCTCTACCTGATTGACTCATATAGAGTACATGCACCTAAACTCTCAAATCGTCAGAAGAATATCATACATCCGTACAGATTTATTAGAACACATGTAATTATCCTCCACTATCGGAATAGGATGAAAATATGTGCCAATGACTTGGAAGCAGTTTATACATTATATTATATTATATGACATTATACATTATATTAAACATGAACACTTTTTCTCCAAGTCTCCGGTTCTCCGGTCCTTTAGGGACATACTACCTATATTTCTTAATTTTATTTGTATTCAAGTGACCTCTTTGTAATTCGCATCTTATTTGAACCCCGTTTACAGTACGTTTACTTATGTAATTATATTATATATGTTTGAAGTAGGTTGAAATCGTAGTATTTATTTAAGAGCCTTTATTTAAATAACACAGCCGAGTTCGTACTACTGAGTTATTACAGAAACTAGTAACAAAAGAGCAAAATATAATTGTGACACTTTTTAGAGAATTAATAATAATACACTGCATAAACTTTATGTGAACAAAATAGAGAAAGCTTGTTGTGCCGCTGATATGTTGGCTGGTCTGCAGTTCTTGAAGAAGTGAGGCCCTGTGCCTCTGTGTCTCTGCTGGGGAGCGTCGCGTCGGTGGTGGGTCGGGTGCAATAAAACCCAGGTATGTGCGAGTATTTGTTCAACACCCTTCCTCAACGATGCACACATCGGTGATCTAATAATTGATCATGCCTGACATTTCTGCAAACCTTCTTAATTTAATTTTTCCCAATGGCTTCGTTTGCGTGTCGGCCATCATGTCTGCTGTGGGGTAATACTTACACTCCATTAACTGCTGGTCCTTAATACTTTTAACGAAATGATATTTCGTATCGATGTGTTTCGTGCGATGATTAAACCTTTTATGATCTAAGAGCTTAAGGCAGCTCTGATTGTCTTCGTGGATCAAGGTTTCATCTAGCGGTCTTCCTTCGACATCTTCAAGTAGGCGCCGGATCAATATCCCTTCTTAAATCGCTTCTGCGAGGGCAATGTATTCGGCCTCTGTCGATGATAATGACACGCGCGGCTGTTTTAGGCATATCCAACTAATTGGCGATCTGAAGTATTGAAATATGTAGCCGCTATTAGATTTTCTGTCGATGCGGCATTCTGCCCAGTCTGCGTTCGCATAGCCGATTAGCGTAGGTGCGCCGCCCTTTTTACCCAGCCGGACCTCTGCACCTTTTGTGCCATGCAGGTAGCGGGTGACCCTTTTTGCCTCGTTCCAATCAACTGTAGTAGGCTCCTCATTCTTCTGACTTAAAATGGTTACGCTAGCAGATATATCGGACCGCGTATTAACAGCGAGATATAATAACGCGCCAATGAGCTGCTGGTAACGCTTGCTTTCAGGCATTGGCTATTATATTGTGTCATTTCATATTGCCAAATAATATAAATTTTCGTAATACTGTAACCGAGTTCAACAGCTTTACGCAACTCATCAGCAACCCAGGTGCCCGTGAATTCACGCATTTTTGGGTTTTCGTGATTGCAGTCACACTGCTGCATTTCTTCACAGCATGAGCGGCAAAGAGCAAAAAGAAGACGTCCGTGCATTTTAATTGGTAAGAGTGGAATGTGCAGGTCGCGCGGTGGTAAGATACTACATTTAACTAATCCTTCAATATTGTTGAGATTATTGTTATTCCCCTGCGTTAATTCGTTGCAGTCTTCACCAATTAAAATTCGCGGATGCCCTACGGGAAATCGACCTCTTTTACACACGTACGGATAAAGAGAGCATATATCTGTATATTGAATTTTTTCGTTATTTCCGATCGCGTGGATTCAACGTTATACGACTCATAAGAGGATGCTGTGTTACATATTCGTAGATTTCGCGATTCTCTGCTTTTATCCGATCAAAAGTACATTCCCATATCTCTCGAACTTCGTAACCCAGGGCTTTTAATTTTTGAATTTTCCGAAAAGTATTCTCGTACGACTCATTCATAGTTCTACCATATGACATTATTTTATCTTGTCGTTTATTAAAGCAAATAGGGCAACCGTGTGTGTAACAGCCTTGATATTCAAAGACAATACCTTTATTTGCATTATCATTTTCCGGAGGTAAATAGCCATCTACACGAAACCCTTCTGGAAGCATAAATTCACGTGCTCTACCCGCGTGTATGATTTCCCGACCAATATCACGTTCACACTGTAACAGCCACTGTATTGACTTTTGCGAATGATTATCAGCGCGTCGATATCCACCTGCTGGAATGATACCGATAGTTTTTTCGCGTAAGAAATTTTTTCTATACACAATGGAGCATGCAGAAGCTATGGTCGTTGCCTCTATAAACGGACAAGTATTCCCGCACTTAATGAAAATTTTCCGAAAAGCCATGCATGCAAGTCTTAAAATTTCTACATCCATACGGCAATAATCGAGTATTTCACGTTGAAAATCAAACTCATAAGTATTTCGGTTCTCCTCATACCATACAATAAACTTTTCCCTCTCAGACGTCGACATGGCATTAGGCGCATAGAACGATGCTTCGGGTAAAGCCCCAACATAATTTTGATTATCTAAAGTATTGAATAGATGAGGAAAATATCCTTTTTTGCTAGCTGGTGGTAGAGAAAAGGTTTGTGGTAAAGCACTTAATTTCATGTGAAAATAGTTTAAGCTATCAATAAATTTTGTTCGCCCGCATTGAAGCATAATTATATTTTGTCCATTCAATATTACGTTCGGTCCTATTGAGGTATTTTCAACGATTTCTCTCAAAATAAGCATCAAACCCACGAGAGTTATGAGCAATACAAATTATTTGACCGAAGGTAGTATTCTCGCGTACTGTCAAACCTATTAATTGTTTAACTGGATCATCGCGAAATATATGCTCTCTTACACCACACGTATGGCATAGTATATTTATATTTTCATCATCCATGCAATCATCGCAAACCTGTTGTACAACACTTGTAGATATTAATTCGTTTGCAACACATATTACAAACTGTTACTACATCGCATATTTTTTTTGTATGACCCATCTATTTTGTGACGGTCGAAACATATTTGTCCGTAAAATTCTCGGTTACATTCTACACACTTTATAATATCTATATTAGAATTACACGTTGGCGCACAAAAACACCTGTCACATTTGGCTGTGCATCTATGCTCATCTACGTATCTATAGCTTTTATTACAATGTTCGCAGAAAAAACGATTGCGTGCAGCACCGGTTAAATTTAATATTGTATCGAAATGACGCATTCGCGCGTCGTACAAAAGATTTATAACGTCAAAAGAATTTGAATTTAACAGAGGTCTTCCATCGTAAAAGGGCGGTTCTCCACTTCCAAAATATAAACTTTCGTATATTACAATAGCGATATTTTTTGCAACATAATACCGCTGATACGTCTCTATTTCTCGTATACCGCACCCGTTTGCAGGAATTACGACGTTTGCATTAATAGTAAGGAGATTTGCGCGCTCTTTTTGCATACCATGTCTGCTATCTCTGACAATATTCCAAGTATCAATGGCTTCGTTTGAAAATAATTTTTTATACGTTATAAAAGCCTCCCCGACAATTAAAGCTCTTGGCAAGCATAAATTATCGTTATTTCTTATAGATACAACCGATCTCTGAGCTAAGCTATCAACATTTATCCTCTTTCTACTTCCACCTCGGCCACCATTAGGTATATTAACAAGTGTTAATGTTAGAATAAAGCTCTCATCTATTTGAAAATCCTCATTACTCTGAGCTAACCCGCTTATTAAATTCCATAAATCATTGTAAAAAAATTATTTACTAATCGTAAAGATAACCCACCCGGGCCTCGGGCAAAATTTAAACTTCTAACGGA
The DNA here is from genome assembly GCF_009193385.2 of Nasonia vitripennis. NCBI lineage: Eukaryota > Metazoa > Arthropoda > Insecta > Hymenoptera > Pteromalidae > Nasonia > Nasonia vitripennis. The sequence continues at coordinate 1,414,864 of NW_022279653.1, forward strand.
GACACTAATCATGTCGTTTTCATTACATAATGAAATTATATAAGAATAAATATCGCGAATAACTAACTCCAACCAAACTATCGGATTTATAGATCCATCCTTCGGTGGAGATTTTATTTTTAGCACAATACGTCTACCTTCTATTTTATATTTAGATATATAATGCGAATTTTGTTGGAAAATATCAAAACGATTACCAGGAGGCTAGATATCCTCATCTCCTTCCTCATCGACTCCTTGATAATTCATATTATCGTCTGTTTCGCTTCTCTCCTCATCCTCCTCGCTGATCTCCTCCTCCGCCTCCTCATTCTCCTCACTGGTCTGATTATCCTCTTGTTCATAGTCAGACAAATCATCATTATTGCTGCTTGAATTTTCAATTCTTCTTCTTTGTCCTCTACCAACTTGAATAGAAAAATCACTTTCATCGGCCTCGTAATCTTGCGATTCTACAGAAGTATTGGTGTTCGAAGATGATGTAGATAAGGGAAAAATGTTTGTAGAAGAAGAACAAGATGAATCGTCAGAGTGATTATGTTCTGAAAAAATTTATTGAATACAAAATATTTGAATACCCTATTTTACACTTTCTTATTTTTAAATTATTCTTCTGGTGGTCCTGAAAAACGTCCCAGACGATTAAATACTTCAGGTAAATTTTCAGTGTCTAACAGTATGGAATTTTTATCTTTACAAGCATTGAAAAACCAACGTATTTCTTGTGCTCTTCGAACATACATGATACGCATGATATCTTCTTTCAAAGCCCTGGGGTACTTTGCAAATCCTTCGAGACCACGTCGAATAACTTAAATAATATTTAAAAATAAGAATTTATTTCAAGAAAAATTTATATTTAAATACAGCATAATACTCACGTTCATTAATTTGACGATCTCTTGGATTTCTCTGGTTAAAAAAATGCTCGGTGACCAATCCTCCAGCGCTTCTTCTTGTGTACCGCATTTCTTCGGGTTCTACTGGTCGGGCCAAAAAGTCGAGGATTTGTTGCCGTCTTTTGACACATGGATGCTCCGCATACTCAATCATATTCTCGCTTTCATCAGCTGCTCGTTCCATCAAGCGTTGTAGAATATTATTAGCAGCAGCTGTTGGCTCTATACATGTGGCAACGTGGTCAACATAAACCATGCGCTGAGAATCCCTATTGGCAGGTACATCTTCAGCCTCTTCCGCTCTAGCATCGTTCTCATTCTGCGCTCTCTCTACTGCTTCTTCTTCCTCCTCCTCCTCCTCCATCGCCTCATTCACCTGAAGACGCAACGCTGCAGGCGCCGCAGCCACCGCTGCGGCTGCTTCTCTCCTTACGGCTTCACTCTCCTCCGCCCGCAACTCCTCTCCGTGTGCATCGGCAGCGCTCACCCCCACCATTTCAGCCGGTACAAACTGTACATCGGCTACAGCATTCAGCGCTTGCGCTGCATCTTCCTCTTCCGTCTCACTTGCCTCTCTTTCTTCCTCCGCCACCTCCTCCGCCTCCTCCTCCTCCTTCTCACCTTCATCCGATGACGTAGGTTCAACATATTCACTTGATGTGTATTCTGTAATATTATCATCATCTTTATCAGAGGTTATGTCGGCTAACAAATTTTCTAACGCTGAAATGTAAAACAATTTTATGTTAAAAATACAGAGCTTACTTTTTATAATAAACGTTATATGTATTCGAAGGTAGTGATGCATACAACTCATGAATATTAAAATCTCTTTGATGCCGAATGAATTAAAACAAAATATTAACCGATATTTGATTACACATTTTTTTAATAAAAAAAAGCAAGAAGTATAGTGAGAAAAACAGTTGTTTAAAAAAGTATTCTCACTGTCATAGAATATAGCGGATGTATATTCTTTGATTTTATAATTATACGTTATATTACTGTAATGATAAAGAGATACGCATCGCATGCTATGTAATATGACAGATGTAAGAAGCTAATATCCCTAGCGCTGAAGCAGACGACTTGAAAACACTAGGCGTCATACGTAGCAGTCGACGCGTTCTACGGCAAGAGCAGACGACACTGCGTTACGAATGTGTGTATGCGCGCGCGCGAGTGAATGAAACAGAGCTTGTAGCAGCAGTAGCAGACTGCACGCTATCAGCTGTGGCACCGTTTACCTCGTTGCCAAGTACAAGTGCTGTTTGATTTTTATTCATGACAACGCGATATAGTGCAGAAAAATTGCAATCAATAAAAATGTACTCACCATTATTCTCCTCGAATGCTGTCATTAACCGCGTCAACACAGGTAAATGCGCAAAATTCTATTGCATACAAAATTCTGCTGCGCATCGCACAGCTAAGTTGCATTTTTTAAAAATGCGTCTATGAAGCTGTGCAATTATTCGTGGCCCACAGCATCGTAAAAGACGTGAAAACTCGCAGCATAATTGGCACGCTACCATGCGTTTCACGCGTAGACACCAGCTTCTTGTACACCTGCGTCTAACAACACTATTTGTTTGAAGATTGCCCGCGATGCGAAGCACTACACTGCGTAAAGACTCCTCGGCTACGTTATACATGCTTGCGAGCTCTTGATTTAATGCAACTACTCTCATGACTACTGAGCTCCTGAGGTCAATGTAGGGTTTATATATTATAAGAAACGCCTTGCTAGTGGGGGGATGTGTGGACTCGCGCAACAGTATAAAGCACAAAAAATAACATCCTGTGATAAGTTTTGCCTCAGCTTTATTATTCGCGAGTATCAAAATTTCGCCGAATGTCACTTACACGGTAAGAGGATCGACTGATTAATAGGTATTATATTACCTACGCTCTCACGGGTCCGAGATGCATAACAATCACAAATAATGATACCGTCGACGATTCTCGCACGATACAAGGCGGCTGAAAGCAATGCTCTATCACATTTAATAGCATTCGACTTCCTGTGCAAGCGATGACCATAGCGATTCTCGTACAAGCAGTATCAAATATACGGCTCCGAGAATCCACGTGTTAATTACATTTGAGATTACTCTGAATCGTTGTTTTGGCACACTGATCCATTTTTTCCGCGCATAGGTATCGACTGTAAAGACTCTTGCCGCCGAGTAGATACTAAAAATATCAAGTTCACGCTTAGAGCAGTCGAGAGTCAAAGATCATGCTCTCTCTCTCTCTCTCTCTCTCTCTCTCTCTCTCTCACAATCGTAAAAAAAGTATCCCGTGTTCGTCGAGCAGCAAGCAGTATCAAACATGTATAGTTGTTTTGTCACACTAATTCATCTCCGCTGTATAGTTATCGCCTGATAAGACTCATGGCGACAAGTGGATACTAAAAAATATCAACTTCCTGCGAAGAGCACTTGAGAGTCAAAGGTTATGCTCTCTCGCGCTCGTAAAAAGTATCCCGTATCCGTCAAGCATTTCGCTGCACAACGCGTCAGCCAGCTCGTTCGGGTATCGGGTGTACGAGCACACGTGCGGTATCTCCTAGGCCCTACAGATGACTGCTTCGACTACAGTCGTCAGTTCCAAGTTGATCGTAGTTCCACTAGGATGTCTGTGAAAAGTGTTGTTTTACATCAGTTGGAGGAGAAAAGCTCTCTTCTAAAATCACGGATGGAGCGTACGTCGCGGCTCATAAAGCAGCACCGCGACACGTATGCTGAGCTGTATGAGGAGCGTGAAGAAATCAAACGCACGCTGCACATCATGAAAAGTTCACCTTCCATCGGCCCTGTCAATTACTACATCCCTAAGCTTGGGGATGTATGTGAAGTGTGTGTGCGGGTGATGAAGCGTATGACCATACGCACACGCTGGACGTACTGCACGGAGTGCAGGGCGCGACGCTGTACGACGTGCAGCAGAAGAGAACTGTGGTGTTGCAGCGTAGGAATAGCGAGGAGGGATGCGATGGAGGAGGTTGCCGAGGAGTTGGTGCAGAAGAAGAGACAATCGGCGTCGTATCGTGAAATTTGGTGTTTATGTGCGCGACTGTATAGTGAACGCGTAATTTTTATCATTAATTATATTTACCCGTGTATGTGTGTGTGTGTGTGTGCCTAGATTAGTAATTAAGAGTAAGGAGTGATGTGTGAGAGTGTGTGCGTAAGAGAGAGAGCGTGTACGTAAGAGATAGAGAGATAAGGAAAGCTTGTGCGTGAGAGATAGAAGAAGAGAGGGAGAAAGGAGAGCTGGAGAGAGAGTGTGTGCGTGAGAGGGAGAGAGAGAGAGAGAGAGAGAGAGAGAGAGAGAGAGAGAGAGAGAGAGAGAAGGAAAGCTTGTGCATGAGAGAGAAAGAGATAGGGAGAAAAAGAGAGCGTGTGTGCGTATAAGTAAGAGAGAGAGAGAGAGAGAGAGAGAGAGAGAGAGAGAGAGAGAGCGCAGTGTAAGAAGCTAATGTCCCTCATGCATTAGCAGACGATACGATTGAGTGTGTGTGTGTGTGTGTGTGCTCGCGTAAGTGTACCGATGTGTACACATAAGTGATTGGATTTATATTGTTTATAATAATTTGAATAATAATATTTTTTATAATAAAAACCATTATACATTGTAAGAAATGATTTTTTTATTTACTAACTTGGTGTGTGGAGACAAATGACATCATTACTATTGTATCCTTATCTTATCAATGTAAACAAATAATTTAGTTAAGGTATTGTTTGTTTACATAAATAATTAATTAAAATTATCTATATTACATGTAATAAAGATAATTTTAATTACTTGTTTGTATAAACATGATACCTTATCTTTATTACTTGTTTACATTGATAAGATAAGGATGCGCCAGTGATGACGTCATTTGTTATGTCTCCCCATACCGGCTTACTTACTACTATTATTATTACGCGTATGCGCAATCTGTTGGTATCTACTTAAATTTATTAACCTAATCTTTCACGATTAAAAAGATTCATCCAAAAATATTAAGTTATTAATTTAATATTGCAAGTTGAAAATTTGCTCGGTATATTTCTTTTCGTTCAGAGTTTCCATCCTCTACCGATTTTTTTCGTCTCCTCCGGTCACGTGACTTCCGGTGAGTATTATATTAGGTATTATACACCAGTCGTTAAGGTGGTTCATCTACTTTACCGCCATTCGTCAGCTACTCGGCGACACACGCGGTTATATGCATATAATAATGCTATACGATTATATGCGCGATGCGATCAATGTCTGAATCAATAGTAGCTTATTGTCCATCGAATAGATCAAGATTTCATGAAGTGCAATAGCAAGGAGGATACGCTTTATAAAAGATGTGGAATCTACCAAAAAAACTTTTTTCAAAAGTAAAAACCTTGGCAAGAAAAAGACTAATAAACGTAGTGACATCTCTAAATATTAAAATGTCAAGTAAATGTTTTTTGCTATACGCATTAAGATATCATTTTTTGGGAAAACTAATTTTAACGTTAATTTTATATCTTAATGCGCTCCTTATTCTATCTATGTCTAATAACCCTGGTAGAAAAAACAACATAAGTTTTGGGTACACTAATTTCTGCTAATATTTTTACCATATTACCTACCATATGTTACCATATTCTGTAATACTTTTAATATAAATATATTAACAACGCCCAAAGTCGTTGTCGTTAAGGTCTGAGAAGTGAATTTGAAGAAAAGTTCAGTAGAAGAGTCAGTGAGTATAAGCCTATTATTACAACCCTATTCATTTGCATTGTAAAAAAGCTAGGCAATTGAAATTTTACACAGATACTTGATATGCTACCTATAAAAACATGTAATCCAGATGATTTTAATTTAACTGTTTTCATTCATATTTTCACATTGAGGCACATGTGAATTTTTTAATTTGGCGGGTCACATTTTGCTTATAGGCAATTACGCAGTAAATACTATCTCTAGCACATTGTATTTTTGGTTTTCAGTGTATTTTTACATGAAGAAAGTGATAAATATTTTGCCTTTCTTGTCAAGACATTAATAAGAATTTTAACTCTTAACAGTCGTGAGAGATTTTGAGATCGATGCCTATTTCTCTATTTTTGCATTTGCTCTCATTCGAAAACTAACGGGTCTAGAGAGCACATATTTTACATATAGATTTATTTTGTGTCAATGAAACAATATACAAAGTTCAATTAACCTTAACTGAAATACTTTTTATTTCGATTCCGACACTGATGTGAATAACTTATACGACTAAATAATTATCATGGGTGTTGAAGTCGAAATCAAAAGTATTTCAGTTAAGGTCAATTCAACTTTAAATATTTTCACAACCAAAACAGAAATATATATGCAAAAAATGAGCTCTCTAGAAATTAGTTTTTAAATGAGAGCAAATGCAATGCAATGGAAAAATCTCAAAATCTCTCACAACTATTAAAAGTAAATATTCTCATTAATGCCTTAACAAAAAAGCCAAAATATTTATCATTTTCTCCAGGTAAAAATACACTGGAAACCGGAAATACAATGTGCTAGAGATAGTAGTTACTGCGTGACTGTCTATAAGCAAAATGTGAGCCGCTAAATTAAAAAATTCACATTGCCGTTGGTGTGAAAATATGAATGAAAACAGTTGAATTATCTAGATTACATATTTTAAAATTTAAAGGGCATTGTAGTGATAAACTCAAATTCACTGACTCGGATACTGAACTTTTCTTTAAATTCACTTCTTAAACCTCACCGTGGGCGACTTTGGGCACGGAAACACAATATATCTTTATACTTTTTATTCTTTTAATTGCACTTCTCACTTATATTAAAAAAAAACTAAATAACATACACACACACACACATTATTACCTACTTCAAATAGGGTTAGGGTGACACTTTTCAATGCACATGTTTCAATACTACACTTTTGGTAATGATTAATTTATCAAGATTTCTTGTTGGTAATATTGCATATATTTTTTTCTGAATCCGCTATTCAGATTTCATACTATTTAACCTCATTTCATTTTATTTTAAACACCTGAAAAATTTCTACCAGGGTTATGACTGTTATGAGGGTTATGAATTTAAAGCGTGCGGGTTCTCATCTGTTACCTAGGCAACCGACCATAGCAACCAATCAGAATCACGTATTAAAGGCTTCACAACCAAGTCCATCATTTTTTTAAGAGAGGAATTTCATTTTATTTTAAACACCTGAAAAATTTCTACCAGGGTTATGACTGTTATGAGGGTTATGAATTTAAAGCGTGCGGGTTCTCATCTGTTACCTAGGCAACCGACCATAGCAACCAATCAGAATCACGTATTAAAGGCTTCACAACCAAGTCCATCATTTTTTTAAGAGAGAATTCTCGTTCTCCATCTTCTGTAGGTATAAGGTCTCCGAAAATTCCGCGACTTGATACTGTTTGGTGAATTTCTATTTTACATTTTACGGCATTACCATAACTTCTCGAAATTTATTGACTTGTATAAGCTCGACGTTGACGCTTGTTGAATTTACAAGTGTATTGTGGAAGTCGCATTCCTTTGAGTCCAGTAACGAGAATGTTGTTATGTTTGGTGTTGTTGACCCGCAGTCATATCCAATGACTGCTTCGTTTATTTTAAAAACTGTCATTAGTAAAAGTATTTTGAAGATCATGGTTAGAAAAACCTAGAACAGAAAATACACGTTAGTTTTCTTGTTTATACATAATTAGCTTATTCGCATGAACTGTGTTTGGCTTTCCATTTTTATTTATTATGACGTTATCATTTTCAGTGATAATCAGAACATTGTGGACCCTGGCAGAAAATAACCCAACAGTTGATTATGGTCGGCCAACGAACCTGCTAAAACCGTCACTTTGGCCAACAGTTTACCGTTGGTAAGCATTTCTACCAGAGCATGAATATATGCTAATGAATGTAGTGAAATCAATTTTATATATGTTAAGCATCAAGCATTAAAGTTCAGCAGGTGAGATATGATCAGCTGACTAGTGGTTATTAAAAAAGAGGTTAGAAATTTTCAAAAATATTATTTTAATGTACATTTGCCGTTCCGTCGTCTTATAGTTTGTCGATGAAACATTCTAATTGTTATTATTAAGGTGTAAATCTATTATATCATATTAAAATTACAACATTTTTTTTATTTTAATCTAAAAGGAGCTTTGCTTCATTGTAAAAATCTTTGAATATATCCGTGTAAGTTTATAGCAAAGAACAAATCTCATGCCAAATTTAATAATTTGCAAAAATAATAAGTATTTTTGGTATCATAATATTGGCTTAACGATTCGTTTTTTACCATAAACTTCTGTGTATGAATGAAGTGTTTTATTAAATTTCTCTGTTTTCATTAAAAAGGCGATGAAGTTATTTTAAGTCAGTACACATCGTAGACTATAAGACGACGGGACGGCAAATGTGCATTAAAATAATATTTTTGAAAATGTCTAACCTTTGTTTTAATAACGACTAGTCACTGCTTGATGCTTGACATATATAAAATTGATTTCACTACATTCCTTAGCGTATACATATGTATGCCCTGGTAGAAATGCTTACCAACGGTAAACTGCTGGCCAAAGTGACGGTTTTAGCATGTTCGTTGGCCAACCATAATCAACTGTTGGGCTATTTTCTGCCAAGGTTGCGATGCTGTGCCTCCCAACACAGGTGCGCAACACCTAGAGCCTCGCATGCACTAGGATTTTTCTAAAAGTAGGATTTGACCGCGATCATCACGTTTGGGAGAACGCTAGGGAGAGGGGAAAATAATCACACACAATGGTTAAGTTTTATTGCACATGTATTTCGCCCAGCCCTTCCCTACAATACGGTGGCTGTAGTGCCTCCCGCGCACAGTTTAGCCACGCAGGGCTTACACTGGGACGCTCAAACACGAGCCACGCTCGTGCAGCAGACGGCGGGTCACAGGCCCAGGTCCAGTCCGCTGACGGCTGTCTCTCTCTCTCTCTCTCTCTCTCTCTCCCTCACTCTCTCTCTCTCTGTCTCTCTCTCTCTCTGTCTGTCTCTCTCTCTCTCTTTCTCTCTCTCTCTCTCTCTTTCTCTCTCTCTCTTTCTCTCTCTCTCTCTAATACTTTCTTACTCGCTCTCTCCCTGGTGGACGTCCGTCGGTGCTCCCGCCGGCGCCTCCCTGACTATCGTGGACCTGGTGACGGCTAGCTTCCTCGGCTCTCCCCCGCCAAGGCTGCTGGTTGCTCTGGTCCTCCAGACAATGATGGCGGACTGGCTAGCTTCCTTCCTCTCGTGCGGATGGTTGCTGGCTCGTCCGGGCGTCGGCACTTGCTCGTGCCAACGCGCTGCACCTATGACTCTCTCACACTCTCGCACACTCGCACAACCTCGGGAGACTCTCCCAATTCTCCTCGTAACAGAGGAGGCCACGCATCTCTCTCGCTCGTCGACGTACTCCGTTGGCAGTCGTGAGAGAACTCCCCGAGTTCCCGCTCGTTCTCGCGCTCACTCTCCACTCGCGCTCGTTGGGCCCGCGCATCTTCCTCGCGCCTGATTGGCTGGTAGTCCGCGCGGATAGCGAGTCGCACATCGGCGCCCACTGATTGGCTCGCGACATGCGGAGGACCAATCAGCGCGCGCGCCGTCGAGGCTCACTCTCGCGCCAACGATGCTCACTCTCGCGCTAACGTGGACGGTTAGCCGGCCCGTTCCTCGAACTCGAGGTCAGGCTGGCACCGACAACAACAATCGAACTCGCTTGTTTCTTCCGCGCACTCAGAGCTTGGCCGCATCGAACGAGATTCCTCGTATCGACGCGGCTGCGACGTTTGCAACGTCGCAAGGTGGAGACCAAACTTATAGTTGCCAACATTTTACGTTGTAAAATTTCATAAACAAAAGTTCATTTAACAGTATAGATAGGTACATATGATAAAAATATACATTCCTACCAAAAAACAAATTCAAGATTTGGTTCAGGTAGATTGGAAACTGTGAGAACAATTAAAAAAAAAATTAATTATATTTGGTCTATTTTGTTATAACCCTCCAAAACTCGTAAAAAAGAAAATGAAATATTTTACGGTAGAAATGTACTTTGAACAAAATCATTCAGGTTGACAAGAAAAATGTCAAATCTTAATTTGATACAATTTTTACACAATTTTTATTCCATGGCCGCGCCCTTAACACAGCGAAAAACACTAGTTACGGAATTTCTCAAAAATGGCCATAATAAAAGTATTGGGGGGGGGGGGTAAAATATGAAGATTATTTCATTAGCATCAATATTACGCCCCCTTTAATTCAGGACTACACCCCTATCTTAATTTATATCAAATTAATTGATGAAAAATATTTAACCCCCTACAGTTTGTTGGTTATTTGACAACCTTTGCACAATTTATTATTATTTTAAGTTATGTCAATCGAAAGGTCTCCAGAAAAGCCACCCTGTGGCAGAATTTCTATATCAGGGCCGCACCCTTAACACAGCGAAAAAAATTAATTACGGAATTTCTCAAAAATGGCCATAATAAAAGTATTGGCGAAATCGACCGCTTTGCACAATTTTTTCGGAGGACTCGAGGGTCAAAATGGAAGATTATTGCGTTAGCATCAATATTACACGTCCTTTAAAATAAAAAATAATTGTGCAAAGGTTGTCAAATAACCAAAAAAACTGTAGGGGGTGAAATATGTTTTATCGATTAACTCGATATAAATTAAGATAGAAGTGCGACCCTGAATGAAAGGGGATATAATATTGATGCTAGTGGAATAATCTTCGATTTTGACCCCCGAATTCATTATAGCTACCTAGCGAATCTCTCTTTTATTTAAATTTCTTAAAATGTACTTTTGCTTAATCTCAAATGGCGGCTTGATTGGTTGTCTTGACTGTTCTTGGCTCTAATCATCTATAGATTCAACCTCGAATCCCTTGGCGTCAGGGCTGGCTGAAGAAGTATCCCGTTGGCTGCGGCCAACTGTTGCAGATTTGGGAGGCTGCGGGCCTGTTGATGACAGCGGGAGATAGTACGGTGGTACCTGGTTTACCATCTCGGGTCGTCTGGCCTCATACATCTGTAGATGTTCTGCGCTGGGTTGCGCAGGAGTATTCTTGCGATCTGAAATCAATCTATCACGGATTAGTAGTGGGGCCCCTCTTTTAGTGAGAACTTTCCATATTATTACTATGACAATAATAATTGCGAAAATGCTAGTCCCGGAATACGTCACCGTTGACTGTAGAGCTGAAAATTTACCGTAAATGTCCTTATATTCGCCTAGTCTATTTGCCTTGTCAATAATAACGCGGAAATACCGTCCCGTTTTTAACGAGCGCGTGAGCATGTCCTTTCTAAGGTTTAAGGATTTTGTCACCCTTGTTTCTCTAGCGTATCCTTAACGAAGCCTAACGAAGTGTTGCCTGTACTGTTTATTAATGAGGCTATGTCTAATTCCGTTTTTTTAAATAATACCGTCGAATAGTAAACGCATACTTGGTGTTCGTGCGTGCGTTCGGTTTATGTCTTAGGGATGCCCGACGCGTGTCTATATCTCTTCCTGATTTGGCTGTAACTGGTCAAAGCTGTCACTGAGGAGTCACTGTGGCCGTGTGAAGATTTTCAACTTTGAGGGATCACAGGGTCGAGGGAACGCATCTGCGAGCGTTTTCGCTCAGACCTTTTGTAACGAGCAAAAGGTCCTCTACCTATTGGTGAACATCAAAATTACCTCTGCTTCCATCAGTCGGTAACGCAGTTTGCGTGCTCCTGCAAGGGCCGTCCTCTAAGGACCTACTGCTACCAAACCTATACGTATAATATCGTTTATTTCTAACGGCGACTTTCGGAGATATTCCATTAATCATGTAAGTTTGTTTAAATAATGGCGTTATTATTTTCGCGTTTTTATTAACTGTTAAACATGGCCTATATGGGTATAGAATATTTCCCCTCGCTGAATGTAAGTTTCGGAGATATTCCATTAAGCATCTTAATTTGTTTAAACAATGGGCCCTACTAAAAAAAACGCGCGAAAATCGTATGATAATCACGCGAAAATTGGGTGAGGTTTTCGACCAATTCTTCGCGCGATTTTCGCACTATAATCGCGCGATACGTGAAAAAAAATGTCAGTAAAAAGTTTCACATCGAAGATAGGCGACCAAAGCGAGTATAAATCAAAATCAAAGCGCTTAAACCCAGCTACACCACGCTCCCTGAGATCAATAATTTATTTAATCCGCACCTCGGCACACCGGAGGGACGCGAACGAAGCGAATATAAATCAAAAACCAAAGTGCTTAAACCCAGCTACCCCATGCTCCACGAGTTCAGTAATTTATTTAATCAATACCTCGGCACATCGAAGGAAGGCGAGCGAGGCGAGTATAAATCAAAATCAAAGCGCTTAAACCTCGCTACCCCATGCTCCACGAGTTCAGTAATTTATTTAATCAACTCCTCGGCAAATCGAAGATAGGCGAACGAAGCGAGTATAAATCAAAATCAAAGCGCTTAAACCCAGCTACCCCATGCTCCCCGAGTTCAGTAATTTGTTTAATCAACACCTCGGCACATCGGAGGAAGGCGAGCGAGGCGAGTATAAATCAAAAACAAAAGTGCTTAAACCCAGCTACCCAATGCTCCCCGAGTTCAGTAATTTATTTAATCAGCTCCTCGGCAAATCGAAGATAGACGACCAAAGCGAGTATAAATCAAAATCAAAGCGCTTAAACCCAGCTACCCCATGCTCCCCGAGTTCAGTAATTTATTTAATCAACACCTCGGCACATCGGAGGAAGGCTACCAAAGCGAGTATAAATCAAAAACAAAAGTGCTTAAACCCAGCTACCCCATGCTCCACGAGTTCAGTAATTTATTTAATCAACTCCTCGGCAAATCGAAGATAGGCGACCAAAGCGAGTATAAATCAAAATCAAAGCGCTTAAACCCAGCTACCCCATGCTCCCCGAGTTCAGTAATTTATTTAATCAACACCTCGGCACATCGGAGGAAGGCTACCAAAGCGAGTATAAATCAAAAACAAAAGTGCTTAAACCCAGCTACCCAATGCTCCCCGAGTTCAGTAATTTATTTAATCAACACCTCGGCACATCGGAGGAAGGCTACCAAAGCGAGTATAAATCAAAAACAAAAGTGCTTAAACCCAGCTACCCAATGCTCCCCGAGTTCAGTAATTTAATTTAATCAGCACCTCAGCAAATCGAAGTTAGGCGACCAAAGCGAGTATAAATCAAAATCAATGCGCTTAACCCAGCTACACCACGCTCCCTGAGATCAATAATTTATTTAATCAGCACCTCGGCACACCGGAGGGACGCGAACGAAGCGAATATAAATCAAAAACCAAAGTGCTTAAACCCAGCTACCCCATGCTCCACGAGTTCAGTAATTTATTTAATCAGCACCTCGGCACATCGGAGGGAGGCGAGCGAAGCGAGTATAAATCAAAAACCAAAGCGCTTAAACCCAGCTACCCCATGCTCCACGAGTTCAGTAATTTATTTAATCAGCACCTCGGCACATCGGAGGGAGGCGAACGAAGCAAGTATAAATCAAAAACCAAAGTGCTTAAACCCAGCTACCCCATGCTCCACGAGTTCAGTAATTTATTTAATCAACTCCTCGGCAAATCGGAGGAAGGCTACCAAAGCGAGTATAAATCAAAAACAAAAGTGCTTAAACCCAGCTACCCCATGCTCCACGAGTTCAGTAATTTATTTAATCAACTCCTCGGCAAATCGAAGATAGGCGACCAAAGCGAGTATAAATCAAAATCAAAGCGCTTAAACCCAGCTACCCCATGCTCCCCGAGTTCAGTAATTTATTTAATCAACACCTCGGCACATCGGAGGAAGGCTACCAAAGCGAGTATAAATCAAAAACAAAAGTGCTTAAACCCAGCTACCCAATGCTCCCCGAGTTCAGTAATTTATTTAATCAGCACCTCGGCACATCGGAGGGAGGCGAACGAAGCAAGTATAAATCAAAAACCAAAGTGCTTAAACCCAGCTACCCCATGCTCCACGAGTTCAGTAATTTATTTAATCAACTCCTCGGCAAATCGGAGGAAGGCTACCAAAGCGAGTATAAATCAAAAACAAAAGTGCTTAAACCCAGCTACCCCATGCTCCACGAGTTCAGTAATTTATTTAATCAACTCCTCGGCAAATCGAAGATAGGCGACCAAAGCGAGTATAAATCAAAATCAAAGCGCTTAAACCCAGCTACCCCATGCTCCCCGAGTTCAGTAATTTATTTAATCAACACCTCGGCACATCGGAGGAAGGCTACCAAAGCGAGTATAAATCAAAAACAAAAGTGCTTAAACCCAGCTACCCAATGCTCCCCGAGTTCAGTAATTTATTTAATCAACACCTCGGCACATCGGAGGAAGGCTACCAAAGCGAGTATAAATCAAAAACAAAAGTGCTTAAACCCAGCTACCCAATGCTCCCCGAGTTCAGTAATTTATTTAATCAGCACCTCGGCACATCGGAGGGAGGCGAACGAAGCAAGTATAAATCAAAAACCAAAGTGCTTAAACCCAGCTACCCCATGCTCCACGAGTTCAGTAATTTATTTAATCAACTCCTCGGCAAATCGGAGGAAGGCTACCAAAGCGAGTATAAATCAAAAACAAAAGTGCTTAAACCCAGCTACCCCATGCTCCACGAGTTCAGTAATTTATTTAATCAACTCCTCGGCAAATCGAAGATAGGCGACCAAAGCGAGTATAAATCAAAATCAAAGCGCTTAAACCCAGCTACCCCATGCTCCCCGAGTTCAGTAATTTATTTAATCAACACCTCGGCACATCGGAGGAAGGCTACCAAAGCGAGTATAAATCAAAAACAAAAGTGCTTAAACCCAGCTACCCCATGCTCCACGAGTTCAGTAATTTATTTAATCAGCACCTCGGCACATCGGAGGGAGGCGAGCGAAGCGAGTATAAATCAAAAACCAAAGCGCTTAAACCCAGCTACCCCATGCTCCACGAGTTCAGTAATTTATTTAATCAGCACCTCGGCACATCGGAGGGAGGCGAACGAAGCGAGTATAAATCAAAAACCAAAGTGCTTAAACCCAGCTACCCCATGCTCCACGAGTTCAGTAATTTATTTAATCAACTCCTCGGCAAATCGAAGGAAGGCGAGCGAGGCGAGTATAAATCAAAAACAAAAGTGCTTAAACCCAGCTACCCCATGCTCCACGAGTTCAGTAATTTATTTAATCAACTCCTCGGCAAATCGAAGATAGGCGACCAAAGCGAGTATAAATCAAAATCAAAGCGCTTAAACCCAGCTACCCCATGCTCCACGAGTTCAGTAATTTATTTAATCAACTCCTCGGCAAATCGAAGATAGGCGACCAAAGCGAGTATAAATCAAAAACAAAAGTGCTTAAACCCAGCTACCCAATGCTCCCCGAGTTCAGTAATTTATTTAATCAGCACCTCAGCAAATCGAAGTTAGGCGACCAAAGCGAGTATAAATCAAAATCAATGCGCTTAACCCAGCTACACCACGCTCCCTGAGATCAATAATTTATTTAATTAGCACCTCGGCACACCGGAGGGACGCGAACGAAGCGAATATAAATCAAAAACCAAAGTGCTTAAACCCAGCTACCCCATACTCCACGAGTTCAGTAATTTATTTAATCAGCACCTCGGCACATCGGAGGGAGGCGAGCGAAGCGAGTATAAATCAAAAACCAAAGCGCTTAAACCCAGCTACCCCATGCTCCACGAGTTCAGTAATTTATTTAATCAGCACCTCGGCACATCGGAGGGAGGCGAACGAAGCAAGTATAAATCAAAAACCAGAGTGCTTAAACCCAGCTACCCCATGCTCCACGAGTTCAGTAATTTATTTAATCAACTCCTCGGCAAATCGAAGGAAGGCGAGCGAGGCGAGTATAAATCAAAAACCAAAGTGCTTAAACCCAGCTACCCCATGCTCCACGAGTTCAGTAATTTATTTAATCAACTCCTCGGCAAATCGAAGATAGGCGACCAAAGCGAGTATAAATCAAAATCAAAGCGCTTAAACCCAGCTACCCCATGCTCCCCGAGTTCAGTAATTTATTTAATCAACACCTCGGCACATCGGAGGAAGGCTACCAAAGCGAGTATAAATCAAAAACAAAAGTGCTTAAACCCAGCTACCCAATGCTCCCCGAGTTCAGTAATTTATTTAATCAACACCTCGGCACATCGGAGGAAGGCTACCAAAGCGAGTATAAATCAAAAACAAAAGTGCTTAAACCCAGCTACCCAATGCTCCCCGAGTTCAGTAATTTATTTAATCAGCACCTCAGCAAATCGAAGTTAGGCGACCAAAGCGAGTATAAATCAAAATCAATGCGCTTAACCCAGCTACACCACGCTCCCTGAGATCAATAATTTATTTAATCAGCACCTCGGCACACCGGAGGGACGCGAACGAAGCGAATATAAATCAAAAACCAAAGTGCTTAAACCCAGCTACCCCATGCTCCACGAGTTCAGTAATTTATTTAATCAGCACCTCGGCACATCGGAGGGAGGCGAGCGAAGCGAGTATAAATCAAAAACCAAAGCGCTTAAACCCAGCTACCCCATGCTCCACGAGTTCAGTAATTTATTTAATCAGCACCTCGGCACATCGGAGGGAGGCGAACGAAGCAAGTATAAATCAAAAACCAAAGTGCTTAAACCCAGCTACCCCATGCTCCACGAGTTCAGTAATTTATTTAATCAACTCCTCGGCAAATCGAAGGAAGGCGAGCGGGGCGAGTATAAATCAAAATCAAAGCGCTTAAACCTCGCTACCCCATGCTCCAAGAGTTCAGTAATTTATTTAATCAACTCCTCGGCAAATCGAAGGAAGGCGAGCGAGGCGAGTATAAATCAAAATCAAAGCGCTTAAACCTCGCTACCCCATGCTCCACGAGTTCAGTAATTTATTTAATCAACATCTCGGCACATCGGAGGAAGGCTACCAAAGCGAGTATAAATCAAAAACCAAAGTGCTTAAACCCAGCTACCCCATGCTCCACGAGTTCAGTAATTTATTTAATCAACTCCTCGGCAAATCGAAGGAAGGCGAGCGAGGCGAGTATAAATCAAAATCAAAGCGCTTAAACCTCGCTACCCCATGCTCCACGAGTTCAGTAATTTATTTAATCAACTCCTCGGCAAATCGAAGATAGGCGAACGAAGCGAGTATAAATCAAAATCAAAGCGCTTAAACCCAGCTACCCATGCTCCCCGAGTTCAGTAATTTATTTAATCAACACCTCGGCACATCGGAGGAAGGCTACCAAACGAGTATAAATCAAAAACAAAAGTGCTTAAACCCAGCTACCCCATGCTCCACGAGTTCAGTAATTTATTTAATCAACATCTCGGCACATCGGAGGAAGGCTACCAAAGCGAGTATAAATCAAAAACAAAAGTGCTTAAACCCAGCTACCCAATGCTCCCCGAGTTCAGTAATTTATTTAATCAACACCTCGGCACATCGGAGGAAGGCTACCAAAGCGAGTATAAATCAAAAACAAAAGCGCTTAAACCCAGCTACCCCATGCTCCCCGAGTTCAGTAATTTATTTAATCAACACCTCGGCACATCGGAGGAAGGCTACCAAAGCGAGTATAAATCAAAAACAAAAGTGCTTAAACCCAGCTACCCAATGTTCCCCGAGTTCAGTAATTTATTTAATCAACACCTCGGCACATCGGAGGAAGGCTACCAAAGCGAGTATAAATCAAAAACAAAAGTGCTTAAACCCAGCTACCCAATGCTCCCCGAGTTCAGTAATTTATTTAATCAACACCTCGGCACATCGGAGGAAGGCTACCAAAGCGAGTATAAATCAAAAACCAAAGCGCTTAAACCCAGCTACCCCATGCTCCCCGAGTTCAGTAATTTATTTAATCAACACCTCGGCACATCGGAGGAAGGCTACCAAAGCGAGTATAAATCAAAAACAAAAGTGCTTAAACCCAGCTACCCCATGCTCCACGAGTTCAGTAATTTATTTAATCAACTCCTCGGCAAATCGAAGGAAGGCGAGCGAGGCGAGTATAAATCAAAAACCAAAGTGCTTAAACCCAGCTACCCCATGCTCCACGAGTTCAGTAATTTATTTAATCAACTCCTCGGCAAATCGAAGATAGGCGACCAAAGCGAGTATAAATCAAAATCAAAGCGCTTAAACCCAGCTACCCCATGCTCCCCGAGTTCAGTAATTTATTTAATCAACACCTCGGCACATCGGAGGAAGGCTACCAAAGCGAGTATAAATCAAAAACAAAAGTGCTTAAACCCAGCTACCCAATGCTCCCCGAGTTCAGTAATTTATTTAATCAACACCTCGGCACATCGGAGGAAGGCTACCAAAGCGAGTATAAATCAAAAACAAAAGTGCTTAAACCCAGCTACCCAATGCTCCACGAGTTCAGTAATTTATTTAATCAGCACCTCGGCAAATCGAAGTTAGGCGACCAAAGCGAGTATAAATCAAAATCAATGCGCTTAACCCAGCTACCCAGCTCCCTGAGATCAATAATTTATTTAATCAGCACCTCGGCACACCGGAGGGACGCGAACGAAGCGAATATAAATCAAAAACCAAAGTGCTTAAACCCAGCTACCCCATGCTCCACGAGTTCAGTAATTTATTTAATCAGCACCTCGGCACATCGGAGGGAGGCGAGCGAAGCGAGTATAAATCAAAAACCAAAGCGCTTAAACCCAGCTACCCCATGCTCCACGAGTTCAGTAATTTATTTAATCAGCACCTCGGCACATCGGAGGGAGGCGAACGAAGCGAGTATAAATCAAAAACCAAAGTGCTTAAACCCAGCTACCCCATGCTCCACGAGTTCAGTAATTTATTTAATCAACTCCTCGGCAAATCGAAGGAAGGCGAGCGAGGCGAGTATAAATCAAAATCAAAGCGCTTAAACCTCGCTACCCCATGCTCCACGAGTTCAGTAATTTATTTAATCAACTCCTCGGCAAATCGAAGGAAGGCGAGCGAAGCGAGTATAAATCAAAATCAAAGCGCTTAAACCCGCTACCCCATGCTCCACGAGTTCAGTAATTTATTTAATCAACACTCGGCACATCGGAGGAAGGCTACCAAAGCGAGTATAAATCAAAAACAAAAGTGCTTAAACCCAGCTACCCATGCTCCACGAGTTCAGTAATTTATTTAATCAACACCTCGGCACATCGGAGGAAGGCGACCAAAGCGAGTATAAATCAAAACAAAGGCTTAAACCCAGCTACCCCATGCTCCCCGAGTTCAGTAATTTATTTAATCAACACCTCGGCACATCGGAGGAAGGCTACCAAAGCGAGTATAAATCAAAAACAAAAGTGCTTAAACCCAGCTACCCAATGCTCCCGAGTTCAGTAATTTATTTAATCAGCACCTCGGCAAATCGAAGTAGGCGACCAAAGCGAGTATAAATCAAAATCAATGCGCTTAACCCAGCTACCCATGCTCCCTGAGTTCAGTAATTTATTTAATCAGCACCTCGGCACATCGGAGGGATGCGAACGAAGCGAGTATAAATCAAAAACCAAAGTGCTTAAACCCAGCTACCCCATGCTCCACGAGTTCAGTAATTTATTTAATCAGCACCTCGGCACATCGGAGGGAGGCGAGCGAAGCGAGTATAAATCAAAAACCAAAGCGCTTAAACCCAGCTACCCCATGCTCCACGAGTTCAGTAATTTATTTAATCAACACCTCGGCACATCGGAGGAAGGCGAACGAAGCGAGTATAAATCAAAAACCAAAGTGCTTAAACCCAGCTACCCCATGCTCCACGAGTTCAGTAATTTATTTAATCAACACCTCGGCAAATCGGAGGAAGGCTACCAAAGCGAGTATAAATCAAAAACAAAAGTGCTTAAACCCAGCTACCCCATGCTCCACGAGTTCAGTAATTTATTTAATCAACTCCTCGGCAAATCGAAGATAGGCGACCAAAGCGAGTATAAATCAAAATCAAAGCGCTTAAACCCAGCTACCCCATGCTCCACGAGTTCAGTAATTTATTTAATCAACTCCTCGGCAAATCGAAGATAGGCGACCAAAGCGAGTATAAATCAAAATCAAAGCGCTTAAACCCAGCTACCCCATGCTCCCCGAGTTCAGTAATTTATTTAATCAACACCTCGGCACATCGGAGGAAGGCTACCAAAGCGAGTATAAATCAAAAACAAAAGTGCTTAAACCCAGCTACCCAATGCTCCCCGAGTTCAGTAATTTATTTAATCAACACCTCGGCACATCGGAGGAAGGCTACCAAAGCGAGTATAAATCAAAAACAAAAGTGCTTAAACCCAGCTACCCAATGCTCCCCGAGTTCAGTAATTTATTTAATCAGCACCTCAGCAAATCGAAGTTAGGCGACCAAAGCGAGTATAAATCAAAATCAATGCGCTTAACCCAGCTACACCACGCTCCCTGAGATCAATAATTTATTTAATCAGCACCTCGGCACATCGGAGGGAGGCGAACGAAGCGAGTATAAATCAAAAACCAAAGTGCTTAAACCCAGCTACCCCATGCTCCACGAGTTCAGTAATTTATTTAATCAACACCTCGGCACATCGGAGGAGGCGACGAAGCGAGTATAAATCAAAAACCAAAGTGCTTAAACCCAGCTACCCATGCTCCACGAGTTCAGTAATTTATTTAATCAGCACCTCGGCACATCGGAGGGAGGCGAACGAAGCGAGTATAAATCAAAAACCAAAGTGCTTAAACCCAGCTACCCCATGCTCCACGAGTTCAGTAATTTATTTAATCAACTCCTCGGCAAATCGAAGGAAGGCGAGCGAGGCGAGTATAAATCAAAAACAAAGTGCTTAAACCCAGCTACCCCATGCTCCACGAGTTCAGTAATTTATTTAATCAACTCCTCGGCAAATCGAAGATAGGCGACCAAAGCGAGTATAAATCAAAATCAAAGCGCTTAAACCCAGCTACCCCATGCTCCCCGAGTTCAGTAATTTATTTAATCAACACCTCGGCACATCGGAGGAAGGCTACCAAAGCGAGTATAAATCAAAAACAAAAGTGCTTAAACCCAGCTACCCAATGCTCCCCGAGTTCAGTAATTTATTTAATCAGCACCTCAGCAAATCGAAGTAGGCGACCAAAGCGAGTATAAATCAAAACAAAGCGCTTAACCCAGCTACCCATGCTCCCGAGTTCAGTAATTTATTTAATCAGCACCTCGGCACATCGGAGGAGGCGAACGAAGCGAGTATAAATCAAAAACCAAAGTGCTTAAACCCAGCTACCCCATGCTCCACGAGTTCAGTAATTTATTTAATCAGCACCTCGGCACATCGGAGGAGGCGACGAAGCGAGTATAAATCAAAAACCAAAGCGCTTAAACCCAGCTACCCCATGCTCCACGAGTTCAGTAATTTATTTAATCAGCACCTCGGCACATCGGAGGGAGGCGAACGAAGCGAGTATAAATCAAAAACCAAAGTGCTTAAACCCAGCTACCCCATGCTCCACGAGTTCAGTAATTTATTTAATCAACTCCTCGGCAAATCGGAGGAAGGCTACCAAAGCGAGTATAAATCAAAAACAAAAGTGCTTAAACCCAGCTACCCCATGCTCCACGAGTTCAGTAATTTATTTAATCAACTCCTCGGCAAATCGAAGGAAGGCGACCAAAGCGAGTATAAATCAAAATCAAAGCGCTTAAACCCAGCTACCCCATGCTCCACGAGTTCAGTAATTTATTTAATCAACTCCTCGGCAAATCGAAGATAGGCGACCAAAGCGAGTATAAATCAAAATCAAAGCGCTTAAACCCAGCTACCCCATGCTCCCCGAGTTCAGTAATTTATTTAATCAACACCTCGGCACATCGGAGGAAGGCTACCAAAGCGAGTATAAATCAAAAACCAAAGTGCTTAAACCCAGCTACCCAATGCTCCCCGAGTTCAGTAATTTATTTAATCAACACCTCGGCACATCGGAGGAAGGCTACCAAAGCGAGTATAAATCAAAAACAAAAGTGCTTAAACCCAGCTACCCAATGCTCCCGAGTTCAGTAATTTATTTAATCAGCACCTCGGCAAATCGAAGTTAGGCGACCAAAGCGAGTATAAATCAAAATCAATGCGCTTAACCCAGCTACCCAGCTCCCGAGTCATAATTTATTTAATCAGCACCTCGGCACACCGGAGGACGCGAACGAAGCGGATATAAATCAAAAACCAAAGTGCTTAAACCCAGCTACCCCATGCTCCACGAGTTCAGTAATTTATTTAATCACACCTCGGCACATCGGAGGAGGCGAGCGAAGCGAGTATAAATCAAAAACCAAAGCGCTTAAACCCAGCTAGCCCATGCTCCACGAGTTCAGTAATTTATTTAATCAGCACCTCGGCACATCGGAGGAGGCGAACGAAGCGAGTATAAATCAAAAACCAAAGTGCTTAAACCCAGCTACCCCATGCTCCACGAGTTCAGTAATTTATTTAATCAACTCCTCGGCAAATCGAAGGAAGGCGACGAAGCGAGTATAAATCAAAAACCAAAGTGCTTAAACCCAGCTACCCCATGCTCCACGAGTTCAGTAATTTATTTAATCAACTCCTCGGCAAATCGAAGATAGGCGACCAAAGCGAGTATAAATCAAAATCAAAGCGCTTAAACCCAGCTACCCCATGCTCCCCGAGTTCAGTAATTTATTTAATCAACACCTCGGCACATCGGAGGAAGGCTACCAAAGCGAGTATAAATCAAAAACAAAAGTGCTTAAACCCAGCTACCCAATGCTCCCCGAGTTCAGTAATTTATTTAATCAACACCTCGGCACATCGGAGGAAGGCTACCAAAGCGAGTATAAATCAAAAACAAAAGTGCTTAAACCCAGCTACCCAATGCTCCCCGAGTTCAGTAATTTATTTAATCAGCACCTCGGCAAATCGAAGTTAGGCGACCAAAGCGAGTATAAATCAAAATCAATGCGCTTAACCCAGCTACCCCATGCTCCCCGAGTTCAGTAATTTATTTAATCAGCACCTCGGCACATCGGAGGGAGGCGAACGAAGCGAGTATAAATCAAAAACCAAAGTGCTTAAACCCAGCTACCCCATGCTCCACGAGTTCAGTAATTTATTTAATCAGCACCTCGGCACATCGGAGGGAGGCGACCGAAGCGAGTATAAATCAAAAACCAAAGCGCTTAAACCCAGCTACCCATGCTCCACGAGTTCAGTAATTTATTTAATCAGCACCTCGGCACATCGGAGGGAGGCGAACGAAGCGAGTATAAATCAAAAACCAAAGTGCTTAAACCCAGCTACCCCATGCTCCACGAGTTCAGTAATTTATTTAATCAACTCCTCGGCAAATCGAAGGAAGGCGACGAAGCGAGTATAAATCAAAACCAAAGTGCTTAAACCCAGCTACCCCATGCTCCACGAGTTCAGTAATTTATTTAATCAACTCCTCGGCAAATCGAAGATAGGCGACCAAAGCGAGTATAAATCAAAATCAAAGCGCTTAAACCCAGCTACCCCATGCTCCCCGAGTTCAGTAATTTATTTAATCAACACCTCGGCACATCGGAGGAAGGCTACCAAAGCGAGTATAAATCAAAAACAAAGTGCTTAAACCCAGCTACCCAATGCTCCCCGAGTTCAGTAATTTATTTAATCAACACCTCGGCACATCGGAGGAAGGCTACCAAAGCGAGTATAAATCAAAATCAAAGCGCTTAAACCCAGCTACCCAATGCTCCCCGAGTTCAGTAATTTATTTAATCAGCACCTCGGCAAATCGAAGTTAGGCGACCAAAGCGAGTATAAATCAAAATCAATGCGCTTAACCCAGCTACCCATGCTCCCGAGTTCAGTAATTTATTTAATCAGCACCTCGGCACATCGGAGGGAGCGAACGAAGCGATATAAATCAAAAACCAAAGTGCTTAAACCCAGCTACCCCATGCTCCACGAGTTCAGTAATTTATTTAATCAGCACCTCGGCACATCGGAGGAGGCGACGAAGCGAGTATAAATCAAAAACCAAAGCGCTTAAACCCAGCTACCCATGCTCCACGAGTTCAGTAATTTATTTAATCAGCACCTCGGCACATCGGAGGAGGCGAACGAAGCGAGTATAAATCAAAAACCAAAGTGATTAAACCCAGCTACCCCATGCTCCACGAGTTCAGTAATTTATTTAATCAACTCTTCGGCAAATCGAAGGAAGGCGACGAAGCGAGTATAAATCAAAAACAAAGTGCTTAAACCCAGCTACCCCATGCTCCACGAGTTCAGTAATTTATTTAATCAACTCCTCGGCAAATCGAAGGAAGGCGACGAAGCGAGTATAAATCAAAATCAAAGCGCTTAAACCCAGCTACCCCATGCTCCCGAGTTCAGTAATTTATTTAATCAACACCTCGGCACATCGGAGGAAGGCTACCAAAGCGAGTATAAATCAAAAACAAAGTGCTTAAACCCAGCTACCCATGCTCCACGAGTTCAGTAATTTATTTAATCAACTCCTCGGCAAATCGAAGGAAGGCGACGAAGCGAGTATAAATCAAAAACCAAAGTGCTTAAACCCAGCTACCCCATGCTCCACGAGTTCAGTAATTTATTTAATCACACCTCGGCAATCGAGGAAGGCGACAAGCGAGTATAAATCAAAATCAAAGCGCTTAAACCCAGCTACCCCATGCTCCACGAGTTCAGTAATTTATTTAATCAGCACCTCGGCACATCGGAGGGAGGCGAACGAAGCGAGTATAAATCAAAAACCAAAGTGCTTAAACCCAGCTACCCCATGCTCCACGAGTTCAGTAATTTATTTAATCAACACCTCGGCACATCGGAGGAAGGCTACCAAAGCGAGTATAAATCAAAAACAAAAGTGCTTAAACCCAGCTACCCCATGCTCCACGAGTTCAGTAATTTATTTAATCAACCCTCGGCAAATCGAAGAAGGCGACCAAAGCGAGTATAAATCAAAATCAAAGCGCTTAAACCCAGCTACCCCATGCTCCACGAGTTCAGTAATTTATTTAATCAACTCCTCGGCAAATCGAGAAGGCGACCAAAGCGAGTATAAATCAAAAACAAAGTGCTTAAACCCAGCTACCCCATGCTCCCCGAGTTCAGTAATTTATTTAATCAACACCTCGGCACATCGGAGGAAGGCTACCAAAGCGAGTATAAATCAAAAACAAAAGTGCTTAAACCCAGCTACCCAATGCTCCCCGAGTTCAGTAATTTATTTAATCAACACCTCGGCACATCGGAGGAAGGCTACCAAAGCGAGTATAAATCAAAAACAAAAGTGCTTAAACCCAGCTACCCAATGCTCCCCGAGTTCAGTAATTTATTTAATCAGCACCTCGGCAAATCGAAGTAGGCGACCAAAGCGAGTATAAATCAAAAACAATGGCTTAAACCCAGCTACCCATGCTCCCGAGTTCAGTAATTTATTTAATCAGCACCTCGGCACATCGGAGGGAGCGAACGAAGCGAGTATAAATCAAAAACCAAAGTGCTTAAACCCAGCTACCCCATGCTCCACGAGTTCAGTAATTTATTTAATCAACACCTCGGCACATCGGAGGAAGGCGACCGAAGCGAGTATAAATCAAAAACCAAAGTGCTTAAACCCAGCTACCCCATGCTCCACGAGTTCAGTAATTTATTTAATCAACACCTCGGCACATCGGAGGAGGCGAACGAAGCGAGTATAAATCAAAAACCAAAGTGCTTAAACCCAGCTACCCCATGCTCCACGAGTTCAGTAATTTATTTAATCAACTCCTCGGCAAATCGAAGGAAGGCGACGAAGCGAGTATAAATCAAAAACAAAGTGCTTAAACCCAGCTACCCCATGCTCCACGAGTTCAGTAATTTATTTAATCAACTCCTCGGCAAATCGAAGATAGGCGACCAAAGCGAGTATAAATCAAAATCAAAGCGCTTAAACCCAGCTACCCCATGCTCCCCGAGTTCAGTAATTTATTTAATCAACACCTCGGCACATCGGAGGAAGGCTACCAAAGCGAGTATAAATCAAAAACAAAAGTGCTTAAACCCAGCTACCCAATGCTCCCCGAGTTCAGTAATTTATTTAATCAGCACCTCGGCAAATCGAAGTTAGGCGACCAAAGCGAGTATAAATCAAAATCAATGGCTTAACCCAGCTACCCATGCTCCCGAGTTCAGTAATTTATTTAATCAGCACCTCGGCACATCGGAGGAGCGAACGAAGCGAGTATAAATCAAAAACCAAAGTGCTTAAACCCAGCTACCCCATGCTCCACGAGTTCAGTAATTTATTTAATCAACACCTCGGCACATCGGAGGAAGGCGACCAAGCGAGTATAAATCAAAAACAAAGTGCTTAAACCCAGCTACCCATGCTCCACGAGTTCAGTAATTTATTTAATCAGCACCTCGGCACATCGGAGGGAGGCGAACGAAGCGAGTATAAATCAAAAACCAAAGTGCTTAAACCCAGCTACCCCATGCTCCACGAGTTCAGTAATTTATTTAATCAACACCTCGGCAAATCGAGGAAGGCACCAAAGCGAGTATAAATCAAAAACAAAGTGCTTAAACCCAGCTACCCCATGCTCCCGAGTTCAGTAATTTATTTAATCAACACCTCGGCAAATCGGAGGAAGGCGACCAAAGCGAGTATAAATCAAAAACAAAGTGCTTAAACCCAGCTACCCATGCTCCACGAGTTCAGTAATTTATTTAATCAACACCTCGGCAAATCGAGATAGGCGACCAAAGCGAGTATAAATCAAAAACAAAGGCTTAAACCCAGCTACCCCATGCTCCCCGAGTTCAGTAATTTATTTAATCAACACCTCGGCACATCGGAGGAAGGCTACCAAAGCGAGTATAAATCAAAAACAAAAGTGCTTAAACCCAGCTACCCAATGCTCCCCGAGTTCAGTAATTTATTTAATCAACACCTCGGCACATCGGAGGAAGGCTACCAAAGCGAGTATAAATCAAAAACAAAAGTGCTTAAACCCAGCTACCCAATGCTCCCCGAGTTCAGTAATTTATTTAATCAGCACCTCGGCAAATCGAAGTAGGCGACCAAAGCGAGTATAAATCAAAACAAAGCGCTTAACCCAGCTACCCATGCTCCCGAGTTCAGTAATTTATTTAATCAGCACCTCGGCACATCGGAGGGAGGAGAACGAAGCGAGTATAAATCAAAAACCAAAGTGCTTAAACCCAGCTACCCCATGCTCCACGAGTTCAGTAATTTATTTAATCACACCTCGGCACATCGGAGGAAGGCGACCGAAGCGAGTATAAATCAAAAACCAAAGTGCTTAAACCCAGCTACCCATGCTCCACGAGTTCAGTAATTTATTTAATCAACACCTCGGCACATCGGAGGAGGCGAACGAAGCGAGTATAAATCAAAAACCAAAGTGCTTAAACCCAGCTACCCCATGCTCCACGAGTTCAGTAATTTATTTAATCAACTCCTCGGCAAATCGAAGGAAGGCGACGAAGCGAGTATAAATCAAAAACAAAGTGCTTAAACCCAGCTACCCCATGCTCCACGAGTTCAGTAATTTATTTAATCAACTCCTCGGCAAATCGAAGATAGGCGACCAAGCGAGTATAAATCAAAATCAAAGCGCTTAAACCCAGCTACCCCATGCTCCCGAGTTCAGTAATTTATTTAATCAACACCTCGGCACATCGGAGGAAGGCTACCAAAGCGAGTATAAATCAAAAACAAAAGTGCTTAAACCCAGCTACCCAATGCTCCCCGAGTTCAGTAATTTATTTAATCAACACCTCGGCACATCGGAGGAAGGCTACCAAAGCGAGTATAAATCAAAAACAAAAGTGCTTAAACCCAGCTACCCAATGCTCCCCGAGTTCAGTAATTTATTTAATCACACCTCGGCAATCGAGTAGGCGACCAAAGCGAGTATAAATCAAAACAAGCGCTTAACCCAGCTACCCATGCTCCCGAGTTCAGTAATTTATTTAATCACACCTCGGCACATCGGAGGAGGCGACCAAGCGAGTATAAATCAAAAACAAAGTGCTTAAACCCAGCTACCCCATGCTCCCGAGTTCAGTAATTTATTTAATCAACACCTCGGCACATCGGAGGAGGCGACGAAGCGAGTATAAATCAAAAACAAAGTGCTTAAACCCAGCTACCCATGCTCCCGAGTTCAGTAATTTATTTAATCACACCTCGGCACATCGGAGGAGGCGAACGAAGCGAGTATAAATCAAAAACCAAAGTGCTTAAACCCAGCTACCCCATGCTCCACGAGTTCAGTAATTTATTTAATCAACCCTCGGCAAATCGAAGGAAGGCGACCAAGCGAGTATAAATCAAAAACAAAGTGCTTAAACCCAGCTACCCCATGCTCCACGAGTTCAGTAATTTATTTAATCAACTCCTCGGCAAATCGAAGATAGGCGACCAAAGCGAGTATAAATCAAAATCAAAGCGCTTAAACCCAGCTACCCCATGCTCCCCGAGTTCAGTAATTTATTTAATCAACACCTCGGCACATCGGAGGAAGGCTACCAAAGCGAGTATAAATCAAAAACAAAAGTGCTTAAACCCAGCTACCCAATGCTCCCCGAGTTCAGTAATTTATTTAATCAACACCTCGGCACATCGGAGGAAGGCTACCAAAGCGAGTATAAATCAAAAACAAAAGTGCTTAAACCCAGCTACCCAATGCTCCCCGAGTTCAGTAATTTATTTAATCAGCACCTCGGCAAATCGAAGTAGGCGACCAAAGCGAGTATAAATCAAAATCAAAGCGCTTAAACCCAGCTACCCATGCTCCCGAGTTCAGTAATTTATTTAATCAGCACCTCGGCACATCGGAGGAGGCGAACGAAGCGAGTATAAATCAAAAACCAAAGTGCTTAAACCCAGCTACCCCATGCTCCACGAGTTCAGTAATTTATTTAATCAACACCTCGGCACATCGGAGGAAGGCGACCAAAGCGAGTATAAATCAAAAACAAAGTGCTTAAACCCAGCTACCCATGCTCCCGAGTTCAGTAATTTATTTAATCAGCACCTCGGCACATCGGAGGGAGGCGAACGAAGCGAGTATAAATCAAAAACCAAAGTGCTTAAACCCAGCTACCCCATGCTCCACGAGTTCAGTAATTTATTTAATCAACTCCTCGGCAAATCGAAGTTAGGCGACCAAAGCGAGTATAAATCAAAACAAAGTGCTTAAACCCAGCTACCCCATGCTCCCGAGTTCAGTAATTTATTTAATCAACACCTCGGCAAATCGAAGGAAGGCGACCAAGCGAGTATAAATCAAAAACAAAGTGCTTAAACCCAGCTACCCCATGCTCCCGAGTTCAGTAATTTATTTAATCAACACCTCGGCACATCGGAGGAAGGCTACCAAAGCGAGTATAAATCAAAAACCAAAGTGCTTAAACCCAGCTACCCCATGCTCCACGAGTTCAGTAATTTATTTAATCAACACCTCGGCAAATCGAAGGAAGGCGACGAAGCGAGTATAAATCAAAAACAAAGTGCTTAAACCCAGCTACCCCATGCTCCACGAGTTCAGTAATTTATTTAATCAACTCCTCGGCAAATCGAAGATAGGCGAACGAAGCGAGTATAAATCAAAATCAAAGCGCTTAAACCCAGCTACCCCATGCTCCCGAGTTCAGTAATTTATTTAATCAACACCTCGGCACATCGGAGGAAGGCTACCAAAGCGAGTATAAATCAAAAACAAAAGTGCTTAAACCCAGCTACCCATGCTCCCGAGTTCAGTAATTTATTTAATCAACACCTCGGCACATCGGAGGAAGGCTACCAAAGCGAGTATAAATCAAAAACAAAAGTGCTTAAACCCAGCTACCCAATGCTCCCCGAGTTCAGTAATTTATTTAATCAACACCTCGGCACATCGGAGGAAGGCTACCAAAGCGAGTATAAATCAAAAACAAAGTGCTTAAACCCAGCTACCCCATGCTCCCGAGTTCAGTAATTTATTTAATCAACACCTCGGCACATCGGAGGAAGGCTACCAAAGCGAGTATAAATCAAAAACAAAGTGCTTAAACCCAGCTACCCAATGCTCCCCGAGTTCAGTAATTTATTTAATCAACACCTCGGCACATCGGAGGAAGGCTACCAAAGCGAGTATAAATCAAAAACAAAAGTGCTTAAACCCAGCTACCCATGCTCCCGAGTTCAGTAATTTATTTAATCAACACCTCGGCACATCGGAGGAAGGCTACCAAAGCGAGTATAAATCAAAAACAAAAGTGCTTAAACCCAGCTACCCCATGCTCCCCGAGTTCAGTAATTTATTTAATCAACACCTCGGCACATCGGAGGAAGGCTACCAAAGCGAGTATAAATCAAAATCAATGTGCTTAACCCAGCTACCCCATGCTCCACGAGTTCAGTAATTTATTTAATCAACTCCTCGGCAAATCGAAGGAAGGCGACCGAAGCGAGTATAAATCAAAAACCAAAGTGCTTAAACCCAGCTACCCCATGCTCCACGAGTTCAGTAATTTATTTAATCAACTCCTCGGCAAATCGAAGATAGGCGACCAAAGCGAGTATAAATCAAAATCAAAGCGCTTAAACCCAGCTACCCCATGCTCCCCGAGTTCAGTAATTTATTTAATCAACACCTCGGCACATCGGAGGAAGGCTACCAAAGCGAGTATAAATCAAAAACAAAAGTGCTTAAACCCAGCTACCCAATGCTCCCCGAGTTCAGTAATTTATTTAATCAACACCTCGGCACATCGGAGGAAGGCTACCAAAGCGAGTATAAATCAAAAACAAAAGTGCTTAAACCCAGCTACCCAATGCTCCCGAGTTCAGTAATTTATTTAATCACACCTCGGCAAATCGAGAGGCGACCAAAGCGAGTATAAATCAAAACAAAGCGCTTAAACCCAGCTACCCATGCTCCCGAGTTCAGTAATTTATTTAATCACACCTCGGCACATCGGAGGAGGCGACGAAGCGAGTATAAATCAAAAACCAAAGTGCTTAAACCCAGCTACCCCATGCTCCACGAGTTCAGTAATTTATTTAATCAACACCTCGGCACATCGGAGGAAGGCTACCAAAGCGAGTATAAATCAAAAACAAAGTGCTTAAACCCAGCTACCCATGCTCCCGAGTTCAGTAATTTATTTAATCAACACCTCGGCACATCGGAGGAGGCGACGAAGCGAGTATAAATCAAAAACCAAAGTGCTTAAACCCAGCTACCCCATGCTCCACGAGTTCAGTAATTTATTTAATCAACACCTCGGCAAATCGAAGGAAGGCGACGAAGCGAGTATAAATCAAAAACAAAGTGCTTAAACCCAGCTACCCCATGCTCCACGAGTTCAGTAATTTATTTAATCAACTCCTCGGCAAATCGAAGATAGGCGACCAAAGCGAGTATAAATCAAAATCAAAGCGCTTAAACCCAGCTACCCCATGCTCCCCGAGTTCAGTAATTTATTTAATCAACACCTCGGCACATCGGAGGAAGGCTACCAAAGCGAGTATAAATCAAAAACAAAAGTGCTTAAACCCAGCTACCCAATGCTCCCCGAGTTCAGTAATTTATTTAATCAACACCTCGGCACATCGGAGGAAGGCTACCAAAGCGAGTATAAATCAAAAACAAAAGTGCTTAAACCCAGCTACCCAATGCTCCCGAGTTCAGTAATTTATTTAATCAACACCTCGGCAAATCGAGAAGGCACCAAAGCGAGTATAAATCAAAACAAAGGCTTAACCCAGCTACCCATGCTCCCGAGTTCAGTAATTTATTTAATCAGCACCTCGGCACATCGGAGGAGGCGACGAAGCGAGTATAAATCAAAAACCAAAGTGCTTAAACCCAGCTACCCCATGCTCCACGAGTTCAGTAATTTATTTAATCAACACCTCGGCACATCGGAGGGAGGCCAACGAAGCGAGTATAAATCAAAAACCAACGTGCTTAAACCCAGCTACCCATGCTCCACGAGTTCAGTAATTTATTTAATCAGCACCTCGGCATATCGGAGGGAGGCGAGCGAAGCGAGTATAAATCAAAAACCAAAGCGCTTAAACCCAGCTACCCATGCTCCACGAGTTCAGTAATTTATTTAATCAGCACCTCAGCAAATTGATGTAAGGCGACCAAAGCGAGTATAAATCAAAATCAACGTGCTTAAACCCAGCTACCCCATGCTCCACGAGTTCAGTAATTTATTTAATCAACTCCTCGGCAAATCGAAGGAAGGCGACCGAAGCGAGTATAAATCAAAAACAAAGCGCTTAAACCCAGCTACCCCATGCTCCACGAGTTCAGTAATTTATTTAATCAACACCTCGGCACATCGGAGGAAGGCTACCAAAGCGAGTATAAATCAAAAACAAAAGTGCTTAAACCCAGCTACCCCATGCTCCACGAGTTCAGTAATTTATTTAATCAACACCTCGGCACATCGGAGGAAGGCTACCAAAGCGAGTATAAATCAAAAACCAAAGTGCTTAAACCCAGCTACCCATGCTCCACGAGTTCAGTAATTTATTTAATCAACACCTCGGCACATCGGAGGAAGGCGACCAAAGCGAGTATAAATCAAAAACAAAGTGCTTAAACCCAGCTACCCCATGCTCCCGAGTTCAGTAATTTATTTAATCAACACCTCGGCACATCGGAGGAAGGCTACCAAAGCGAGTATAAATCAAAAACAAAAGTGCTTAAACCCAGCTACCCCATGCTCCCGAGTTCAGTAATTTATTTAATCAACACCTCGGCACATCGGAGGAAGGCTACCAAAGCGAGTATAAATCAAAAACAAAAGTGCTTAAACCCAGCTACCCATGCTCCCCGAGTTCAGTAATTTATTTAATCAACACCTCGGCAATCGAGGAAGGCTACCAAAGCGAGTATAAATCAAAAACAAAGTGCTTAAACCCAGCTACCCCATGCTCCCGAGTTCAGTAATTTATTTAATCAACACCTCGGCACATCGGAGGAAGGCGACCAAAGCGAGTATAAATCAAAAACAAAGTGCTTAAACCCAGCTACCCCATGCTCCCGAGTTCAGTAATTTATTTAATCAACACCTCGGCACATCGGAGGAAGGCACCAAAGCGAGTATAAATCAAAAACAAAGTGCTTAAACCCAGCTACCCCATGCTCCACGAGTTCAGTAATTTATTTAATCACACCTCGGCAAATCGGAGGAAGGCGACGAAGCGAGTATAAATCAAAAACCAAAGTGCTTAAACCCAGCTACCCCATGCTCCACGAGTTCAGTAATTTATTTAATCAACTCCTCGGCAAATCGAAGATAGGCGACCAAAGCGAGTATAAATCAAAATCAAAGCGCTTAAACCCAGCTACCCCATGCTCCCCGAGTTCAGTAATTTATTTAATCAACACCTCGGCACATCGGAGGAAGGCTACCAAAGCGAGTATAAATCAAAAACAAAAGTGCTTAAACCCAGCTACCCAATGCTCCCCGAGTTCAGTAATTTATTTAATCAACACCTCGGCACATCGGAGGAAGGCTACCAAAGCGAGTATAAATCAAAAACAAAAGTGCTTAAACCCAGCTACCCAATGCTCCCGAGTTCAGTAATTTATTTAATCACACCTCGGCAATCGAGAAGGCACCAAAGCGAGTATAAATCAAAAACAAAGTGCTTAAACCCAGCTACCCATGCTCCCGAGTTCAGTAATTTATTTAATCACACCTCGGCACATCGGAGGAAGGCACCAAAGCGAGTATAAATCAAAAACAAAGTGCTTAAACCCAGCTACCCCATGCTCCACGAGTTCAGTAATTTATTTAATCAACACCTCGGCACATCGGAGGAAGGCACCAAAGCGAGTATAAATCAAAAACAAAGTGCTTAAACCCAGCTACCCATGCTCCCGAGTTCAGTAATTTATTTAATCAACACCTCGGCACATCGGAGGAAGGCGACCAAAGCGAGTATAAATCAAAAACAAAGTGCTTAAACCCAGCTACCCCATGCTCCACGAGTTCAGTAATTTATTTAATCAACACCTCGGCAAATCGGAGGAAGGCGACCAAAGCGAGTATAAATCAAAAACAAAGTGCTTAAACCCAGCTACCCCATGCTCCACGAGTTCAGTAATTTATTTAATCAACACCTCGGCAAATCGAGAAGGCGACCAAGCGAGTATAAATCAAAAACAAAGTGCTTAAACCCAGCTACCCCATGCTCCCGAGTTCAGTAATTTATTTAATCAACACCTCGGCACATCGGAGGAAGGCTACCAAAGCGAGTATAAATCAAAAACAAAGTGCTTAAACCCAGCTACCCCATGCTCCCCGAGTTCAGTAATTTATTTAATCAACACCTCGGCACATCGGAGGAAGGCTACCAAAGCGAGTATAAATCAAAAACAAAAGTGCTTAAACCCAGCTACCCATGCTCCCGAGTTCAGTAATTTATTTAATCAACACCTCGGCACATCGGAGGAAGGCTACCAAAGCGAGTATAAATCAAAAACAAAGTGCTTAAACCCAGCTACCCCATGCTCCCGAGTTCAGTAATTTATTTAATCAACACCTCGGCACATCGGAGGAAGGCACCAAGCGAGTATAAATCAAAAACAAAGTGCTTAAACCCAGCTACCCCATGCTCCCGAGTTCAGTAATTTATTTAATCAACACCTCGGCACATCGGAGGAAGGCTACCAAAGCGAGTATAAATCAAAAACAAAGTGCTTAAACCCAGCTACCCATGCTCCCGAGTTCAGTAATTTATTTAATCAACACCTCGGCACATCGGAGGAAGGCTACCAAAGCGAGTATAAATCAAAAACAAAGTGCTTAAACCCAGCTACCCCATGCTCCACGAGTTCAGTAATTTATTTAATCAACACCTCGGCAAATCGAAGGAAGGCGACCAAAGCGAGTATAAATCAAAAACAAAGTGCTTAAACCCAGCTACCCCATGCTCCCCGAGTTCAGTAATTTATTTAATCAACACCTCGGCACATCGGAGGAAGGCTACCAAAGCGAGTATAAATCAAAAACAAAAGTGCTTAAACCCAGCTACCCCATGCTCCACGAGTTCAGTAATTTATTTAATCAACACCTCGGCACATCGGAGGAAGGCTACCAAAGCGAGTATAAATCAAAAACAAAGTGCTTAAACCCAGCTACCCCATGCTCCACGAGTTCAGTAATTTATTTAATCAACACCTCGGCAAATCGAGGAAGGCGACCAAAGCGAGTATAAATCAAAAACAAAGTGCTTAAACCCAGCTACCCATGCTCCCCGAGTTCAGTAATTTATTTAATCAACACCTCGGCACATCGGAGGAAGGCTACCAAAGCGAGTATAAATCAAAAACAAAAGTGCTTAAACCCAGCTACCCATGCTCCCCGAGTTCAGTAATTTATTTAATCAACACCTCGGCACATCGGAGGAAGGCTACCAAAGCGAGTATAAATCAAAAACAAAAGTGCTTAAACCCAGCTACCCAATGCTCCCCGAGTTCAGTAATTTATTTAATCAACACCTCGGCACATCGGAGGAAGGCTACCAAAGCGAGTATAAATCAAAAACAAAAGTGCTTAAACCCAGCTACCCAATGCTCCCCGAGTTCAGTAATTTATTTAATCAACACCTCGGCACATCGGAGGAAGGCTACCAAAGCGAGTATAAATCAAAAACAAAAGTGCTTAAACCCAGCTACCCCATGCTCCCCGAGTTCAGTAATTTATTTAATCAACACCTCGGCACATCGGAGGAAGGCTACCAAAGCGAGTATAAATCAAAAACAAAGTGCTTAAACCCAGCTACCCCATGCTCCACGAGTTCAGTAATTTATTTAATCAACACCTCGGCAATCGAAGAAGGCGACCAAAGCGAGTATAAATCAAAAACAAAGTGCTTAAACCCAGCTACCCCATGCTCCCGAGTTCAGTAATTTATTTAATCAACACCTCGGCACATCGGAGGAAGGCTACCAAAGCGAGTATAAATCAAAAACAAAAGTGCTTAAACCCAGCTACCCCATGCTCCCGAGTTCAGTAATTTATTTAATCAACACCTCGGCACATCGGAGGAAGGCTACCAAAGCGAGTATAAATCAAAAACAAAGTGCTTAAACCCAGCTACCCCATGCTCCACGAGTTCAGTAATTTATTTAATCAACACCTCGGCACATCGGAGGAAGGCGACCAAAGCGAGTATAAATCAAAAACAAAGTGCTTAAACCCAGCTACCCCATGCTCCCGAGTTCAGTAATTTATTTAATCAACACCTCGGCACATCGGAGGAAGGCTACCAAAGCGAGTATAAATCAAAAACAAAAGTGCTTAAACCCAGCTACCCCATGCTCCCGAGTTCAGTAATTTATTTAATCAACACCTCGGCACATCGGAGGAAGGCTACCAAAGCGAGTATAAATCAAAAACAAAGTGCTTAAACCCAGCTACCCATGCTCCCGAGTTCAGTAATTTATTTAATCAACACCTCGGCACATCGGAGGAAGGCTACCAAAGCGAGTATAAATCAAAAACAAAAGTGCTTAAACCCAGCTACCCAATGCTCCCCGAGTTCAGTAATTTATTTAATCAACACCTCGGCACATCGGAGGAAGGCGACCAAAGCGAGTATAAATCAAAAACAAAGTGCTTAAACCCAGCTACCCCATGCTCCACGAGTTCAGTAATTTATTTAATCAACACCTCGGCACATCGGAGGAAGGCTACCAAAGCGAGTATAAATCAAAAACAAAGTGCTTAAACCCAGCTACCCCATGCTCCACGAGTTCAGTAATTTATTTAATCAACACCTCGGCAAATCGAAGGAAGGCGACCAAGCGAGTATAAATCAAAA
The DNA here is from genome assembly GCF_009193385.2 of Nasonia vitripennis. NCBI lineage: Eukaryota > Metazoa > Arthropoda > Insecta > Hymenoptera > Pteromalidae > Nasonia > Nasonia vitripennis. The sequence goes on from NW_022279653.1 coordinate 1,451,692, forward strand.
CAAAGTGCTTAAACCCAGCTACCCCATGCTCCACGAGTTCAGTAATTTATTTAATCAACACCTCGGCACATCGGAGGAAGGCGACCAAAGCGAGTATAAATCAAAAACAAAGTGCTTAAACCCAGCTACCCATGCTCCCCGAGTTCAGTAATTTATTTAATCAACACCTCGGCACATCGGAGGAAGGCTACCAAAGCGAGTATAAATCAAAAACAAAAGTGCTTAAACCCAGCTACCCCATGCTCCCCGAGTTCAGTAATTTATTTAATCAACACCTCGGCACATCGGAGGAAGGCTACCAAAGCGAGTATAAATCAAAAACAAAAGTGCTTAAACCCAGCTACCCAATGCTCCCCGAGTTCAGTAATTTATTTAATCAACACCTCGGCACATCGGAGGAAGGCACCAAAGCGAGTATAAATCAAAAACAAAGTGCTTAAACCCAGCTACCCCATGCTCCCGAGTTCAGTAATTTATTTAATCAACACCTCGGCACATCGGAGGAAGGCTACCAAAGCGAGTATAAATCAAAAACAAAAGTGCTTAAACCCAGCTACCCCATGCTCCACGAGTTCAGTAATTTATTTAATCAACACCTCGGCACATCGGAGGAAGGCGACCAAGCGAGTATAAATCAAAAACAAAGTGCTTAAACCCAGCTACCCATGCTCCACGAGTTCAGTAATTTATTTAATCAACACCTCGGCACATCGGAGGAAGGCGACCAAAGCGAGTATAAATCAAAAACAAAGTGCTTAAACCCAGCTACCCCATGCTCCACGAGTTCAGTAATTTATTTAATCAACACCTCGGCAATCGAGGAAGGCACCAAAGCGAGTATAAATCAAAAACAAAAGTGCTTAAACCCAGCTACCCCATGCTCCCGAGTTCAGTAATTTATTTAATCAACACCTCGGCACATCGGAGGAAGGCTACCAAAGCGAGTATAAATCAAAAACAAAGTGCTTAAACCCAGCTACCCCATGCTCCACGAGTTCAGTAATTTATTTAATCAACACCTCGGCAAATCGAAGGAAGGCGACCAAAGCGAGTATAAATCAAAACAAAGTGCTTAAACCCAGCTACCCCATGCTCCCGAGTTCAGTAATTTATTTAATCAACACCTCGGCACATCGGAGGAAGGCTACCAAAGCGAGTATAAATCAAAAACAAAGTGCTTAAACCCAGCTACCCCATGCTCCCGAGTTCAGTAATTTATTTAATCAACACCTCGGCACATCGAGGAAGGCTACCAAAGCGAGTATAAATCAAAAACAAAGTGCTTAAACCCAGCTACCCCATGCTCCACGAGTTCAGTAATTTATTTAATCAACTCCTCGGCAAATCGAAGAAGGCGACCAAAGCGAGTATAAATCAAAAACAAAGTGCTTAAACCCAGCTACCCCATGCTCCCCGAGTTCAGTAATTTATTTAATCAACACCTCGGCACATCGGAGGAAGGCTACCAAAGCGAGTATAAATCAAAAACAAAAGTGCTTAAACCCAGCTACCCCATGCTCCCCGAGTTCAGTAATTTATTTAATCAACACCTCGGCACATCGGAGGAAGGCTACCAAAGCGAGTATAAATCAAAAACAAAAGTGCTTAAACCCAGCTACCCAATGCTCCCCGAGTTCAGTAATTTATTTAATCAACACCTCGGCACATCGAGGAAGGCGACCAAAGCGAGTATAAATCAAAAACAAAGTGCTTAAACCCAGCTACCCATGCTCCCGAGTTCAGTAATTTATTTAATCAACACCTCGGCACATCGGAGGAAGGCTACCAAAGCGAGTATAAATCAAAAACAAAAGTGCTTAAACCCAGCTACCCCATGCTCCCCGAGTTCAGTAATTTATTTAATCAACACCTCGGCACATCGGAGGAAGGCTACCAAAGCGAGTATAAATCAAAAACAAAAGTGCTTAAACCCAGCTACCCATGCTCCCCGAGTTCAGTAATTTATTTAATCAACACCTCGGCACATCGGAGGAAGGCTACCAAAGCGAGTATAAATCAAAAACAAAGTGCTTAAACCCAGCTACCCATGCTCCCGAGTTCAGTAATTTATTTAATCAACACCTCGGCACATCGGAGGAAGGCTACCAAAGCGAGTATAAATCAAAAACAAAAGTGCTTAAACCCAGCTACCCATGCTCCACGAGTTCAGTAATTTATTTAATCAACACCTCGGCAAATCGAGGAAGGCGACCAAAGCGAGTATAAATCAAAAACAAAGTGCTTAAACCCAGCTACCCCATGCTCCCGAGTTCAGTAATTTATTTAATCAACACCTCGGCACATCGGAGGAAGGCTACCAAAGCGAGTATAAATCAAAACAAAGTGCTTAAACCCAGCTACCCCATGCTCCCCGAGTTCAGTAATTTATTTAATCAACACCTCGGCACATCGGAGGAAGGCTACCAAAGCGAGTATAAATCAAAAACAAAAGTGCTTAAACCCAGCTACCCAATGCTCCACGAGTTCAGTAATTTATTTAATCAACACCTCGGCAAATCGGAGGAAGGCTACCAAAGCGAGTATAAATCAAAAACAAAGTGCTTAAACCCAGCTACCCCATGCTCCCGAGTTCAGTAATTTATTTAATCAACACCTCGGCACATCGGAGGAAGGCTACCAAAGCGAGTATAAATCAAAAACAAAGTGCTTAAACCCAGCTACCCCATGCTCCCGAGTTCAGTAATTTATTTAATCAACACCTCGGCACATCGGAGGAAGGCTACCAAAGCGAGTATAAATCAAAAACAAAAGTGCTTAAACCCAGCTACCCATGCTCCCGAGTTCAGTAATTTATTTAATCAACACCTCGGCACATCGGAGGAAGGCTACCAAAGCGAGTATAAATCAAAAACAAAGTGCTTAAACCCAGCTACCCCATGCTCCCGAGTTCAGTAATTTATTTAATCAACACCTCGGCACATCGGAGGAAGGCTACCAAAGCGAGTATAAATCAAAAACAAAAGTGCTTAAACCCAGCTACCCATGCTCCCGAGTTCAGTAATTTATTTAATCAACACCTCGGCAATCGGAGGAAGGCGACCAAAGCGAGTATAAATCAAAAACAAAGTGCTTAAACCCAGCTACCCATGCTCCCCGAGTTCAGTAATTTATTTAATCAACACCTCGGCACATCGGAGGAAGGCTACCAAAGCGAGTATAAATCAAAAACAAAGTGCTTAAACCCAGCTACCCCATGCTCCACGAGTTCAGTAATTTATTTAATCAACACCTCGGCACATCGGAGGAAGGCACCAAAGCGAGTATAAATCAAAAACAAAGTGCTTAAACCCAGCTACCCCATGCTCCACGAGTTCAGTAATTTATTTAATCAACACCTCGGCAAATCGAGGAAGGCGACCAAAGCGAGTATAAATCAAAAACAAAGTGCTTAAACCCAGCTACCCCATGCTCCCGAGTTCAGTAATTTATTTAATCAACACCTCGGCACATCGGAGGAAGGCTACCAAAGCGAGTATAAATCAAAAACAAAAGTGCTTAAACCCAGCTACCCCATGCTCCCGAGTTCAGTAATTTATTTAATCAACACCTCGGCACATCGGAGGAAGGCGACCAAAGCGAGTATAAATCAAAAACAAAAGTGCTTAAACCCAGCTACCCCATGCTCCACGAGTTCAGTAATTTATTTAATCAACACCTCGGCAATCGAGAAGGCACCAAAGCGAGTATAAATCAAAAACAAAGTGCTTAAACCCAGCTACCCCATGCTCCCGAGTTCAGTAATTTATTTAATCAACACCTCGGCACATCGGAGGAAGGCTACCAAAGCGAGTATAAATCAAAAACAAAAGTGCTTAAACCCAGCTACCCATGCTCCCCGAGTTCAGTAATTTATTTAATCAACACCTCGGCACATCGGAGGAAGGCTACCAAAGCGAGTATAAATCAAAAACAAAAGTGCTTAAACCCAGCTACCCCATGCTCCACGAGTTCAGTAATTTATTTAATCAACACCTCGGCACATCGGAGGAAGGCGACCAAAGCGAGTATAAATCAAAAACAAAGTGCTTAAACCCAGCTACCCATGCTCCCCGAGTTCAGTAATTTATTTAATCAACACCTCGGCACATCGGAGGAAGGCTACCAAAGCGAGTATAAATCAAAAACAAAGTGCTTAAACCCAGCTACCCATGCTCCCGAGTTCAGTAATTTATTTAATCAACACCTCGGCACATCGGAGGAAGGCTACCAAAGCGAGTATAAATCAAAAACAAAAGTGCTTAAACCCAGCTACCCCATGCTCCCCGAGTTCAGTAATTTATTTAATCAACACCTCGGCAATCGGAGGAAGGCACCAAAGCGAGTATAAATCAAAAACAAAGTGCTTAAACCCAGCTACCCCATGCTCCCGAGTTCAGTAATTTATTTAATCAACACCTCGGCACATCGAGGAAGGCGACCAAGCGAGTATAAATCAAAAACCAAAGTGCTTAAACCCAGCTACCCCATGCTCCACGAGTTCAGTAATTTATTTAATCAACACCTCGGCACATCGGAGGTAGGCGAACCAAGCGAGTATAAATCAAAAACCAAAGTGCTTAAACCCAGCTACCCCATGCTCCACGAGTTCAGTAATTTATTTAATCAACACCTCGGCACATCGAGGAAGGCTACCAAAGCGAGTATAAATCAAAAACAAAGTGCTTAAACCCAGCTACCCAATGCTCCCGAGTTCAGTAATTTATTTAATCAACACCTCGGCACATCGGAGGAAGGCTACCAAAGCGAGTATAAATCAAAAACAAAGTGCTTAAACCCAGCTACCCATGCTCCCGAGTTCAGTAATTTATTTAATCAACACCTCGGCACATCGGAGGAAGGCTACCAAAGCGAGTATAAATCAAAAACAAAAGTGCTTAAACCCAGCTACCCATGCTCCCGAGTTCAGTAATTTATTTAATCAACACCTCGGCACATCGGAGGAAGGCTACCAAAGCGAGTATAAATCAAAAACAAAAGTGCTTAAACCCAGCTACCCCATGCTCCCGAGTTCAGTAATTTATTTAATCAACACCTCGGCACATCGGAGGAAGGCACCAAAGCGAGTATAAATCAAAAACAAAGTGCTTAAACCCAGCTACCCATGCTCCCCGAGTTCAGTAATTTATTTAATCAACACCTCGGCACATCGGAGGAAGGCTACCAAAGCGAGTATAAATCAAAAACAAAAGTGCTTAAACCCAGCTACCCCATGCTCCACGAGTTCAGTAATTTATTTAATCAACACCTCGGCACATCGGAGGAAGGCACCAAAGCGAGTATAAATCAAAAACAAAAGTGCTTAAACCCAGCTACCCCATGCTCCCGAGTTCAGTAATTTATTTAATCAACACCTCGGCACATCGGAGGAAGGCTACCAAGCGAGTATAAATCAAAAACAAAAGTGCTTAAACCCAGCTACCCATGCTCCCCGAGTTCAGTAATTTATTTAATCAACACCTCGGCACATCGGAGGAAGGCTACCAAAGCGAGTATAAATCAAAAACAAAGTGCTTAAACCCAGCTACCCAATGCTCCCGAGTTCAGTAATTTATTTAATCAACACCTCGGCACATCGGAGGAAGGCTACCAAAGCGAGTATAAATCAAAAACAAAGTGCTTAAACCCAGCTACCCCATGCTCCCCGAGTTCAGTAATTTATTTAATCAACACCTCGGCACATCGGAGGAAGGCTACCAAAGCGAGTATAAATCAAAAACAAAAGTGCTTAAACCCAGCTACCCAATGCTCCCCGAGTTCAGTAATTTATTTAATCAACACCTCGGCACATCGGAGGAAGGCTACCAAAGCGAGTATAAATCAAAAACAAAAGTGCTTAAACCCAGCTACCCCATGCTCCCGAGTTCAGTAATTTATTTAATCAACACCTCGGCAATCGAGGAAGGCTACCAAAGCGAGTATAAATCAAAAACAAAGTGCTTAAACCCAGCTACCCCATGCTCCCGAGTTCAGTAATTTATTTAATCAACACCTCGGCACATCGGAGGAAGGCTACCAAAGCGAGTATAAATCAAAAACAAAGTGCTTAAACCCAGCTACCCATGCTCCACGAGTTCAGTAATTTATTTAATCAACACCTCGGCAAATCGGAGGAAGGCACCAAAGCGAGTATAAATCAAAAACAAAGTGCTTAAACCCAGCTACCCCATGCTCCCGAGTTCAGTAATTTATTTAATCAACACCTCGGCACATCGGAGGAAGGCTACCAAAGCGAGTATAAATCAAAAACAAAAGTGCTTAAACCCAGCTACCCAATGCTCCCCGAGTTCAGTAATTTATTTAATCAACACCTCGGCACATCGGAGGAAGGCGACCAAAGCGAGTATAAATCAAAAACAAAGTGCTTAAACCCAGCTACCCCATGCTCCCGAGTTCAGTAATTTATTTAATCAACACCTCGGCAAATCGAGGAAGGCGACCAAAGCGAGTATAAATCAAAAACAAAGTGCTTAAACCCAGCTACCCATGCTCCCCGAGTTCAGTAATTTATTTAATCAACACCTCGGCACATCGGAGGAAGGCTACCAAAGCGAGTATAAATCAAAAACAAAAGTGCTTAAACCCAGCTACCCCATGCTCCCGAGTTCAGTAATTTATTTAATCAACACCTCGGCACATCGGAGGAAGGCTACCAAAGCGAGTATAAATCAAAAACAAAAGTGCTTAAACCCAGCTACCCCATGCTCCACGAGTTCAGTAATTTATTTAATCAACACCTCGGCACATCGAGGAAGGCTACCAAAGCGAGTATAAATCAAAAACAAAGTGCTTAAACCCAGCTACCCATGCTCCCCGAGTTCAGTAATTTATTTAATCAACACCTCGGCACATCGGAGGAAGGCTACCAAAGCGAGTATAAATCAAAAACAAAAGTGCTTAAACCCAGCTACCCCATGCTCCCGAGTTCAGTAATTTATTTAATCAACACCTCGGCACATCGGAGGAAGGCTACCAAAGCGAGTATAAATCAAAAACAAAAGTGCTTAAACCCAGCTACCCCATGCTCCCGAGTTCAGTAATTTATTTAATCAACACCTCGGCACATCGGAGGAAGGCTACCAAAGCGAGTATAAATCAAAAACAAAGTGCTTAAACCCAGCTACCCATGCTCCCCGAGTTCAGTAATTTATTTAATCAACACCTCGGCACATCGGAGGAAGGCTACCAAAGCGAGTATAAATCAAAAACAAAAGTGCTTAAACCCAGCTACCCAATGCTCCCGAGTTCAGTAATTTATTTAATCAACACCTCGGCACATCGGAGGAAGGCTACCAAAGCGAGTATAAATCAAAAACAAAAGTGCTTAAACCCAGCTACCCAATGCTCCCCGAGTTCAGTAATTTATTTAATCAACACCTCGGCACATCGGAGGAAGGCTACCAAAGCGAGTATAAATCAAAAACAAAAGTGCTTAAACCCAGCTACCCCATGCTCCCCGAGTTCAGTAATTTATTTAATCAACACCTCGGCACATCGGAGGAAGGCTACCAAAGCGAGTATAAATCAAAAACAAAAGTGCTTAAACCCAGCTACCCCATGCTCCACGAGTTCAGTAATTTATTTAATCAACACCTCGGCACATCGGAGGAAGGCGACCAAAGCGAGTATAAATCAAAAACCAAAGTGCTTAAACCCAGCTACCCCATGCTCCACGAGTTCAGTAATTTATTTAATCAACCCTCGGCAATCGAGGAAGGCACAAGCGAGTATAAATCAAAAACAAAGTGCTTAAACCCAGCTACCCATGCTCCCGAGTTCAGTAATTTATTTAATCAACTCCTCGGCAATCGAGGAAGGCGACCAAGCGAGTATAAATCAAAACAAAGTGCTTAAACCCAGCTACCCCATGCTCCCCGAGTTCAGTAATTTATTTAATCAACACCTCGGCACATCGGAGGAAGGCTACCAAAGCGAGTATAAATCAAAAACAAAAGTGCTTAAACCCAGCTACCCATGCTCCCCGAGTTCAGTAATTTATTTAATCAACACCTCGGCACATCGGAGGAAGGCTACCAAAGCGAGTATAAATCAAAAACAAAGTGCTTAAACCCAGCTACCCAATGCTCCACGAGTTCAGTAATTTATTTAATCAACACCTCGGCAAATCGAGGAAGGCGACCAAAGCGAGTATAAATCAAAAACAAAGTGCTTAAACCCAGCTACCCCATGCTCCCGAGTTCAGTAATTTATTTAATCAACACCTCGGCACATCGGAGGAAGGCACCAAAGCGAGTATAAATCAAAACAAAGTGCTTAAACCCAGCTACCCATGCTCCACGAGTTCAGTAATTTATTTAATCAACACCTCGGCACATCGGAGGAAGGCTACCAAAGCGAGTATAAATCAAAAACAAAAGTGCTTAAACCCAGCTACCCCATGCTCCCGAGTTCAGTAATTTATTTAATCAACACCTCGGCACATCGGAGGAAGGCTACCAAAGCGAGTATAAATCAAAAACAAAGTGCTTAAACCCAGCTACCCCATGCTCCCGAGTTCAGTAATTTATTTAATCAACACCTCGGCACATCGGAGGAAGGCTACCAAAGCGAGTATAAATCAAAAACAAAGTGCTTAAACCCAGCTACCCCATGCTCCCCGAGTTCAGTAATTTATTTAATCAACACCTCGGCACATCGGAGGAAGGCGACCAAAGCGAGTATAAATCAAAACAAAGTGCTTAAACCCAGCTACCCCATGCTCCCGAGTTCAGTAATTTATTTAATCAACACCTCGGCACATCGGAGGAAGGCTACCAAAGCGAGTATAAATCAAAAACAAAAGTGCTTAAACCCAGCTACCCAATGCTCCCGAGTTCAGTAATTTATTTAATCAACACCTCGGCACATCGAGGAAGGCACCAAAGCGAGTATAAATCAAAAACAAAGTGCTTAAACCCAGCTACCCCATGCTCCACGAGTTCAGTAATTTATTTAATCAACACCTCGGCAATCGAGGAAGGCGACCAAGCGAGTATAAATCAAAACAAAGTGCTTAAACCCAGCTACCCATGCTCCCGAGTTCAGTAATTTATTTAATCAACACCTCGGCACATCGGAGGAAGGCTACCAAAGCGAGTATAAATCAAAAACAAAAGTGCTTAAACCCAGCTACCCCATGCTCCCGAGTTCAGTAATTTATTTAATCAACACCTCGGCACATCGGAGGAAGGCTACCAAGCGAGTATAAATCAAAAACAAAGTGCTTAAACCCAGCTACCCCATGCTCCACGAGTTCAGTAATTTATTTAATCAACACCTCGGCACATCGGAGGAAGGCTACCAAAGCGAGTATAAATCAAAAACAAAGTGCTTAAACCCAGCTACCCCATGCTCCACGAGTTCAGTAATTTATTTAATCAACACCTCGGCACATCGGAGGAAGGCTACCAAAGCGAGTATAAATCAAAAACAAAAGTGCTTAAACCCAGCTACCCATGCTCCCGAGTTCAGTAATTTATTTAATCAACACCTCGGCACATCGGAGGAAGGCTACCAAAGCGAGTATAAATCAAAAACAAAGTGCTTAAACCCAGCTACCCATGCTCCCCGAGTTCAGTAATTTATTTAATCAACACCTCGGCACATCGGAGGAAGGCTACCAAAGCGAGTATAAATCAAAAACAAAAGTGCTTAAACCCAGCTACCCAATGCTCCCCGAGTTCAGTAATTTATTTAATCAACACCTCGGCACATCGGAGGAAGGCTACCAAAGCGAGTATAAATCAAAAACAAAAGTGCTTAAACCCAGCTACCCCATGCTCCACGAGTTCAGTAATTTATTTAATCAACACCTCGGCAATCGAGGAAGGCGACCAAAGCGAGTATAAATCAAAAACAAAGTGCTTAAACCCAGCTACCCATGCTCCCGAGTTCAGTAATTTATTTAATCAACACCTCGGCACATCGGAGGAGGCGACCAAGCGAGTATAAATCAAAAACAAAGTGCTTAAACCCAGCTACCCATGCTCCCCGAGTTCAGTAATTTATTTAATCAACACCTCGGCACATCGGAGGAAGGCTACCAAAGCGAGTATAAATCAAAAACAAAAGTGCTTAAACCCAGCTACCCAATGCTCCCCGAGTTCAGTAATTTATTTAATCAACACCTCGGCACATCGGAGGAAGGCTACCAAAGCGAGTATAAATCAAAAACAAAAGTGCTTAAACCCAGCTACCCATGCTCCCCGAGTTCAGTAATTTATTTAATCAACACCTCGGCACATCGAGGAAGGCTACCAAAGCGAGTATAAATCAAAAACAAAGTGCTTAAACCCAGCTACCCCATGCTCCACGAGTTCAGTAATTTATTTAATCAACACCTCGGCAAATCGAAGGAAGGCGACCAAGCGAGTATAAATCAAAAACAAAGTGCTTAAACCCAGCTACCCCATGCTCCCGAGTTCAGTAATTTATTTAATCAACACCTCGGCACATCGGAGGAAGGCTACCAAAGCGAGTATAAATCAAAACAAAGTGCTTAAACCCAGCTACCCATGCTCCCCGAGTTCAGTAATTTATTTAATCAACACCTCGGCAAATCGAGGAAGGCACCAAAGCGAGTATAAATCAAAAACAAAAGTGCTTAAACCCAGCTACCCATGCTCCCCGAGTTCAGTAATTTATTTAATCAACACCTCGGCACATCGGAGGAAGGCTACCAAAGCGAGTATAAATCAAAAACAAAGTGCTTAAACCCAGCTACCCATGCTCCCGAGTTCAGTAATTTATTTAATCAACACCTCGGCAATCGGAGAAGGCTACCAAAGCGAGTATAAATCAAAAACAAAGTGCTTAAACCCAGCTACCCCATGCTCCCCGAGTTCAGTAATTTATTTAATCAACACCTCGGCACATCGGAGGAAGGCTACCAAAGCGAGTATAAATCAAAAACAAAGTGCTTAAACCTCGCTACCCCATGCTCCACGAGTTCAGTAATTTATTTAATCAACACCTCGGCACATCGGAGGAAGGCTACCAAAGCGAGTATAAATCAAAAACAAAAGTGCTTAAACCCAGCTACCCAATGCTCCCCGAGTTCAGTAATTTATTTAATCAACACCTCGGCACATCGGAGGAAGGCTACCAAAGCGAGTATAAATCAAAACAAAGTGCTTAAACCCAGCTACCCATGCTCCCCGAGTTCAGTAATTTATTTAATCAACACCTCGGCACATCGGAGGAAGGCTACCAAAGCGAGTATAAATCAAAAACAAAAGTGCTTAAACCCAGCTACCCAATGCTCCCCGAGTTCAGTAATTTATTTAATCAACACCTCGGCACATCGGAGGAAGGCTACCAAAGCGAGTATAAATCAAAAACAAAAGTGCTTAAACCCAGCTACCCCATGCTCCCGAGTTCAGTAATTTATTTAATCAACACCTCGGCACATCGGAGGAAGGCTACCAAAGCGAGTATAAATCAAAAACAAAAGTGCTTAAACCCAGCTACCCAATGCTCCCCGAGTTCAGTAATTTATTTAATCAACACCTCGGCACATCGGAGGAAGGCACCAAAGCGAGTATAAATCAAAAACAAAGTGCTTAAACCCAGCTACCCATGCTCCCGAGTTCAGTAATTTATTTAATCAACACCTCGGCAATCGAGGGAGGCGAACCGAAGCGAGTATAAATCAAAAACCAAAGTGCTTAAACCCAGCTACCCCATGCTCCACGAGTTCAGTAATTTATTTAATCAACTCCTCGGCAATCGGAGGAAGGCACCAAAGCGAGTATAAATCAAAACAAAGTGCTTAAACCCAGCTACCCATGCTCCCGAGTTCAGTAATTTATTTAATCAACACCTCGGCACATCGGAGGAAGGCTACCAAAGCGAGTATAAATCAAAAACAAAAGTGCTTAAACCCAGCTACCCCATGCTCCCGAGTTCAGTAATTTATTTAATCAACACCTCGGCACATCGGAGGAAGGCTACCAAAGCGAGTATAAATCAAAACAAAAGTGCTTAAACCCAGCTACCCAATGCTCCCGAGTTCAGTAATTTATTTAATCAACACCTCGGCAATCGAGGAAGGCTACCAAAGCGAGTATAAATCAAAAACAAAAGTGCTTAAACCCAGCTACCCATGCTCCCGAGTTCAGTAATTTATTTAATCAACACCTCGGCACATCGGAGGAAGGCTACCAAAGCGAGTATAAATCAAAAACAAAGTGCTTAAACCCAGCTACCCCATGCTCCCGAGTTCAGTAATTTATTTAATCAACACCTCGGCACATCGGAGGAAGGCTACCAAAGCGAGTATAAATCAAAACAAAGTGCTTAAACCCAGCTACCCATGCTCCCGAGTTCAGTAATTTATTTAATCAACACCTCGGCACATCGGAGGAAGGCGACCAAAGCGAGTATAAATCAAAAACAAAGTGCTTAAACCCAGCTACCCATGCTCCCGAGTTCAGTAATTTATTTAATCAACACCTCGGCAATCGAAGAAGGCACCAAAGCGAGTATAAATCAAAACAAAGTGCTTAAACCCAGCTACCCCATGCTCCCGAGTTCAGTAATTTATTTAATCAACACCTCGGCACATCGGAGGAAGGCTACCAAAGCGAGTATAAATCAAAACAAAGTGCTTAAACCCAGCTACCCCATGCTCCCCGAGTTCAGTAATTTATTTAATCAACACCTCGGCACATCGGAGGAAGGCTACCAAAGCGAGTATAAATCAAAAACAAAAGTGCTTAAACCCAGCTACCCAATGCTCCCCGAGTTCAGTAATTTATTTAATCAACACCTCGGCACATCGGAGGAAGGCTACCAAAGCGAGTATAAATCAAAAACAAAGTGCTTAAACCCAGCTACCCATGCTCCCGAGTTCAGTAATTTATTTAATCAACACCTCGGCAATCGAAGAAGGCACCAAGCGAGTATAAATCAAAACAAAGTGCTTAAACCCAGCTACCCCATGCTCCCCGAGTTCAGTAATTTATTTAATCAACACCTCGGCACATCGGAGGAAGGCTACCAAAGCGAGTATAAATCAAAAACAAAAGTGCTTAAACCCAGCTACCCCATGCTCCCCGAGTTCAGTAATTTATTTAATCAACACCTCGGCACATCGGAGGAAGGCTACCAAAGCGAGTATAAATCAAAAACAAAGTGCTTAAACCCAGCTACCCAATGCTCCCGAGTTCAGTAATTTATTTAATCAACACCTCGGCACATCGGAGGAAGGCTACCAAAGCGAGTATAAATCAAAAACAAAGTGCTTAAACCCAGCTACCCATGCTCCCGAGTTCAGTAATTTATTTAATCAACACCTCGGCACATCGGAGGAAGGCTACCAAAGCGAGTATAAATCAAAAACAAAAGTGCTTAAACCCAGCTACCCATGCTCCCCGAGTTCAGTAATTTATTTAATCAACACCTCGGCACATCGGAGGAAGGCTACCAAAGCGAGTATAAATCAAAAACAAAAGTGCTTAAACCCAGCTACCCAATGCTCCCCGAGTTCAGTAATTTATTTAATCAACACTCGGCACATCGAGGAAGGCTACCAAAGCGAGTATAAATCAAAAACAAAAGTGCTTAAACCCAGCTACCCATGCTCCCGAGTTCAGTAATTTATTTAATCAACACCTCGGCACATCGGAGGAAGGCTACCAAAGCGAGTATAAATCAAAACAAAAGTGCTTAAACCCAGCTACCCATGCTCCCGAGTTCAGTAATTTATTTAATCAACACCTCGGCAAATCGGAGAAGGCTACCAAAGCGAGTATAAATCAAAAACAAAGTGCTTAAACCCAGCTACCCCATGCTCCCCGAGTTCAGTAATTTATTTAATCAACACCTCGGCACATCGGAGGAGGCTACCAAGCGAGTATAAATCAAAAACAAAGTGCTTAAACCCAGCTACCCCATGCTCCCGAGTTCAGTAATTTATTTAATCAACACCTCGGCACATCGGAGAAGGCTACCAAAGCGAGTATAAATCAAAACAAAGTGCTTAAACCCAGCTACCCCATGCTCCCGAGTTCAGTAATTTATTTAATCAACACCTCGGCACATCGGAGGAAGGCTACCAAAGCGAGTATAAATCAAAAACAAAAGTGCTTAAACCCAGCTACCCATGCTCCCCGAGTTCAGTAATTTATTTAATCAACACCTCGGCACATCGGAGGAAGGCTACCAAAGCGAGTATAAATCAAAACAAAAGTGCTTAAACCCAGCTACCCCAATGCTCCCGAGTTCAGTAATTTATTTAATCAACACTCGGCACATCGGAGGAGGCACCAAGCGAGTATAAATCAAAAACAAAAGTGCTTAAACCCAGCTACCCCATGCTCCCGAGTTCAGTAATTTATTTAATCAACACCTCGGCACATCGGAGGAAGGCTACCAAAGCGAGTATAAATCAAAAACAAAAGTGCTTAAACCCAGCTACCCATGCTCCCCGAGTTCAGTAATTTATTTAATCAACACCTCGGCACATCGAGGAAGGCTACCAAAGCGAGTATAAATCAAAAACAAAGTGCTTAAACCCAGCTACCCATGCTCCCGAGTTCAGTAATTTATTTAATCAGCACCTCGGCACATCGGAGGAAGGCGACCAAAGCGAGTATAAATCAAAACAAAGTGCTTAAACCCAGCTACCCCATGCTCCCGAGTTCAGTAATTTATTTAATCAACACCTCGGCACATCGGAGGAGGCTACAAAGCGAGTATAAATCAAAAACAAAGTGCTTAAACCCAGCTACCCATGCTCCCGAGTTCAGTAATTTATTTAATCAACACTCGGCACATCGGAGGTAGGCGAACCAAGCGAGTATAAATCAAAAACCAAAGTGCTTAAACCCAGCTACCCATGCTCCCCGAGTTCAGTAATTTATTTAATCAACTCCTCGGCAAATCGAAGGAAGGCGACCAAAGCGAGTATAAATCAAAATCAAAGTGCTTAACCCAGCTACCCATGCTCCCCGAGTTCAGTAATTTATTTAATCAACACCTCGGCAATCGAGGAAGGCGAACCGAAGCGAGTATAAATCAAAAACAAAGTGCTTAAACCCAGCTACCCCATGCTCCCCGAGTTCAGTAATTTATTTAATCACACCTCGGCACATCGGAGGAAGGCTACCAAAGCGAGTATAAATCAAAAACAAAGTGCTTAAACCAGCTACCCATGTCCCCGAGTTCAGTAATTTATTTAATCAACACCTCGGCACATCGGAGGAAGGCTACCAAAGCGAGTATAAATCAAAAACAAAAGTGCTTAAACCCAGCTACCCCATGCTCCCCGAGTTCAGTAATTTATTTAATCAACACCTCGGCACATCGAAGGAAGGCGACCAAAGCGAGTATAAATCAAAACAAAGTGCTTAAACCCAGCTACCCATGCTCCCCGAGTTCAGTAATTTATTTAATCACACCTCGGCACATCGAGGGAGGCACCGAAGCGAGTATAAATCAAAACCAAAGTGCTTAAACCCAGCTACCCCATGCTCCCGAGTTCAGTAATTTATTTAATCAACCTCGGCAATCGGAGGAGGCTGACCAAGCGAGTATAAATCAAAAACAAAGTGCTTAAACCCAGCTACCCATGCTCCACGAGTTCAGTAATTTATTTAATCAACCTCGGCAAATCGAAGAAGGCACCAAAGCGAGTATAAATCAAAACAAGCGCTTAAACCCAGCTACCCAATGCTCCCCGAGTTCAGTAATTTATTTAATCAACACCTCGGCACATCGGGAGGAGCGACCAAAGCGAGTATAAATCAAAAACAAAAGTGCTTAAACCCAGCTACCCCATGCTCCCCGAGTTCAGTAATTTATTTAATCAACACCTCGGCACATCGGAGGAAGGCTAACCAAAGCGAGTATAAATCAAAAAACAAAAGTGCTTAAACCCAGCTACCCAATGCTCCCCGAGTTCAGTAATTTATTTAATCAACACCTCGGCACATCGGAGGAAGGCTACCAAAGCGAGTATAAATCAAAAACAAAAGGCTTAACACCAGCTACCCCAATGCTCCCGAGTTCAGTAATTTATTTAATCAACACCTCGGCACATCGGAGGAAGGCTACCAAAGCGAGTATAAATCAAAAACCAAAAGTGCTTAAACCCAGCTACCCCAATGCTCCCCGAGTTCAGTAATTTATTTAATCAGCACCTCGGCACATCGGAGGGAGGCGAACGAAGCGAGTATAAATCAAAAACCAAATTGCTTAAACCCAGCTACCCCCTGCTCCCCGAGTTCAGTAATTTATTTAATCAGCACCTCGGCAAATCGCGGGATGCGAACGAAGCGAGTATAAATCAAAAACAAAGTGCTTAAACCCAGCTACCCCATGCTCCCGAGTTCAGTAATTTATTTAATCAACTCCTCGGCAAATCGAAGGGACGCGAACGAAGCGAGTATAAATCAAAAACCAAAGTGCTTAAACCCAGCTACCCATGCTCCACGAGTTCAGTAATTTATTTAATCAACTCCTCGGCAAATCGAAGATAGGCGACAAAGTATAATCAAAATCGAGTATAAATCAAAACCAAAGTGCTTAAACCCAGCTACCCCATGCTCCCCGAGTTCAGTAATTTATTTAATCAACACCTCGGCACATCGGAGGAAGGCTACAAAGCGAGTATAAATCAAAAAACAAAAGTGCTTAACTCAGCTACACCACGCTCCCTGAGATCAATAATTTATTTAATCAGCACCTCGGCACACCGGGAGAGACGCGAACGAAGCGAATATAAATCAAAACCAAAGTGCTTAACCCAGCTACCCCATGCTGCACGAGTTCAGTAATTTATTTAATCAGCACCTCGGCACATCGCAGGGATGCGAACGAGCGAGTATAAATCAAAAACCAAAGTTCTTGAACCCAGCGACCCAATGCTCCCCGAGTTCAGTCATTTATTTAATCAACACCTCGGCACATCGGAGGAAGGCTACCAAAGCGAGTATAAATCAAAAACAAAAGTGCTTAAACCCAGCTACCCAATGCTCCCCGAGTTCAGTAATTTATTAATCAGCACCTCGGCAAATCGAAGTTAGGCGACCAAAGCGAGTATAAATCAAAAACCAAAGTTCTTAAACCCAGCGACCCAATGCTCCCCGAGTTTAGTAATTTATTTAATCAGCACCTCGGAACAACGCAGGGATGCGAACGATGCGAGTATAAATCAAAAACCAAAGTGCTTAACCCAGCTACCCCATGCTCCACGAGTTCGGTAATTTATTTAATCAACTCCTCGGCAAATCGAAGGGACGCGAACGAAGCGAGTATAAATCAAAAACCACAGTGCTTAACCCAGCTACCCCATGCTCCACGAGTTCAGTAATTTATTTAATCAACTCCTCGGCAAATCGAAGATAGGCGAACAAAGTATAAATCAAAATCAGAGTATAAATCAAATCAAAAGCGCTTAAACCCAGCTACCCCATGCTCCCCGAGTTCAGTCATTTATTTAATCAACTCCTCGGCAAATCGAAGATAGGCTACCAAAGCGAGTATAAATAAAAAAAAAGTGCTTAACCCAGCTACACCACGCTCCCTGAGATCAATAATTTATTTAATCAGCACCTCGGCACACCGGAGGGACGCGAACGTAGCGAATATAAATCAAAAAACCAAAGTGCTTAAACCCAGCTACCCCATGCTGCACGAGTTCAGTAATTTATTTAATCAGCACCTCGGCACATCGCAGGGATGCGAACGATGCGAGTATAAATCAAAAACCAAAGTTCTTGAACCCAGCGACCCAATGCTCCCCGAGTTCAGTCATTTATTTAATCAACACCTCGGCACATCGGAGGAAGGCTACCAAAGCGAGTATAAATCAAAAACAAAAGTGCTTAAACCCAGCTACCCAATGCTCCCCGAGTTCAGTAATTTATTTAATCAGCACCTCGGCAAATCGAAGTTAGGCGACCAAAGCGAGTATAAATCAAAAACCAAAGTTCTTGAACCCAGCGACCCAATGCTCCCCGAGTTTAGTAATTTATTTAATCAGCACCTCGGAACAACGCAGGGATGCGAACGATGCGAGTATAAATCAAAAACCAAAGTGCTTAAACCCAGCTACCCCATGCTCCACGAGTTCGGTAATTTATTTAATCAACTCCTCGGCAAATGGAAGGGACGCGAACGAAGCGAGTATAAATCAAAAACCACAGTGCTTAACCCAGCTACCCCATGCTCCACGAGTTCAGTAATTTATTTAATCAACTCCTCGGCAAATCGAAGATAGGCGAACAAAGATAAATCAAAATCAGAGTAATAAATCAAAATCAAAGCGCTTAAACCCAGCTACCCCATGCTCCACGAGTTCAGTAATTTATTTAATCAACTCCTCGGCAAATCGAAGATAGGGCGAAACAAAGTATAAATCAAAATCAGAGTATAAATCAAAATTCAAAGCGCTTAAACCCAGCTACCCCATGCTTCACGAGTTCAGTAATTTATTTAATCAACTCCTCGGCAAATCGAAGATAGGCTACCAAAGCGAGTATAAATCAAAAACAAAAGTGCTTAAACCCAGCTACACCACGCTCCCTGAGATCAATAATTTATTTAATCAGCACCTCGGCACACCGGAGGGACGCGAACGAAGCGGAATATAAATCAAAAACCAAAGTGCTTAAACCCAGCTACACCACGCTCCCTGAGATCAATAATTTATTTAATCAGCACCTCGGCACACCGGAGGGACGCGAACGAAGCGAATATAAATCAAAAACCAAAGTGCTTAAACCCAGCTACCCCATGCTCCACGAGTTCAGTAATTTATTTAATCAACTCCTCGGCAAATCGAAGATAGGCTACCAAAGCGAGTATAAATCAAAAACAAAAGTGCTTAAACCCAGCTACCCAATGCTCCCGAGTTCAGTAATTTATTTAATCAGCACCTCGGCACATCGCAGGGATGCGAACGATGCGAGTATAAATCAAAAACCAAAGTTCTTGAACCCAGCGACCCAATGCTCCCGAGTTCAGTAATTTATTTAATCAGCAACTCGGAACAACGCAGGGATGCGAACGATGCGAGTATAAATCAAAAACCAAAGTGCTTAAACCCAGCTACCCCATGCTCCACGAGTTCGGTAATTTATTTAATCAACTCCTCGGCAAATCGAAGGGACGCGAACGAAGCGAGTATAAATCAAAAACCACAGTGCTTAAACCCAGCTACCCATGCTCCACGAGTTCAGTAATTTATTTAATCAACTCCTCGGCAAATCGAAGTTAGGCGACCAAAGCGAGTATAAATCAAAAACCAAAGTTCTTGAACCAAGCGACCCAATGCTCCCCGAGTTCAGTAATTTATTTAATCAGCACCTCGGAACAACGCAGGGATGCGAACGATGCGAGTATAAATCAAAAACCAAAGTGCTTAAACCCAGCTACCCCATGCTCCACGAGTTCGGTAATTTATTTAATCAACTCCTCGGCAAATGGAAGGGACGCGAACGAAGCGAGTATAAATCAAAAACCACAGTGCTTAAACCCAGCTACCCCATGCTCCACGAGTTCAGTAATTTATTTAATCAACTCCTCGGCAAATCGAAGATAGGCGAACAAAGTATAAATCAAAATCAGAGTATAAATCAAAATCAAAGCGCTTAAACCCAGCTACCCCATGCTCCACGAGTTCAGTAATTTATTTAATCAACTCCTCGGCAAATCGAAGATAGGCTACCAAAGCGAGTATAAATCAAAAACAAAAGTGCTTAAACCCAGCTACCCAATGCTCCCCGAGTTCAGTAATTTATTTAATCAGCACCTCGGCACATCGCAGGGATGCGAACGATGCGAGTATAAATCAAAAACCAAAGTGCTTAAACCCAGCTACCCCATGCTGCACGAGTTCAGTAATTTATGTAATCAACACCTCGGCACATCGGAGGAAGGCTACCAAAGCGAGTATAAATCAAAAACAAAAGTGCTTAACCCAGCTACACCACGCTCCCTGAGATCAATAATTTATTTAATCAGCACCTCGGCACACCGGAGGGACGCGAACGAAGCGAATATAAATCAAAAACCAAAGTGCTTAAACCCAGCTACCCCATGCTCCCCGAGTTCAGTAATTTATTTAATCAGCACCTCGGCAAATCGAAGTTAGGCGACCAAAGCGAGTATAAATCAAAAACCAAAGTTCTTGAACCCAGCGACCCAATGCTCCCCGAGTTTAGTAATTTATTTAATCAGCACCTCGGAACAACGCAGGGATGCGAACGATGCGAGTATAAATCAAAAACCAAAGTGCTTAAACCCAGCTACCCCATGCTCCACGAGTTCGGTAATTTATTTAATCAACTCCTCGGCAAATCGAAGGGACGCGAACGAAGCGAGTATAAATCAAAAACCACAGTGCTTAAACCCAGCTACCCCATGCTCCACGAGTTCAGTAATTTATTTAATCAACTCCTCGGCAAATCGAAGATAGGCGAACAAAGTATAAATCAAAATCAGAGTATAAATCAAAATCAAAGCGCTTAAACCCAGCTACCCCATGCTCACGAGTTCAGTAATTTATTTAATCAACTCCTCGGCAAATCGAAGATAGGCTACCAAAGCGAGTATAAATCAAAAACAAAAGTGCTTAAACCCAGCTACACCACGCTCCCTGAGATCAATAATTTATTTAATCAGCACCTCGGCACACCGGAGGGACGCGAACGAAGCGAATATAAATCAAAAACCAAAGTGCTTAAACCCAGCGACCCAATGCTCCCCGAGTTCAGTCATTTATTTAATCAACACCTCGGCACATCGGAGGAAGGCTACCAAAGCGAGTATAAATCAAAAACAAAAGTGCTTAAACCCAGCTACCCAATGCTCCCCGAGTTCAGTAATTTATTTAATCAGCACCTCGGCACATCGCAGGGATGCGAACGATGCGAGTATAAATCAAAAACCAAAGTTCTTGAACCCAGCGACCCAATGCTCCCCGAGTTCAGTAATTTATTTAATCAGCACCTCGGAACAACGCAGGGATGCGAACGATGCGAGTATAAATCAAAAACCAAAGTGCTTAAACCCAGCTACCCCATGCTCCACGAGTTCGGTAATTTATTTAATCAACTCCTCGGCACATCGGAGGAAGGCTACCAAAGCGAGTATAAATCAAAAACAAAAGTGCTTAAACCCAGCTACCCAATGCTCCCCGAGTTCAGTAATTTATTTAATCAGCACCTCGGCAAATCGAAGTTAGGCGACCAAAGCGAGTATAAATCAAAAACCAAAGTTCTTGAACCCAGCGACCCAATGCTCCCCGAGTTTAGTAATTTATTTAATCAGCACCTCGGAACAACGCAGGGATGCGAACGATGCGAGTATAAATCAAAAACCAAAGTGCTTAAACCCAGCTACCCCATGCTCCACGAGTTCGGTAATTTATTTAATCAACTCCTCGGCAAATGGAAGGGACGCGAACGAAGCGAGTATAAATCAAAAACCACAGTGCTTAAACCCAGCTACCCCATGCTCCACGAGTTCAGTAATTTATTTAATCAACTCCTCGGCAAATCGAAGATAGGAGAACAAAGTATAAATCAAAATCAGAGTATAAATCAAAATCAAAGCGCTTAAACCCAGCTACCCCATGCTCCACGAGTTCAGTAATTTATTTAATCAACTCCTCGGCAAATCGAAGATAGGCGAACAAAGTATAAATCAAAATCAGAGTATAAATCAAAATCAAAGCGCTTAAACCCAGCTACCCCATGCTTCACGAGTTCAGTAATTTATTTAATCAACTCCTCGGCAAATCGAAGATAGGCTACCAAAGCGAGTATAAATCAAAAACAAAAGTGCTTAAACCCAGCTACACCACGCTCCCTGAGATCAATAATTTATTTAATCAGCACCTCGGCACACCGGAGGGACGCGAACGAAGCGAATATAAATCAAAAACAAAAGTGCTTAAACCCAGCTACACCACGCTCCCTGAGATCAATAATTTATTTAATCAGCACCTCGGCACACCGGAGGGACGCGAACGAAGCGAATATAAATCAAAAACCAAAGTGCTTAAACCCAGCTACCCCATGCTCCACGAGTTCAGTAATTTATTTAATCAACTCCTCGGCAAATCGAAGATAGGCTACCAAAGCGAGTATAAATCAAAAACAAAAGTGCTTAAACCCAGCTACCCAATGCTCCCCGAGTTCAGTAATTTATTTAATCAGCACCTCGGCACATCGCAGGGATGCGAACGATGCGAGTATAAATCAAAAACCAAAGTTCTTGAACCCAGCGACCCAATGCTCCCCGAGTTCAGTAATTTATTTAATCAGCACCTCGGAACAACGCAGGGATGCGAACGATGCGAGTATAAATCAAAAACCAAAGTGCTTAAACCCAGCTACCCCATGCTCCACGAGTTCGGTAATTTATTTAATCAACTCCTCGGCAAATCGAAGGGACGCGAACGAAGCGAGTATAAATCAAAAACCACAGTGCTTAAACCCAGCTACCCCATGCTCCACGAGTTCAGTAATTTATTTAATCAACTCCTCGGCAAATCGAAGATAGGCGACCAAAGCGAGTATAAATCAAAAACCAAAGTTCTTGAACCCAGCGACCCAATGCTCCCCGAGTTTAGTAATTTATTTAATCAGCACCTCGGAACAACGCAGGGATGCGAACGATGCGAGTATAAATCAAAAACCAAAGTGCTTAAACCCAGCTACCCCATGCTCCACGAGTTCGGTAATTTATTTAATCAACTCCTCGGCAAATGGAAGGGACGCGAACGAAGCGAGTATAAATCAAAAACCACAGTGCTTAAACCCAGCTACCCCATGCTCCACGAGTTCAGTAATTTATTTAATCAACTCCTCGGCAAATCGAAGATAGGCGAACAAAGTATAAATCAAAATCAGAGTATAAATCAAAATCAAAGCGCTTAAACCCAGCTACCCCATGCTCCACGAGTTCAGTAATTTATTTAATCAACTCCTCGGCAAATCGAAGATAGGCTACCAAAGCGAGTATAAATCAAAAACAAAAGTGCTTAAACCCAGCTGCCCAATGCTCCCCGAGTTCAGTAATTTATTTAATCAGCACCTCGGCACATCGCAGGGATGCGAACGATGCGAGTATAAATCAAAAACCAAAGTGCTTAAACCCAGCTACCCCATGCTGCACGAGTTCAGTAATTTATGTAATCAACACCTCGGCACATCGGAGGAAGGCTACCAAAGCGAGTATAAATCAAAAACAAAAGTGCTTAACCCAGCTACACCACGCTCCCTGAGATCAATAATTTATTTAATCAGCACCTCGGCACACCGGAGGGACGCGAACGAAGCGAATATAAATCAAAAACCAAAGTGCTTAAACCCAGCTACCCCATGCTCCCCGAGTTCAGTAATTTATTTAATCAGCACCTCGGCAAATCGAAGTTAGGCGACCAAAGCGAGTATAAATCAAAAACCAAAGTTCTTGAACCCAGCGACCCAATGCTCCCCGAGTTTAGTAATTTATTTAATCAGCACCTCGGAACAACGCAGGGATGCGAACGATGCGAGTATAAATCAAAAACCAAAGTGCTTAAACCCAGCTACCCCATGCTCCACGAGTTCGGTAATTTATTTAATCAACTCCTCGGCAAATCGAAGGGACGCGAACGAAGCGAGTATAAATCAAAAACCACAGTGCTTAAACCCAGCTACCCCATGCTCCACGAGTTCAGTAATTTATTTAATCAACTCCTCGGCAAATCGAAGATAGGCGAACAAAGTATAAATCAAAATCAGAGTATAAATCAAAATCAAAGCGCTTAAACCCAGCTACCCCATGCTTCACGAGTTCAGTAATTTATTTAATCAACTCCTCGGCAAATCGAAGATAGGCTACCAAAGCGAGTATAAATCAAAAACAAAAGTGCTTAAACCCAGCTACACCACGCTCCCTGAGATCAATAATTTATTTAATCAGCACCTCGGCACACCGGAGGGACGCGAACGAAGCGAATATAAATCAAAAACCAAAGTGCTTAAACCCAGCTACCCCATGCTTCACGAGTTCAGTAATTTATTTAATCAACTCCTCGGCAAATCGAAGATAGGCTACCAAAGCGAGTATAAATCAAAAACAAAAGTGCTTAAACCCAGCTACCCAATGCTCCCCGAGTTCAGTAATTTATTTAATCAGCACCTCGGCACATCGCAGGGATGCGAACGATGCGAGTATAAATCAAAAACCAAAGTTCTTGAACCCAGCGACCCAATGCTCCCCGAGTTCAGTAATTTATTTAATCAGCACCTCGGAACAACGCAGGGATGCGAACGATGCGAGTATAAATCAAAAACCAAAGTGCTTAAACCCAGCTACCCCATGCTCCACGAGTTCGGTAATTTATTTAATCAACTCCTCGGCAAATCGAAGGGACGCGAACGAAGCGAGTATAAATCAAAAACCACAGTGCTTAAACCCAGCTACCCCATGCTCCACGAGTTCAGTAATTTATTTAATCAACTCCTCGGCAAATCGAAGATAGGCGAACAAAGTATAAATCAAAATCAGAGTATAAATCAAAATCAAAGCGCTTAAACCCAGCTACCCCATGCTCCCCGAGTTCAGTCATTTATTTAATCAACACCTCGGCACATCGGAGGAAGGCTACCAAAGCGAGTATAAATCAAAAACAAAAGTGCTTAACCCAGCTACACCACGCTCCCTGAGATCAATAATTTATTTAATCAGCACCTCGGCACACCGGAGGGACGCGAACGAAGCGAATATAAATCAAAAACCAAAGTGCTTAAACCCAGCTACCCCATGCTGCACGAGTTCAGTAATTTATTTAATCAGCACCTCGGCACATCGCAGGGATGCGAACGATGCGAGTATAAATCAAAAACCAAAGTTCTTGAACCCAGCGACCCAATGCTCCCCGAGTTCAGTCATTTATTTAATCAACACCTCGGCACATCGGAGGAAGGCTACCAAAGCGAGTATAAATCAAAAACAAAAGTGCTTAAACCCAGCTACCCAATGCTCCCCGAGTTCAGTAATTTATTTAATCAGCACCTCGGCAAATCGAAGTTAGGCGACCAAAGCGAGTATAAATCAAAAACCAAAGTTCTTGAACCCAGCGACCCAATGCTCCCCGAGTTTAGTAATTTATTTAATCAGTACCTCGGAACAACGCAGGGATGCGAACGATGCGAGTATAAATCAAAAACAAAAGTGCTTAAACCCAGCTACCCCATGCTCCACGAGTTCAGTAATTTATTTAATCAACTCCTCGGCAAATCGAAGATAGGCGAACAAAGTATAAATCAAAATCAGAGTATAAATCAAAATCAAAGCGCTTAAACCCAGCTACCCCATGCTTCACGAGTTCAGTAATTTATTTAATCAACTCCTCGGCAAATCGAAGATAGGCTACCAAAGCGAGTATAAATCAAAAACAAAAGTGCTTAAACCCAGCTACACCACGCTCCCTGAGATCAATAATTTATTTAATCAGCACCTCGGCACACCGGAGGGACGCGAACGAAGCGAATATAAATCAAAAACCAAAGTGCTTAAACCCAGCGACCCAATGCTCCCCGAGTTCAGTCATTTATTTAATCAACACCTCGGCACATCGGAGGAAGGCTACCAAAGCGAGTATAAATCAAAAACAAAAGTGCTTAAACCCAGCTACCCAATGCTCCCCGAGTTCAGTAATTTATTTAATCAGCACCTCGGCACATCGCAGGGATGCGAACGATGCGAGTATAAATCAAAAACCAAAGTTCTTGAACCCAGCGACCCAATGCTCCCCGAGTTCAGTAATTTATTTAATCAGCACCTCGGAACAACGCAGGGATGCGAACGATGCGAGTATAAATCAAAAACCAAAGTGCTTAAACCCAGCTACCCCATGCTCCACGAGTTCGGTAATTTATTTAATCAACTCCTCGGCACATCGGAGGAAGGCTACCAAAGCGAGTATAAATCAAAAACAAAAGTGCTTAAACCCAGCTACCCAATGCTCCCCGAGTTCAGTAATTTATTTAATCAACTCCTCGGCAAATGGAAGGGACGCGAACGAAGCGAGTATAAATCAAAAACCACAGTGCTTAAACCCAGCTACCCCATGCTCCACGAGTTCAGTAATTTATTTAATCAACTCCTCGGCAAATCGAAGATAGGCTACCAAAGCGAGTATAAATCAAAAACAAAAGTGCTTAAACCCAGCTACCCAATGCTCCCCGAGTTCAGTAATTTATTTAATCAACTCCTCGGCAAATGGAAGGGACGCGAACGAAGCGAGTATAAATCAAAAACCACAGTGCTTAAACCCAGCTACCCCATGCTCCACGAGTTCAGTAATTTATTTAATCAACTCCTCGGCAAATCGAAGATAGGCGAACAAAGTATAAATCAAAATCAGAGTATAAATCAAAATCAAAGCGCTTAAACCCAGCTACCCCATGCTCCACGAGTTCAGTAATTTATTTAATCAACTCCTCGGCAAATCGAAGATAGGCTACCAAAGCGAGTATAAATCAAAAACAAAAGTGCTTAAACCCAGCTGCCCAATGCTCCCCGAGTTCAGTAATTTATTTAATCAGCACCTCGGCACATCGCAGGGATGCGAACGATGCGAGTATAAATCAAAAACCAAAGTGCTTAAACCCAGCTACCCCATGCTGCACGAGTTCAGTAATTTATGTAATCAACACCTCGGCACATCGGAGGAAGGCTACCAAAGCGAGTATAAATCAAAAACAAAAGTGCTTAACCCAGCTACACCACGCTCCCTGAGATCAATAATTTATTTAATCAGCACCTCGGCACACCGGAGGGACGCGAACGAAGCGAATATAAATCAAAAACCAAAGTGCTTAAACCCAGCTACCCCATGCTCCCCGAGTTCAGTAATTTATTTAATCAGCACCTCGGCAAATCGAAGTTAGGCGACCAAAGCGAGTATAAATCAAAAACCAAAGTTCTTGAACCCAGCGACCCAATGCTCCCCGAGTTTAGTAATTTATTTAATCAGCACCTCGGAACAACGCAGGGATGCGAACGATGCGAGTATAAATCAAAAACCAAAGTGCTTAAACCCAGCTACCCCATGCTCCACGAGTTCGGTAATTTATTTAATCAACTCCTCGGCAAATCGAAGGGACGCGAACGAAGCGAGTATAAATCAAAAACCACAGTGCTTAAACCCAGCTACCCCATGCTCCACGAGTTCAGTAATTTATTTAATCAACTCCTCGGCAAATCGAAGATAGGCGAACAAAGTATAAATCAAAATCAGAGTATAAATCAAAATCAAAGCGCTTAAACCCAGCTACCCCATGCTTCACGAGTTCAGTAATTTATTTAATCAACTCCTCGGCAAATCGAAGATAGGCTACCAAAGCGAGTATAAATCAAAAACAAAAGTGCTTAAACCCAGCTACACCACGCTCCCTGAGATCAATAATTTATTTAATCAGCACCTCGGCACACCGGAGGGACGCGAACGAAGCGAATATAAATCAAAAACCAAAGTGCTTAAACCCAGCTACCCCATGCTTCACGAGTTCAGTAATTTATTTAATCAACTCCTCGGCAAATCGAAGATAGGCTACCAAAGCGAGTATAAATCAAAAACAAAAGTGCTTAAACCCAGCTACCCAATGCTCCCCGAGTTCAGTAATTTATTTAATCAGCACCTCGGCACATCGCAGGGATGCGAACGATGCGAGTATAAATCAAAAACCAAAGTTCTTGAACCCAGCGACCCAATGCTCCCCGAGTTCAGTAATTTATTTAATCAGCACCTCGGAACAACGCAGGGATGCGAACGATGCGAGTATAAATCAAAAACCAAAGTGCTTAAACCCAGCTACCCCATGCTCCACGAGTTCGGTAATTTATTTAATCAACTCCTCGGCAAATCGAAGGGACGCGAACGAAGCGAGTATAAATCAAAAACCACAGTGCTTAAACCCAGCTACCCCATGCTCCACGAGTTCAGTAATTTATTTAATCAACTCCTCGGCAAATCGAAGATAGGCGAACAAAGTATAAATCAAAATCAGAGTATAAATCAAAATCAAAGCGCTTAAACCCAGCTACCCCATGCTCCCCGAGTTCAGTCATTTATTTAATCAACACCTCGGCACATCGGAGGAAGGCTACCAAAGCGAGTATAAATCAAAAACAAAAGTGCTTAACCCAGCTACACCACGCTCCCTGAGATCAATAATTTATTTAATCAGCACCTCGGCACACCGGAGGGACGCGAACGAAGCGAATATAAATCAAAAACCAAAGTGCTTAAACCCAGCTACCCCATGCTGCACGAGTTCAGTAATTTATTTAATCAGCACCTCGGCACATCGCAGGGATGCGAACGATGCGAGTATAAATCAAAAACCAAAGTTCTTGAACCCAGCGACCCAATGCTCCCCGAGTTCAGTCATTTATTTAATCAACACCTCGGCACATCGGAGGAAGGCTACCAAAGCGAGTATAAATCAAAAACAAAAGTGCTTAAACCCAGCTACCCAATGCTCCCCGAGTTCAGTAATTTATTTAATCAGCACCTCGGCAAATCGAAGTTAGGCGACCAAAGCGAGTATAAATCAAAAACCAAAGTTCTTGAACCCAGCGACCCAATGCTCCCCGAGTTTAGTAATTTATTTAATCAGTACCTCGGAACAACGCAGGGATGCGAACGATGCGAGTATAAATCAAAAACCAAAGTGCTTAAACCCAGCTACCCCATGCTCCACGAGTTCAGTAATTTATTTAATCAACTCCTCGGCAAATCGAAGATAGGCGAACAAGTATAAATCAAAATCAGAGTATAAATCAAAATCAAAGCGCTTAAACCCAGCTACCCCATGCTTCACGAGTTCAGTAATTTATTTAATCAACTCCTCGGCAAATCGAAGATAGGCTACCAAAGCGAGTATAAATCAAAAACAAAAGTGCTTAAACCCAGCTACACCACGCTCCCTGAGATCAATAATTTATTTAATCAGCACCTCGGCACACCGGAGGACGCGAACGAAGCGAATATAAATCAAAAACCAAAGTGCTTAAACCCAGCACCCAATGCTCCCGAGTTCAGTCATTTATTTAATCAACACCTCGGCACATCGGAGGAAGGCTACCAAAGCGAGTATAAATCAAAAACAAAAGTGCTTAAACCCAGCTACCCAATGCTCCCCGAGTTCAGTAATTTATTTAATCAGCACCTCGGCACATCGCAGGGATGCGAACGATGCGAGTATAAATCAAAAACCAAAGTTCTTGAACCCAGCGACCCAATGCTCCCCGAGTTCAGTAATTTATTTAATCAGCACCTCGGAACAACGCAGGGATGCGAACGATGCGAGTATAAATCAAAAACCAAAGTGCTTAAACCCAGCTACCCCATGCTCCACGAGTTCGTAATTTATTTAATCAACTCCTCGGCACATCGGAGGAAGGCTACCAAAGCGAGTATAAATCAAAAACAAAAGTGCTTAAACCCAGCTACCCAATGCTCCCCGAGTTCAGTAATTTATTTAATCAGCACCTCGGCAAATCGAAGTTAGGCGACCAAAGCGAGTATAAATCAAAAACCAAAGTTCTTGAACCCAGCGACCCAATGCTCCCCGAGTTTAGTAATTTATTTAATCAGCACCTCGGAACAACGCAGGGATGCGAACGATGCGAGTATAAATCAAAAACCAAAGTGCTTAAACCCAGCTACCCCATGCTCCACGAGTTCGGTAATTTATTTAATCAACTCCTCGGCAAATGGAAGGGACGCGAACGAAGCGAGTATAAATCAAAAACCACAGTGCTTAAACCCAGCTACCCCATGCTCCACGAGTTCAGTAATTTATTTAATCAACTCCTCGGCAAATCGAAGATAGGCGAACAAAGTATAAATCAAAATCAGAGTATAAATCAAAATCAAAGCGCTTAAACCCAGCTACCCCATGCTCCACGAGTTCAGTAATTTATTTAATCAACTCCTCGGCAAATCGAAGATAGGCGAACAAAGTATAAATCAAAATCAGAGTATAAATCAAAATCAAAGCGCTTAAACCCAGCTACCCCATGCTTCACGAGTTCAGTAATTTATTTAATCAACACCTCGGCAAATCGAAGATAGGCTACCAAAGCGAGTATAAATCAAAAACAAAAGTGCTTAAACCCAGCTACACCACGCTCCCTGAGATCAATAATTTATTTAATCAGCACCTCGGCACACCGGAGGGACGCGAACGAAGCGAATATAAATCAAAAACAAAAGTGCTTAAACCCAGCTACACCACGCTCCCTGAGATCAATAATTTATTTAATCAGCACCTCGGCACACCGGAGGGACGCGAACGAAGCGAATATAAATCAAAAACCAAAGTGCTTAAACCCAGCTACCCCATGCTCCACGAGTTCAGTAATTTATTTAATCAACTCCTCGGCAAATCGAAGATAGGCTACCAAAGCGAGTATAAATCAAAAACAAAAGTGCTTAAACCCAGCTACCCAATGCTCCCCGAGTTCAGTAATTTATTTAATCAGCACCTCGGCACATCGCAGGGATGCGAACGATGCGAGTATAAATCAAAAACCAAAGTTCTTGAACCCAGCGACCCAATGCTCCCCGAGTTCAGTAATTTATTTAATCAGCACCTCGGAACAACGCAGGGATGCGAACGATGCGAGTATAAATCAAAAACCAAAGTGCTTAAACCCAGCTACCCCATGCTCCACGAGTTCGGTAATTTATTTAATCAACTCCTCGGCAAATCGAAGGGACGCGAACGAAGCGAGTATAAATCAAAAACCACAGTGCTTAAACCCAGCTACCCCATGCTCCACGAGTTCAGTAATTTATTTAATCAACTCCTCGGCAAATCGAAGATAGGCGACCAAAGCGAGTATAAATCAAAAACCAAAGTTCTTGAACCCAGCGACCCAATGCTCCCCGAGTTTAGTAATTTATTTAATCAGCACCTCGGAACAACGCAGGGATGCGAACGATGCGAGTATAAATCAAAAACCAAAGTGCTTAAACCCAGCTACCCCATGCTCCACGAGTTCGGTAATTTATTTAATCAACTCCTCGGCAAATGGAAGGGACGCGAACGAAGCGAGTATAAATCAAAAACCACAGTGCTTAAACCCAGCTACCCCATGCTCCACGAGTTCAGTAATTTATTTAATCAACTCCTCGGCAAATCGAAGATAGGCGAACAAAGTATAAATCAAAATCAGAGTATAAATCAAAATCAAAGCGCTTAAACCCAGCTACCCCATGCTCCACGAGTTCAGTAATTTATTTAATCAACTCCTCGGCAAATCGAAGATAGGCTACCAAAGCGAGTATAAATCAAAAACAAAAGTGCTTAAACCCAGCTGCCCAATGCTCCCCGAGTTCAGTAATTTATTTAATCAGCACCTCGGCACATCGCAGGGATGCGAACGATGCGAGTATAAATCAAAAACCAAAGTGCTTAAACCCAGCTACACCACGCTCCCTGAGATCAATAATTTATTTAATCAGCACCTCGGCACACCGGAGGGACGCGAACGAAGCGAATATAAATCAAAAACCAAAGTGCTTAAACCCAGCTACCCCATGCTCCACGAGTTCAGTAATTTATTTAATCAACTCCTCGGCAAATCGAAGATAGGCTACCAAAGCGAGTATAAATCAAAAACAAAAGTGCTTAAACCCAGCTACCCAATGCTCCCCGAGTTCAGTAATTTATTTAA
Source organism: Nasonia vitripennis (assembly GCF_009193385.2). Lineage (NCBI taxonomy): Eukaryota > Metazoa > Arthropoda > Insecta > Hymenoptera > Pteromalidae > Nasonia > Nasonia vitripennis. The sequence goes on from NW_022279653.1 coordinate 1,483,402, forward strand.
TCAGCACCTCGGCACATCGCAGGGATGCGAACGATGCGAGTATAAATCAAAAACCAAAGTTCTTGAACCCAGCGACCCAATGCTCCCCGAGTTCAGTAATTTATTTAATCAGCACCTCGGAACAACGCAGGGATGCGAACGATGCGAGTATAAATCAAAAACCAAAGTGCTTAAACCCAGCTACCCCATGCTCCACGAGTTCGGTAATTTATTTAATCAACTCCTCGGCAAATCGAAGGGACGCGAACGAAGCGAGTATAAATCAAAAACCACAGTGCTTAAACCCAGCTACCCCATGCTCCACGAGTTCAGTAATTTATTTAATCAACTCCTGGCAAATCGAAGATAGGCGACCAAAGCGAGTATAAATCAAAAACCAAAGTTCTTGAACCCAGCGACCCAATGCTCCCCGAGTTTAGTAATTTATTTAATCAGCACCTCGGAACAACGCAGGGATGCGAACGATGCGAGTATAAATCAAAAACCAAAGTGCTTAAACCCAGCTACCCCATGCTCCACGAGTTCGGTAATTTATTTAATCAACTCCTCGGCAAATGGAAGGGACGCGAACGAAGCGAGTATAAATCAAAAACCACAGTGCTTAAACCCAGCTACCCCATGCTCCACGAGTTCAGTAATTTATTTAATCAACTCCTCGGCAAATCGAAGATAGGCGAACAAAGTATAAATCAAAATCAGAGTATAAATCAAAATCAAAGCGCTTAAACCCAGCTACCCCATGCTCCACGAGTTCAGTAATTTATTTAATCAACTCCTCGGCAAATCGAAGATAGGCTACCAAAGCGAGTATAAATCAAAAACAAAAGTGCTTAAACCCAGCTACCCAATGCTCCCCGAGTTCAGTAATTTATTTAATCAGCACCTCGGCACATCGCAGGGATGCGAACGATGCGAGTATAAATCAAAAACCAAAGTGCTTAAACCCAGCTACACCACGCTCCCTGAGATCAATAATTTATTTAATCAGCACCTCGGCACACCGGAGGGACGCGAACGAAGCGAATATAAATCAAAAACCAAAGTGCTTAAACCCAGCTACCCCATGCTCCACGAGTTCAGTAATTTATTTAATCAACTCCTCGGCAAATCGAAGATAGGCTACCAAAGCGAGTATAAATCAAAAACAAAAGTGCTTAAACCCAGCTACCCAATGCTCCCCGAGTTCAGTAATTTATTTAATCAGCACCTCGGCACATCGCAGGGATGCGAACGATGCGAGTATAAATCAAAAACCAAAGTTCTTGAACCCAGCGACCCAATGCTCCCCGAGTTCAGTAATTTATTTAATCAGCACCTCGGAACAACGCAGGGATGCGAACGATGCGAGTATAAATCAAAAACCAAAGTGCTTAAACCCAGCTACCCCATGCTCCACGAGTTCGGTAATTTATTTAATCAACTCCTCGGCAAATCGAAGGGACGCGAACGAAGCGAGTATAAATCAAAAACCACAGTGCTTAAACCCAGCTACCCCATGCTCCACGAGTTCAGTAATTTATTTAATCAACTCCTCGGCAAATCGAAGATAGGCGACCAAAGCGAGTATAAATCAAAAACCAAAGTTCTTGAACCCAGCGACCCAATGCTCCCCGAGTTCAGTAATTTATTTAATCAGCACCTCGGAACAACGCAGGGATGCGAACGATGCGAGTATAAATCAAAAACCAAAGTGCTTAAACCCAGCTACCCCATGCTCCACGAGTTCGGTAATTTATTTAATCAACTCCTCGGCAAATCGAAGGGACGCGAACGAAGCGAGTATAAATCAAAAACCACAGTGCTTAAACCCAGCTACCCCATGCTCCACGAGTTCAGTAATTTATTTAATCAACTCCTCGGCAAATCGAAGATAGGCGAACAAAGTATAAATCAAAATCAGAGTATAAATCAAAATCAAAGCGCTTAAACCCAGCTACCCCATGCTCCACGAGTTCAGTAATTTATTTAATCAACTCCTCGGCAAATCGAAGATAGGCTACCAAAGCGAGTATAAATCAAAAACAAAAGTGCTTAAACCCAGCTGCCCAATGCTCCCCGAGTTCAGTAATTTATTTAATCAGCACCTCGGCACATCGCAGGGATGCGAACGATGCGAGTATAAATCAAAAACCAAAGTGCTTAAACCCAGCTACCCCATGCTGCACGAGTTCAGTAATTTATGTAATCAACACCTCGGCACATCGGAGGAAGGCTACCAAAGCGAGTATAAATCAAAAACAAAAGTGCTTAACCCAGCTACACCACGCTCCCTGAGATCAATAATTTATTTAATCAGCACCTCGGCACACCGGAGGGACGCGAACGAAGCGAATATAAATCAAAAACCAAAGTGCTTAAACCCAGCTACCCCATGCTCCCCGAGTTCAGTAATTTATTTAATCAGCACCTCGGCAAATCGAAGTTAGGCGACCAAAGCGAGTATAAATCAAAAACCAAAGTTCTTGAACCCAGCGACCCAATGCTCCCCGAGTTTAGTAATTTATTTAATCAGCACCTCGGAACAACGCAGGGATGCGAACGATGCGAGTATAAATCAAAAACCAAAGTGCTTAAACCCAGCTACCCCATGCTCCACGAGTTCGGTAATTTATTTAATCAACTCCTCGGCAAATCGAAGGGACGCGAACGAAGCGAGTATAAATCAAAAACCACAGTGCTTAAACCCAGCTACCCCATGCTCCACGAGTTCAGTAATTTATTTAATCAACTCCTCGGCAAATCGAAGATAGGCGAACAAAGTATAAATCAAAATCAGAGTATAAATCAAAATCAAAGCGCTTAAACCCAGCTACCCCATGCTTCACGAGTTCAGTAATTTATTTAATCAACTCCTCGGCAAATCGAAGATAGGCTACCAAAGCGAGTATAAATCAAAAACAAAAGTGCTTAAACCCAGCTACACCACGCTCCCTGAGATCAATAATTTATTTAATCAGCACCTCGGCACACCGGAGGGACGCGAACGAAGCGAATATAAATCAAAAACCAAAGTGCTTAAACCCAGCTACCCCATGCTCACGAGTTCAGTAATTTATTTAATCAACTCCTCGGCAAATCGAAGATAGGCTACCAAAGCGAGTATAAATCAAAATCAAAGCGCTTAAACCCAGCTACCCCATGCTCCCCGAGTTCAGTAATTTATTTAATCAGCACCTCGGCACATCGCAGGGATGCGAACGATGCGAGTATAAATCAAAAACCAAAGTTCTTGAACCCAGCGACCCAATGCTCCCCGAGTTCAGTAATTTATTTAATCAGCACCTCGGAACAACGCAGGGATGCGAACGATGCGAGTATAAATCAAAAACCAAAGTGCTTAAACCCAGCTACCCCATGCTCCACGAGTTCGGTAATTTATTTAATCAACTCCTCGGCAAATCGAAGGGACGCGAACGAAGCGAGTATAAATCAAAAACCACAGTGCTTAAACCCAGCTACCCCATGCTCCACGAGTTCAGTAATTTATTTAATCAACTCCTCGGCAAATCGAAGATAGGCGAACAAAGTATAAATCAAAATCAGAGTATAAATCAAAATCAAAGCGCTTAAACCCAGCTACCCCATGCTCCCCGAGTTCAGTCATTTATTTAATCAACACCTCGGCACATCGGAGGAAGGCTACCAAAGCGAGTATAAATCAAAAACAAAAGTGCTTAACCCAGCTACACCACGCTCCCTGAGATCAATAATTTATTTAATCAGCACCTCGGCACACCGGAGGGACGCGAACGAAGCGAATATAAATCAAAAACCAAAGTGCTTAAACCCAGCTACCCCATGCTGCACGAGTTCAGTAATTTATTTAATCAGCACCTCGGCACATCGCAGGGATGCGAACGATGCGAGTATAAATCAAAAACCAAAGTTCTTGAACCCAGCGACCCAATGCTCCCCGAGTTCAGTCATTTATTTAATCAACACCTCGGCACATCGGAGGAAGGCTACCAAAGCGAGTATAAATCAAAAACAAAAGTGCTTAAACCCAGCTACCCAATGCTCCCCGAGTTCAGTAATTTATTTAATCAGCACCTCGGCAAATCGAAGTTAGGCGACCAAAGCGAGTATAAATCAAAAACCAAAGTTCTTGAACCCAGCGACCCAATGCTCCCCGAGTTTAGTAATTTATTTAATCAGTACCTCGGAACAACGCAGGGATGCGAACGATGCGAGTATAAATCAAAAACCAAAGTGCTTAAACCCAGCTACCCCATGCTCCACGAGTTCGGTAACTTATTTAATCAACTCCTCGGCAAATCGAAGGGACGCGAACGAAGCGAGTATAAATCAAAAACCACAGTGCTTAAACCCAGCTACCCCATGCTCCACGAGTTCAGTAATTTATTTAATCAACTCCTCGGCAAATCGAAGATAGGCGAACAAAGTATAAATCAAAATCAGAGTATAAATCAAAATCAAAGCGCTTAAACCCAGCTACCCCATGCTCCCCGAGTTCAGTCATTTATTTAATCAACTCCTCGGCAAATCGAAGATAGGCTACCAAAGCGAGTATAAATCAAAAACAAAAGTGCTTAACCCAGCTACACCACGCTCCCTGAGATCAATAATTTATTTAATCAGCACCTCGGCACACCGGAGGGACGCGAACGAAGCAAATATAAATCAAAAACCAAAGTGCTTAAACCCAGCTACCCCATGCTGCACGAGTTCAGTAATTTATTTAATCAGCACCTCGGCACATCGCAGGGATGCGAACGATGCGAGTATAAATCAAAAACCAAAGTTCTTGAACCCAGCGACCCAATGCTCCCCGAGTTCAGTCATTTATTTAATCAACACCTCGGCACATCGGAGGAAGGCTACCAAAGCGAGTATAAATCAAAAACAAAAGTGCTTAAACCCAGCTACCCAATGCTCCCCGAGTTCAGTAATTTATTTAATCAGCACCTCGGCAAATCGAAGTTAGGCGACCAAAGCGAGTATAAATCAAAAACCAAAGTTCTTGAACCCAGCGACCCAATGCTCCCCGAGTTTAGTAATTTATTTAATCAGCACCTCGGAACAACGCAGGGATGCGAACGATGCGAGTATAAATCAAAAACCAAAGTGCTTAAACCCAGCTACCCCATGCTCCACGAGTTCGGTAATTTATTTAATCAACTCCTCGGCAAATGGAAGGGACGCGAACGAAGCGAGTATAAATCAAAAACCACAGTGCTTAAACCCAGCTACCCCATGCTCCACGAGTTCAGTAATTTATTTAATCAACTCCTCGGCAAATCGAAGATAGGCGAACAAAGTATAAATCAAAATCAGAGTATAAATCAAAATCAAAGCGCTTAAACCCAGCTACCCCATGCTCCACGAGTTCAGTAATTTATTTAATCAACTCCTCGGCAAATCGAAGATAGGCTACCAAAGCGAGTATAAATCAAAAACAAAAGTGCTTAAACCCAGCTGCCCAATGCTCCCCGAGTGCAGTAATTTATTTAATCAGCACCTCGGCACATCGCAGGGATGCGAACGATGCGAGTATAAATCAAAAACCAAAGTGCTTAAACCCAGCTACCCCATGCTGCACGAGTTCAGTAATTTATGTAATCAACACCTCGGCACATCGGAGGAAGGCTACCAAAGCGAGTATAAATCAAAAACAAAAGTGCTTAACCCAGCTACACCACGCTCCCTGAGATCAATAATTTATTTAATCAGCACCTCGGCACACCGGAGGGACGCGAACGAAGCGAATATAAATCAAAAACCAAAGTGCTTAAACCCAGCTACCCCATGCTGCACGAGTTCAGTAATTTATTTAATCAGCACCTCGGCACATCGCAGGGATGCGAACGATGCTAGTATAAATCAAAAACAAAAGTGCTTAAACCCAGCTACCCAATGCTCCCCGAGTTCAGTAATTTATTTAATCAGCACCTCGGCAAATCGAAGTTAGGCGACCAAAGCGAGTATAAATCAAAATCAATGGGCTTAACCCAGCTACACCACGCTCCCTGAGATCAATAATTTATTTAATCAGCACCTCGGCATACCGGAGGGACGCGAACGAAGCGAATATAAATCAAAAACCAAAGTGCTTAAACCCAGCTACCCCATGCTCCACGAGTTCAGTAATTTATTTAATCAACTCCTCGGCAAATCGAAGATAGGCTACGAAAGCGAGTATAAATCAAAAACAAAAGTGCTTAAACCCAGCTACCCAATGCTCCCCGAGTTCAGTAATTTATTTAATCAGCACCTCGGCACATCGCAGGGATGCGAACGATGCGAGTATAAATCAAAAACCAAAGTTCTTGAACCCAGCGACCCAATGCTCCCCGAGTTCAGTCATTTATTTAATCAACACCTCGGCAAATCGAAGATAGGCTACCAAAGCGAGTATAAATCAAAAACAAAAGTGCTTAACCCAGCTACACCACGCTCCCTGAGATCAATAATTTATTTAATCAGCACCTCGGCACACCGGAGGGAGCGAACGAAGCGAATATAAATCAAAAACCAAAGTGCTTAAACCCAGCTACCCCATGCTCCACGAGTTCAGTAATTTATTTAATCAGCACCTCGGCACATCGCAGGGATGCGAACGATGCGAGTATAAATCAAAAACCAAAGTTCTTAACCCAGCACCCCATGCTCCCCGAGTTCAGTCATTTATTTAATCACACCTCGGCACATCGGAGGAAGGCACCAAAGCGAGTATAAATCAAAAACAAAAGTGCTTAAACCCAGCTACCCAATGCTCCCGAGTTCAGTAATTTATTTAATCAGCACCTCGGCAAATCGAAGTTAGGCGACCAAAGCGAGTATAAATCAAAAACCAAAGTTCTTGAACCCAGCGACCCAATGCTCCCCGAGTTTAGTAATTTATTTAATCAGCACCTCGGAACAACGCAGAGATGCGAACGATGCGAGTATAAATCAAAAACCAAAGTGCTTAAACCCAGCTACCCATGCTCCACGAGTTCGTAATTTATTTAATCAACTCCTCGGCAAATCGAAGGGACGCGAACGAAGCGAGTATAAATCAAAAACCAAAGTGCTTAAACCCAGCTACCCCATGCTCCACGAGTTCAGTAATTTATTTAATCAACTCCTCGGCAAATCGAAGAGGAGGCGAACGCAAGAGTATAAATCAAAATAATATAAATCAAAATCAAGCGTTAAACCCAGCTACCCCATGCTCCCGAGTTCAGTAATTTATTTAATCAACTCCTCGGCAAATCGAAGATAGGCACAAGCGAGTATAAATCAAAAACAAAAGTGCTTAAACCCAGCTACCCAATGCTCCCCGAGTCAGTAATTTATTTAATCAGCACCTCGGCACATCGCAGGGATGCGTAAAGATGCGAGTATAAATCAAAAACCAAAGTGCTTAAACCCAGCTACCCATGCTCCCCGAGTTCAGTAATTTATTTAATCAACACCTCGGCAAATCGAAGGAAGGCTACCAAAGCGAGTATAAATCAAAAACAAAAGTGCTTAACCCAGCTACACCACGCTCCCTGAGATCAATAATTTATTAATCAGCACCTCGGCACACCGGAGGGACGCGAACGAAGCGAATATAAATCAAAAACCAAAGTGCTTAAACCCAGCTACCCCATGCTCCACGAGTTCAGTAATTTATTTAATCAGCACCTCGGCAATCGCAGGATGCGAACGATGCGAGTATAAATCAAAAACCAAAGTGCTTAACAGCACCCATGTCCCGAGTTCAGTATTTATTAATCAACACTCGGCATCGAGAAGGCTACCAAAGCGAGTATAAATCAAAAACAAAGTGCTAAACCAGCTACCCAATGCTCCCGAGTTCAGTAATTTATTTAATCAGCACCTCGGCAATCGAAGGAGGCGACCAAAGCGAGTATAAATCAAAAACCAAAGTGCTTAAACCCAGCTACCCAATGCTCCCCGAGTTCAGTAATTTATTTAATCAGCACCTCGGAACATCGGAGGGAGGCGAACGAAGCGAGTATAAATCAAAAACCAAAGTGCTTAAACCCAGCTACCCATGCTCCACGAGTTCAGTAATTTATTTAATCAACACCTCGGCAAATCGGAGGGACGCGAACGAAGCGAGTATAAATCAAAAACCAAAGCGCTTAAACCCAGCTACCCCATGCTCCACGAGTTCAGTAATTTATTTAATCAACTCCTCGGCAAATCGAAGATAGGCGAACAAAGTATAAATCAAATCGAGTATAAATCAAAATCAAAGCGCTTAAACCCAGCTACCCCATGCTCCCGAGTTCAGTAATTTATTTAATCAACACCTCGGCAAATCGAAGATAGGCTACCAAAGCGAGTATAAATCAAAAACAAAAGTGCTTAAACCCAGCTACCCAATGCTCCCCGAGTTCAGTAATTTATTTAATCAGCACCTCGGCACATCGCAGGGATGCGAACGAAGCGAGTATAAATCAAAAACCAAAGTGCTTAAACCCAGCTACCCCATGCTCCACGAGTTCAGTAATTTATTTAATCAACACCTCGGCACATCGGAGGAAGGCTACCAAAGCGAGTATAAATCAAAAACAAAAGTGCTTAAACCCAGCTACCCCATGCTCCCCGAGTTCAGTAATTTATTTAATCAGCACCTCGGCACATCGGAGGGAGGCGAACGAAGCGAGTATAAATCAAAAACCAAAGTGCTTAAACCCAGCTACCCCATGCTCCCCGAGTTCAGTAATTTATTTAATCAGCACCTCGGCACATCGCAGGGAGGCGAACGAAGCGAGTATAAATCAAAAACCAAAGTGCTTAAACCCAGCTACCCAATGCTCCCCGAGTTCAGTAATTTATTTAATCAACACCTCGGCAAATCGAAGGGAGGCGACCAAAGCGAGTATAAATCAAAAACCAAAGTGCTTAACCCAGCTACCCATGCTCCCGAGTTCAGTAATTTATTTAATCAGCACCTCGGCAATCGGAGGGACGCGAACGAAGCGAGTATAAATCAAAAACCAAAGTGCTTAAACCCAGCTACCCCATGCTCCACGAGTTCAGTAATTTATTTAATCAACTCCTCGGCAAATCGAAGATAGGCGACCAAAGCGAGTATAAATCAAAAACAAAGTGCTTAAACCAAGCGACCCAATGCTCCCCGAGTTCAGTAATTTATTTAATCAGCACCTCGGCACATCGCAGGATGCGAACGAAGCGAGTATAAATCAAAAACCAAAGTGCTTAAACCCAGCTACCCAATGCTCCCCGAGTTCAGTAATTTATTTAATCAACACCTCGGCACATCGGAGGAAGGCGACCAAAGCGAGTATAAATCAAAAACAAAGTGCTTAAACCCAGCTACCCAATGCTCCCGAGTTCAGTAATTTATTTAATCAACACCTCGGCACATCGGAGGAAGGCTACCAAAGCGAGTATAAATCAAAACCAAAGTGCTTAAACCCAGCTACCCATGCTCCCCGAGTTCAGTAATTTATTTAATCAGCACCTCGGCAAATCGAAGATAGGCTACCGATGCGAGTATAAATCAAAAACAAAAGTGCTTAAACCCAGCTACCCAATGCTCCCCGAGTTCAGTAATTTATTTAATCAGCACCTCGGCACATCGGAGGGAGCGAACGAAGCGAGTATAAATCAAAAACAAAGTGCTTAAACCCAGCTACCCATGCTCCCCGAGTTCAGTAATTTATTTAATCAACACCTCGGCACATCGGAGGAAGGCGACCAAAGCGAGTATAAATCAAAAACAAAAGTGCTTAAACCCAGCTACCCCATGCTCCCCGAGTTCAGTAATTTATTTAATCAACACCTCGGCACATCGAGGAAGGCGACCAAAGCGAGTATAAATCAAAAACCAAAGTGCTTAAACCCAGCTACCCAATGCTCCCCGAGTTCAGTAATTTATTTAATCAGCACCTCGGCAAATCGAAGTTAGGCGACCAAAGCGAGTATAAATCAAAACCAAAGTGCTTAACCCAGCTACCCATGCTCCCGAGTTCAGTAATTTATTTAATCAGCACCTCGGCACATCGGAGGGAGGCGAACGAAGCGAGTATAAATCAAAAACCAAAGTGCTTAAACCCAGCTACCCCATGCTCCACGAGTTCAGTAATTTATTTAATCAACTCCTCGGCAAATCGAAGTAAGGCGAACGAAGCGAGTATAAATCAAAAACCAAAGTGCTTAAACCCAGCTACCCCATGCTCCACGAGTTCAGTAATTTATTTAATCAACTCCTCGGCAAATCGAAGATAGGCGAACAAAGAAATCAAAATCGAGTATAAATCAAAATCAAAGCGCTTAAACCCAGCTACCCCATGCTCCCCGAGTTCAGTAATTTATTTAATCAACACCTCGGCAAATCGGGGAAGGCTACCAAAGCGAGTATAAATCAAAAACAAAAGTGCTTAAACCCAGCTACCCAATGCTCCCCGAGTTCAGTAATTTATTTAATCAGCACCTCGGCACATCGGAGGAAGGCGAACGAAGCGAGTATAAATCAAAAACCAAAGTGCTTAAACCCAGCTACCCAATGCTCCCGAGTTCAGTAATTTATTTAATCAGCACCTCGGCACATCGCAGGGAGGCGAACGAAGCGAGTATAAATCAAAAACCAAAGTGCTTAAACCCAGCTACCCAATGCTCCCCGAGTTCAGTAATTTATTTAATCAACACCTCGGCACATCGAGGAAGGCGACCAAAGCGAGTATAAATCAAAAACCAAAGTGCTTAAACCCAGCTACACCCAATGCTCCCGAGTTCAGTAATTTATTTAATCAGCACCTCGGCACATCGAGGGACGCGAACGAAGCGAGTATAAATCAAAACCAAAGTGCTTAAACCCAGCTACCCAATGCTCCCCGAGTTCAGTAATTTATTTAATCAACACCTCGGCACAATCGGAGGAAGGCTACCAAAGCGAGTATAAATCAAAAACAAAAGTGCTTAAACCCAGCTACCCAATGCTCCCGAGTTCAGTAATTTATTTAATCAACACCTCGGCAAATCGAAGTTAGGCGACCAAAGCGAGTATAAATCAAAAACCAAAGTGCTTAAACCCAGCTACCCAATGCTCCCCGAGTTCAGTAATTTATTTAATCAGCACCTCGGCACAACGCAGGATGCGAACGAAGCGAGTATAAATCAAAACCAAAGTGCTTAAACCCAGCTACCCCATGCTCCACGAGTTCAGTAATTTATTTAATCAGCACCTCGGCAAATCGAAGGGACGCGAACGAAGCGAGTATAAATCAAAAACCAAAGTGCTTAAACCCAGCTACCCCATGCTCCACGAGTTCAGTAATTTATTTAATCAACTCCTCGGCAAATCGAAGATAGGCGAACAAAGTATAAATCAAAATCGAGTATAAATCAAAATCAAAGCGCTTAAACCCAGCTACCCATGCTCACGAGTTCAGTAATTTATTTAATCAAACCTCGGCAAATCGAAGATAGGCGAACAAAGCTAATCAAATCGAGTATAAATCAAAACCAAAGTGCTTAAACCCAGCTACCCCATGCTCCACGAGTTCAGTAATTTATTTAATCAGCACCTCGGCAAATCGAAGATAGGCTACCAAAGCGAGTATAAATCAAAAACAAAAGTGCTTAAACCCAGCTACCCATGCTCCACGAGTTCAGTAATTTATTTAATCAGCACCTCGGCAAATCGAGGGACGCGAACGAGCGAGTATAAATCAAAAACCAAAGTGCTTAAACCAGCTACCCATGCTCCCGAGTTCAGTAATTTATTTAATCAGCACCTCGGCACATCGGAGGAGGCGAACGAAGCGAGTATAAATCAAAAACCAAAGTGCTTAAACCCAGCTACCCCATGCTCCACGAGTTCAGTAATTTATTTAATCAACTCTCGGCAAATCGAAGATAGGCTACCAAAGCGAGTATAAATCAAAAACAAAGTGCTTAAACCCAGCTACCCAATGCTCCCCGAGTTCAGTAATTTATTTAATCAGCACCTCGGCACATCGAGGGATGCGACGAAGCGAGTATAAATCAAAAACCAAAGTGCTTAAACCCAGCTACCCAATGCTCCCGAGTTCAGTAATTTATTTAATCAGCACCTCGGCACAACGAGGGATGCGAACGAAGCGAGTATAAATCAAAAACCAAAGTGCTTAAACCCAGCTACCCCATGCTCCCGAGTTCAGTAATTTATTTAATCAACACCTCGGCAAATCGGAAGGGACGCGAACGAAGCGAGTATAAATCAAAAACAAAAGTGCTTAAACCCAGCTACCCATGCTCCACGAGTTCAGTAATTTATTTAATCAGCACCTCGGCAAATCGAAGATAGGCGACCAAAGCGAGTATAAATCAAAAACCAAAGTGCTTAAACCCAGCTACCCAATGCTCCCGAGTTCAGTAATTTATTTAATCAGCACCTCGGAACATCGCAGGGATGCGAACGATGCGAGTATAAATCAAAAACCAAAGTGCTTAAACCCAGCTACCCCATGCTCCACGAGTTCAGTAATTTATTTAATCAACACCTCGGCAAATCGAGGGACGCGAACGAAGCGAGTATAAATCAAAAACCAAAGTGCTTAAACCCAGCTACCCCATGCTCCACGAGTTCAGTAATTTATTTAATCACTCCTCGGCAAATCGAAGATAGGCGAACAAAGAAATCAAAATCGAGTATAAATCAAAATCAAAGCGCTTAAACCCAGCTACCCCATGCTCCCCGAGTTCAGTAATTTATTTAATCAACCTCGGCAAATCGAGATAGGCTACCAAAGCGAGTATAAATCAAAAACAAAAGTGCTTAAACCCAGCTACCCATGCTCCCCGAGTTCAGTAATTTATTTAATCAGCACCTCGGCACATCGGAGGGACGCGAACGAAGCGAGTATAAATCAAAAACCAAAGTGCTTAAACCCAGCTACCCCATGCTCCACGAGTTCAGTAATTTATTTAATCAACACCTCGGCAATCGGAGGAAGGCGACCAAAGCGAGTATAAATCAAAAACAAAAGTGCTTAAACCCAGCTACCCATGCTCCCCGAGTTCAGTAATTTATTTAATCAGCACCTCGGCAATCGAGGGAAGGCGAACGAAGCGAGTATAAATCAAAAACAAAGTGCTTAAACCCAGCTACCCATGCTCCCGAGTTCAGTAATTTATTTAATCAGCACCTCGGCAAATCGAAGTTAGGCGACCAAAGCGAGTATAAATCAAAACCAAAGTGCTTAAACCCAGCTACCCAATGCTCCCCGAGTTCAGTAATTTATTTAATCAGCACCTCGGAACAACGCAGGGATGCGAACGAAGCGAGTATAAATCAAAAACCAAAGTGCTTAAACCCAGCTACCCCATGCTCCACGAGTTCAGTAATTTATTTAATCAACTCCTCGGCAAATCGAAGGGACGCGAACGAAGCGAGTATAAATCAAAACCAAAGTGCTTAAACCCAGCTACCCCATGCTCCACGAGTTCAGTAATTTATTTAATCAACTCCTCGGCAAATCGAAGATAGGCGAACAAGTATAAATCAAAATCAAGTAAAAAAAGTGCTTAAACCCAGCTACCCCATGCTCCACGAGTTCAGTAATTTATTTAATCAACACCTCGGCACATCGGAGGAAGGCTACCAAAGCGAGTATAAATCAAAAACAAAAGTGCTTAAACCCAGCTACCCATGCTCCCGAGTTCATAATTTATTTAATCAGCACCTCGGCAATCGGAGGGAGGCGAACGAAGCGAGTATAAATCAAAAACCAAAGTGCTTAAACCCAGCTACCCCATGCTCCACGAGTTCAGTAATTTATTTAATCAACACCTCGGCAACATCGAAGATAGGCGAACAAAGCGAGTATAAATCAAAAACCAAAGTGCTTAAACCCAGCTACCCAATGCTCCCCGAGTTCAGTAATTTATTTAATCAGCACCTCGGCACATCGGAGGAGGCGAACAAAGCGAGTATAAATCAAAAACCAAAGTGCTTAAACCCAGCTACCCAATGCTCCCCGAGTTCAGTAATTTATTTAATCAGCACCTCGGCACATCGCAGGAGGCGAACGAAGCGAGTATAAATCAAAAACCAAAGTGCTTAAACCCAGCTACCCCATGCTCCACGAGTTCAGTAATTTATTTAATCAACACCTCGGCACAATCGAAGATAGGCGACCAAAGCGAGTATAAATCAAAAACCAAAGTGCTTAAACCCAGCTACCCAATGCTCCCCGAGTTCAGTAATTTATTTAATCAGCACCTCGGAACATCGCAGGGATGCGAACGAAGCGAGTATAAATCAAAAACAAAGTGCTTAAACCCAGCTACCCATGCTCCACGAGTTCAGTAATTTATTTAATCAACACCTCGGCAAATCGAAGGGACGCGAACGAAGCGAGTATAAATCAAAAACCAAAGTGCTTAAACCCAGCTACCCCATGCTCCCGAGTTCAGTAATTTATTTAATCAACTCCTCGGCAAATCGAAGATAGGCGAACAAAGAAATCAAAATCAGAGTATAAATCAAAATCAAAGCGCTTAAACCCAGCTACCCCATGCTCCACGAGTTCAGTAATTTATTTAATCAACACCTCGGCAAATCGAAGATAGGCGACCAAAGCGAGTATAAATCAAAAACAAAAGTGCTTAAACCCAGCTACCCAATGCTCCCGAGTTCAGTAATTTATTTAATCAGCACCTCGGCACATCGGAGGATGCGAACGAAGCGAGTATAAATCAAAAACCAAAGTGCTTAAACCCAGCTACCCCATGCTCCACGAGTTCAGTAAATTTATTTAATCAACACCTCGGCACATCGGAGGAAGGCGACCAAAGCGAGTATAAATCAAAACAAAAGTGCTTAACCCAGCTACCCATGCTCCCGAGTTCAGTAATTTATTTAATCAGCACCTCGGCAATCGGAGGAGGCGAACGAAGCGAGTATAAATCAAAAACAAAGTGCTTAAACCCAGCTACCCCATGCTCCCCGAGTTCAGTAATTTATTTAATCAGCACCTCGGCAAATCGAAGTTAGGCGACAAAGCGAGTATAAATCAAAAACCAAAGTTCTTAACCCAGCGACCCAATGCTCCCGAGTTCAGTAATTTATTTAATCAGCACCTCGGCAAATCGAAGGGACGCGAACGAAGCGAGTATAAATCAAAAACAAATGTGCTTAAACCCAGCTACCCCATGCTCCGCGAGTTCAGTAATTTATTTAATCAGCACCTCGGCAAATCGAAGGGACGCGAACGAAGCGAGTATAAATCAAAAACCAAAGTGCTTAAACCCAGCTACCCCATGCTCCACGAGTTCAGTAATTTATTTAATCAACTCCTCGGCAAATCGAAGATAGGCGAACAAAGCGAGTATAAATCAAAATCAAAGCGCTTAAACCCAGCTACCCCATGCTCCCCGAGTTCAGTAATTTATTTAATCAACACCTCGGCACATCGGAGGAAGGCTACCAAAGCGAGTATAAATCAAAAACAAAAGTGCTTAACCCAGCTACACCATGCTCCCGAGTTCAGTAATTTATTTAATCAGCACCTCGGCACACATCGGAGGGACGCGAACGAAGCGAGTATAAATCAAAAACCAAAGTGCTTAAACCCAGCTACCCCATGCTCCACGAGTTCAGTAATTTATTTAATCAACACCTCGGCAATCGAAGATAGGTACCAAAGCGAGTATAAATCAAAAACAAAAGTGCTTAAACCCAGCTACCCAATGCTCCCCGAGTTCAGTAATTTATTTAATCAACACCTCGGCACATCGAGGGAAGGCGAACGAAGCGAGTATAAATCAAAAACCAAAGTGCTTAAACCCAGCTACCCCAATGCTCCCCGAGTTCAGTAATTTATTTAATCAGCACCTCGGCACAATCAGGGGATGCGAACGATGCGAGTATAAATCAAAAACCAAAGTGCTTAAACCCAGCTACCCATGCTCCACGAGTTCAGTAATTTATTTAATCAAGCACCTCGGCAAATCGAAGGGAGGCGAACGAGCGAGTATAAATCAAAAACCAAAGTGCTTAAACCCAGCTACCCCATGCTCCACGAGTTCAGTAATTTATTTAATCAACTCTCGGCAAATCGAAGATAGGCGACCAAAGCGAGTATAAATCAAAAACCAAAGTGCTTAAACCCAGCTACCCAATGCTCCCCGAGTTCAGTAATTTATTTAATCAGCACCTCGGCACAATCGCAGGGATGCGAACGAAGCGAGTATAAATCAAAAACCAAAGTGCTTAAACCCAGCTACCCCATGCTCCACGAGTTCAGTAATTTATTTAATCAACACCTCGGCAAATCGAAGGGACGCGAACGAAGCGAGTATAAATCAAAAACCAAAGTGCTTAAACCCAGCTACCCCATGCTCCACGAGTTCAGTAATTTATTTAATCAGCACCTCGGCAAATCGAAGAAGGCTACAAAGCGAGTATAAATCAAAAACAAAAGTTCTTAAACCCAGCTACCCAATGCTCCCCGAGTTCAGTAATTTATTTAATCAGCACCTCGGCACATCGGAGGGAGGCGAACGAAGCGAGTATAAATCAAAAACCAAAGTGCTTAAACCCAGCTACCCAATGCTCCCCGAGTTCAGTAATTTATTTAATCAGCACCTCGGAACATCGCAGGGATGCGAACGAAGCGAGTATAAATCAAAAACAAAGTGCTTAAACCCAGCTACCCCATGCTCCACGAGTTCAGTAATTTATTTAATCAACACCTCGGCAAATCGGAGGGAGGCGAACGAAGCGAGTATAAATCAAAAACCAAAAGTGCTTAAACCCAGCTACCCAATGCTCCACGAGTTCAGTAATTTATTTAATCAACTCCTCGGCAAATCGAAGATAGGCGACCAAAGCGAGTATAAATCAAAAACAAAGTGCTTAAACCCAGCTACCCAATGCTCCCGAGTTCAGTAATTTATTTAATCAGCACCTCGGCACATCGCAGGGATGCGAACGATGCGAGTATAAATCAAAAACCAAAGTGCTTAAACCCAGCTACCCATGCTCCCCGAGTTCAGTAATTTATTTAATCAACTCCTCGGCAAATCGAAGGGACGCGAACGAAGCGAGTATAAATCAAAAACCAAAGTGCTTAAACCCAGCTACCCCATGCTCACGAGTTCAGTAATTTATTTAATCAACTCCTCGGCAAATCGAAGATAGGCGAACGTACAAAGCGAGTATAAATCAAAACCAAAGTGCTTAAACCCAGCTACCCCATGCTCCACGAGTTCAGTAATTTATTTAATCAACACCTCGGCAAATCGAAGATAGGCTACGAAGCGAGTATAAATCAAAAACAAAGTGCTTAAACCCAGCTCCCAATGCTCCCGAGTTCAGTAATTTATTTAATCAGCACCTCGGCACATCGCAGGGATGCGAACGAAGCGAGTATAAATCAAAAACCAAGTGCTTAAACCCAGCTACCCCATGCTCCCCGAGTTCAGTAATTTATTTAATCAACACCTCGGCACATCGGAGGAGGCGACCAAAGCGAGTATAAATCAAAAACAAAAGTGCTTAACCCAGCTACACCCAATGCTCCCGAGTTCAGTAATTTATTTAATCAGCACCTCGGCACATCGGAGGGACGCGAACGAAGCGAGTATAAATCAAAAACCAAAGTGCTTAAACCCAGCTACCCCATGCTCCCGAGTTCAGTAATTTATTTAATCAGCACCTCGGCAAATCGAAGTTAGGCGACCAAAGCGAGTATAAATCAAAAACCAAAGTGCTTAAACCCAGCTACCCAATGCTCCCCGAGTTCAGTAATTTATTTAATCAGCACCTCGGCACATCGCAGGGATGCGAACGAAGCGAGTATAAATCAAAAACCAAAGTGCTTAAACCCAGCTACCCCATGCTCCACGAGTTCAGTAATTTATTTAATCACTCCTCGGCAAATCGAAGGAGGCGAACGAAGCGAGTATAAATCAAAAACCAAAGTGCTTAAACCCAGCTACCCATGCTCCACGAGTTCAGTAATTTATTTAATCAACTCCTCGGCAAATCGAAGATAGGCGAACAAAGTATAAAATCGAGTATAAATCAAAATCAAAGTGCTTAAACCCAGCTACCCCATGCTCCACGAGTTCAGTAATTTATTTAATCAACACCTCGGCAAATCGAAGATAGGCTACCAAAGCGAGTATAAATCAAAAACAAAAGTGCTTAAACCCAGCTACCCATGCTCCCGAGTTCAGTAATTTATTTAATCAGCACCTCGGCACATCGGAGGGAGGCGAACGAAGCGAGTATAAATCAAAAACCAAAGTGCTTAAACCCAGCTACCCAATGCTCCACGAGTTCAGTAATTTATTTAATCAACACCTCGGCAATCGAGGAAGGCTACCAAAGCGAGTATAAATCAAAAACAAAAGTGCTTAAACCCAGCTACCCAATGCTCCCGAGTTCAGTAATTTATTTAATCAGCACCTCGGCACATCGAAGGGAGGCGAACGAAGCGAGTATAAATCAAAAACCAAAGTTCTTGAACCCAGCTACCCCATGCTCCCCGAGTTCAGTTATTTATTTAATCAGCACCTCGGAACAAACGCAGGGATGCGAACGATGCGAGTATAAATCAAAAACCAAAGTGCTTAAACCCAGCTACCCCATGCCTCACGAGTTCAGTAATTTATTTAATCAACTCCTCGGCAAATCGAAGGGA
Source organism: Nasonia vitripennis (assembly GCF_009193385.2). Lineage (NCBI taxonomy): Eukaryota > Metazoa > Arthropoda > Insecta > Hymenoptera > Pteromalidae > Nasonia > Nasonia vitripennis. The sequence continues at coordinate 1,502,019 of NW_022279653.1, forward strand.
CGCGAACGAAGCGAGTATAAATCAAAAACCAAAGTGCTTAAACCCAGCTACCCCATGCTCCACGAGTTCAGTAATTTATTTAATCAACTCCTCGGCAAATCGAAGATAGGGCGAACAAAGTATAAATCAAAATCGAGTATAAATCAAAATCAAAGTGCTTAAACCCAGCTACCCCATGCTCCCCGAGTTCAGTAATTTATTTAATCAACACCTCGGCACATCGGAGGAGGCTACCAAAGCGAGTATAAATCAAAAACAAAAGTGCTTAACCCAGCTACCCATGCTCCCTGAGTTCAATAATTTATTTAATCAGCACCTCGGCACATCGGAGGGACGCGAACGAAGCGAGTATAAATCAAAAACAAAGTGCTTAAACCCAGCTACCCATGCTCCACGAGTTCAGTAATTTATTTAATCAGCACCTCGGCACATCGCAGGGATGCGAACGAGCGAGTATAAATCAAAACCAAAGTGCTTAACCCAGCGACCCAATGCTCCCCGAGTTCAGTAATTTATTTAATCAACACCTCGGCACATCGGAGGAAGGCGACCAAAGCGAGTATAAATCAAAAACAAAAGTGCTTAAACCCAGCTACCCAATGCTCCCCGAGTTCAGTAATTTATTTAATCAGCACCTCGGCAAATCGAAGTTAGGCGACCAAAGCGAGTATAAATCAAAAACCAAAGTCTTGAACCCAGCGACCCAATGCTCCCGAGTTCAGTAATTTATTTAATCAGCACCTCGGCACAACGCAGGGATGCGAACGATGCGAGTATAAATCAAAAACCAAAGTGCTTAAACCCAGCTACCCCATGCTCCACGAGTTCAGTAATTTATTTAATCAACTCCTCGGCAAATCGAAGGGACGCGAACGAAGCGAGTATAAATCAAAAACCAAAGTGCTTAAACCCAGCTACCCCATGCTCCACGAGTTCAGTAATTTATTTAATCAACTCCTCGGCAAATCGAAGATAGGCGAACAAAGTATAAATCAAAATCAGAGTATAAATCAAAATCAAAGCGCTTAAACCCAGCTACCCCATGCTCCCGAGTTCAGTAATTTATTTAATCAACACCTCGGCAAATCGAAGGATAGGCTACCAAAGCGAGTATAAATCAAAAACAAAAGTGCTTAACCCAGCTACACCCCATGCTCCCGAGTTCAGTAATTTATTTAATCAGCACCTCGGCACAATCGGAGGGACGCGAACGAAGCGAATATAAATCAAAAACCAAAGTGCTTAAACCCAGCTACCCCATGCTCCACGAGTTCAGTAATTTATTTAATCAGCACCTCGGCACATCGCAGGGATGCGAACGAAGCGAGTATAAATCAAAAACCAAAGTGCTTAAACCCAGCTACCCAATGCTCCCCGAGTTCAGTAATTTATTTAATCACACCTCGGCACATCGGAGGAAGGCTACCAAAGCGAGTATAAATCAAAACAAAAGTGCTTAAACCCAGCTACCCAATGCTCCCCGAGTTCAGTAATTTATTTAATCAGCACCTCGGCAAATCGAAGTTAGGCGACCAAAGCGAGTATAAATCAAAAACCAAAGTTTTGAACCCAGCTACCCAATGCTCCCGAGTTCAGTAATTTATTTAATCAGCACCTCGGAACAACGCAGGGATGCGAACGATGCGAGTATAAATCAAAAACCAAAGTGCTTAAACCCAGCTACCCCATGCTCACGAGTTCAGTAATTTATTTAATCAACTCCTCGGCAAATCGAAGGGACGCGAACGAAGCGAGTATAAATCAAAAACCAAAGTGCTTAAACCCAGCTACCCATGCTCCACGAGTTCAGTAATTTATTTAATCAACTCCTCGGCAAATCGAAGATAGGCAAAGTATAAACCAAAGCGAGTATAAATCAAAATCAAAGTGCTTAAACCCAGCTACCCCATGCTCCACGAGTTCAGTAATTTATTTAATCAACTCTCGGCAAATCGAAGATAGGCGACAAGCGAGTATAAATCAAAAACCAAAGTGCTTAAACCAGCTACCCCATGCTCCCCGAGTTCAGTAATTTATTTAATCAGCACCTCGGCACATCGCAGGGATGCGAACGAAGCGAGTATAAATCAAAAACCAAAGTGCTTAAACCCAGCTACCCATGCTCCCCGAGTTCAGTAATTTATTAATCAACACCTCGGCACATCGGAGGAAGGCGACCAAAGCGAGTATAAATCAAAAACAAAAGTGCTTAACCCAGCTACCCATGCTCCCGAGTTCAGTAATTTATTTAATCAGCACCTCGGCAATCGAGGGACGCGAACGAAGCGAGTATAAATCAAAAACCAAAGTGCTTAAACCCAGCTACCCCATGCTCACGAGTTCAGTAATTTATTTAATCAGCACCTCGGCACATCGCAGGGATGCGAACGAAGCGAGTATAAATCAAAAACAAAGTGCTTAAACCCAGCTACCCATGCTCCCCGAGTTCAGTAATTTATTTAATCAGCACCTCGGCAAATCGAAGAAGGCTACGAAAGCGAGTATAAATCAAAAACCAAAGTGCTTAAACCCAGCTACCCAATGCTCCCCGAGTTCAGTAATTTATTTAATCAGCACCTCGGCACATCGAAGGGATGCGAACGAAGCGAGTATAAATCAAAAACCAAAGTGCTTAAACCCAGCTACCCAATGCTCCCCGAGTTCAGTAATTTATTTAATCAACACCTCGGCAAATCGGAGGAGGCGACCAAAGCGAGTATAAATCAAAAACAAAAGTGCTTAAACCAGCTACCCAATGCTCCCCGAGTTCAGTAATTTATTTAATCAACACCTCGGCACATCGGGGAAGGCGAACGAAGCGAGTATAAATCAAAAACCAAAGTGCTTAAACCCAGCTACCCAATGCTCCCCGAGTTCAGTAATTTATTTAATCAGCACCTCGGCAAATCGAAGGGAGGCGACCAAAGCGAGTATAAATCAAAACCAAAGTGCTTAACCCAGCTACACCATGCTCCCGAGTTCAGTAATTTATTTAATCAGCACCTCGGCACATCGGAGGACGCGAACGAAGCGAGTATAAATCAAAAACCAAAGTGCTTAAACCCAGCTACCCCATGCTCCACGAGTTCAGTAATTTATTTAATCAACTCCTCGGCAAATCGAAGTTAGGCGAACAAAGCGAGTATAAATCAAAAACCAAAGTTCTTGAACCAAGCGACCCAATGCTCCCCGAGTTCAGTAATTTATTTAATCAGCACCTCGGCAAATCGAAGGGACGCGAACGAAGCGAGTATAAATCAAAACCAAAGTGCTTAAACCCAGCTACCCCATGCTCCACGAGTTCAGTAATTTATTTAATCAACTCCTCGGCAAATCGAGAAGGCGGAACAAAGAAACAAAATCGAGTATAAATCAAAATCAAAGTGCTTAAACCAGCTACCCCATGCTCCACGAGTTCAGTAATTTATTTAATCAACACCTCGGCAATCGAGGGAAGGCGACCAAAGCGAGTATAAATCAAAAACAAAAGTGCTTAAACCCAGCTACAATGCTCCCCGAGTTCAGTATTTTATTTAATCAACACCTCGGCACATCGAGGAAGGCTACCAAAGCGAGTATAAATCAAAAACCAAAGTGCTTAAACCCAGCTACCCATGCTCCCGAGTTCAGTAATTTATTTAATCAGCACCTCGGCACATCGCAGGGACGCGAACGAAGCGAGTATAAATCAAAAACCAAAGTGCTTAAACCCAGCTACCCAATGCTCCCCGAGTTCAGTAATTTATTTAATCAACACCTCGGCACATCGGAGGAAGGCGACCAAAGCGAGTATAAATCAAAAACAAAAGTGCTTAAACCCAGCTACCCATGCTCCCCGAGTTCAGTAATTTATTTAATCAAGCACCTCGGCACATCGAAGGGAGGCGACCAAAGCGAGTATAAATCAAAAACAAAAGTGCTTAAACCCAGCTACCCAATGCTCCCGAGTTCAGTAATTTATTTAATCAGCACCTCGGAACAACGCAGGGATGCGAACGAAGCGAGTATAAATCAAAAACCAAAGTGCTTAAACCCAGCTACCCCATGCTCCACGAGTTCAGTAATTTATTTAATCAACTCCTCGGCAATCGAAGGGACGCGAACGAAGCGAGTATAAATCAAAAACCAAAGTGCTTAAACCCAGCTACCCCATGCTCCACGAGTTCAGTAATTTATTTAATCAACTCCTCGGCAAATCGAAGATAGGCGAACAAAGTATAAATCAAAATCGAGTATAAATCAAAATCAAAGCGCTTAAACCCAGCTACCCCATGCTCCCCGAGTTCAGTAATTTATTTAATCAACACCTCGGCACATCGAGGAAGGCTACCAAAGCGAGTATAAATCAAAAACAAAAGTGCTTAACCCAGCTACACCATGCTCCCTGAGTTCAGTAATTTATTTAATCAGCACCTCGGCACATCGGAGGGACGCGAACGAAGCGAGCATAAATCAAAAACCAAAGTGCTTAAACCCAGCTACCATGTCCGAGTTCAGTATTTTAATCCACCTCGCAATCGAGGATGCAACGGCAGTATAAATCAAAAACCAAAGCTTAACCAGCGACCCAATGCTCCCGAGTTCAGTAATTTATTTAATCAACACCTCGCACATCGGAGGAAGGCTACCAAAGCGAGTATAAATCAAAAACAAAAGTGCTTAAACCCAGCTACCCATGCTCCCGAGTCAGTAATTTATTTAATCAGCACCTCGGCAAATCGAAGAGCGACCAAGCGAGTATAAATCAAAAACCAAAGTTCTTAAACCCAGCACCCATGCTCCCGAGTTCAGTAATTATTAATCATACCTCGCAATCGAGGATGGCGAAAAGCGAGTATAAATCAAAAACAAAGTGCTTAAACCCAGCTACCCATGCTCCCGAGTTCGGTAATTTATTTAATCAACTCCTCGGCAAATCGAAGGACGCGACGAAGCGAGATAAATCAAAAACCACAGTGCTTAAACCCAGCTACCCCATGCTCCACGAGTTCAGTAATTTATTTAATCAACTCCTCGGCAATCGAAGATAGGCGAACAGTATAAATCAAATCAGAGTATAAATCAAAATCCAAAGCGCTTAAACCCAGCTACCCATGCTCACGAGTTCCAGTAATTATTTAATCAATACCTGGCAAATCGAGGAGGCTACCAAAGCGAGTATAAAATCAAAAACAAAAGTGCTTAACCCAGCTACCCACAGCGCTCCTGAGTTCAATAATTTATTTAATCAGCACCTCGGCACATCGGAGGGACGCGAACGAAGCGAGTATAAATCAAAAACCAAAGTGCTTAAACCCAGCTACCCATGCTCACGAGTTCAGTAATTTATTTAATCAGCACCTCGGCACATCGCAGGGATGCGAACGATGCGAGTATAAATCAAAAACAAATGCTTAAACCCAGCTACCCAATGCTCCCGAGTTCAGTAATTTATTTAATCAACACCTCGGCACATCGGAGGAAGGCTACCAAAGCGAGTATAAATCAAAAACAAAAGTGCTTAAACCCAGCTACCCAATGCTCCCCGAGTTCAGTAATTTATTTAATCAGCACCTCGGCAAATCGAAGGAGGCGAACAAAGCGAGTATAAATCAAAAACCAAAGTGCTTGAACCCAGCTACCCAATGCTCCCGAGTTCAGTAATTTATTTAATCAGCACCTCGGAACACGCAGGGATGCGAACGATGCGAGTATAAATCAAAAACCAAAGTGCTTAAACCCAGCTACCCCATGCTCCACGAGTTCAGTAATTTATTTAATCAACTCCTCGGGCAAATGGAAGGGACGCGAACGAAGCGAGTATAAATCAAAACCACATGCTTAACCCAGCTACCCATGCTCCACGAGTTCAGTAATTTATTTAATCAACTCCTCGGCAATCGGATAGGCGAACAAAGTATAATAATCAGAGTATAAATCAAAATAAAGGCCTTAAACCCAGCTACCCATGCTCCACGAGTTCAGTAATTTATTTAATCAACTCCTCGCAAATCGAGATAGGCTTAACCAAAGCGAGTATAAATCAAATCAAAGGCTTAAACCCAGCTACCCCATGCTCCCCGAGTTCAGTAATTTATTTAATCAGCACCTCGGCACATCGCAGGGATGCGAACGAAGCGAGTATAAATCAAAAACCAAAGTGCTTAAACCCAGCTACCCCATGCTGCACGAGTTCAGTAATTTATTTAATCAATACCTCGGCACATCGGAGGAGGCTACCAAAGCGAGTATAAATCAAAAACAAAAGTGCTTAACCCAGCTACACCACGTTCCCTGAGATCAATAATTTATTTAATCAGCACCTCGGCACACCGGAGGGACGCGAACGAAGCGAATATAAATCAAAAACCAAAGTGCTTAAACCCAGCTACCCCATGCTGCACGAGTTCAGTAATTTATTTATCAGCACCTCGGCACATCGCAGGGATGCGAACGATGCGAGTATAAATCAAAAACCAAAAGTTCTTGAACCCAGCGACCCAATGCTCCCCGAGTTCAGTCATTTTATTTAATCAACACCTCGGACAAATCGGAGGGAAAGGCTTACCCAAAGCCGAGTAATTGAAATCAAAAAAACCAACAAAGTGCTTAAACCCAGCTACCCAATGCTCCCCGAGTTCAGTAATTTATTTAATCAGCACCTCGGCAAATCGAAGTTAGGCGACCAAAGCGAGTATAAATCAAAAAACCAAAGTTCTTGAACCCAGCGACCCAATGCTCCCGAGTTCAGTAATTTATTTAATCAGCACCTCGGCAAATCGCAGGGAGGCGAACGAAGCGAGTATAAATCAAAAACCAAAGTGCTTAAACCCAGCTACCCATGCTCCACGAGTTCAGTAATTTATTTAATCAACACCTCGGCAAATCGAAGGGAGGCGAACGAAGCGAGTATAAATCAAAAACCAAAGTGCTTAAACCCAGCTACCCCATGCTCCCCGAGTTCAGTAATTTATTTAATCAGCACCTCGGCAAATCGAAGGGAGGCGACCAAAGCGAGTATAAATCAAAAACCAAAGTGCTTAAACCCAGCTACCCCATGCTCCCGAGTTCAGTAATTTATTTAATCAACACCTCGGCACATCGGAGGAAGGCTACCAAAGCGCGAGTATAAATCAAAAACAAAAGTGCTTAAACCCAGCTACCCCATGCTCCCGAGTTCAGTAATTTATTTAATCAGCACCTCGGCAAATCGAAGGACGCGAACGAAGCGAGTATAAATCAAAAACCAAAGTGCTTAAACCCAGCTACCCATGCTCCCCGAGTTCAGTAATTTATTTAATCAGCACCTCAGCAAATCGAAGTTAGGCTACCAAAGCGAGTATAAATCAAAAACAAAAGTGCTTAAACCCAGCTACCCAATGCTCCCGAGTTCAGTAATTTATTTAATCAGCACCTCGGCACATCGAAGGGATGCGAACGAAGCGAGTATAAATCAAAAACCAAAGTGCTTAAACCCAGCTACCCCATGCTCCACGAGTTCAGTAATTTATTTAATCAACACCTCGGCACATCGCAGGGACGCGAACGAAGCGAGTATAAATCAAAAACCAAAGTGCTTAAACCCAGCTACCCCATGCTCCACGAGTTCAGTAATTTATTTAATCAACACCTCGGCACATCGGAGGAAGGCTACCAAAGCGAGTATAAATCAAAAACAAAAGTGCTTAACCCAGCTACACCACGCTCCCTGAGATCAATAATTTATTTAATCAGCACCTCGGCACACCGGAGGGACGCGAACGAAGCGAGTATAAATCAAAAACCAAAGTGCTTAAACCCAGCTACCCCATGCTCCACGAGTTCAGTAATTTATTTAATCAGCACCTCGGCACATCGCAGGGATGCGAACGAAGCGAGTATAAATCAAAAACCAAAGTGCTTAAACCCAGCGACCCAATGCTCCCCGAGTTCAGTAATTTATTTAATCAACACCTCGGCACATCGGAGGGAAGGCTACCAAAGCGAGTATAAATCAAAAAACAAAAGTGCTTAAACCCAGCTACCCAATGCTCCCCGAGTTCAGTAATTTATTTAATCAGCACCTCGGCAAATCGAAGAAGGCGACCAAAGCGAGTATAAATCAAAAACCAAAGTTCTTAAACCCAGCTACCCAATGCTCCCGAGTTCAGTAATTTATTTAATCAGCACCTCGGAACAACGCAGGGATGCGAACGATGCGAGTATAAATCAAAAACCAAAGTGCTTAAACCCAGCTACCCCATGCTCCACGAGTTCAGTAATTTATTTAATCAACTCCTCGGCAAATCGAAGGGACGCGAACGAAGCGAGTATAAATCAAAAACCAAAGTGCTTAAACCCAGCTACCCCATGCTCCACGAGTTCAGTAATTTATTTAATCAACTCCTCGGCAAATCGAAGATAGGCGAACAAAGTATAAATCAAAATCAGAGTATAAATCAAAAAAACAAAAGCGCTTAAACCCAGCTACCCCATGCTCCCCGAGTTCAGTAATTTATTTAATCAACTCCTCGGCAAATCGAAGAAGGCTACCAAAGCGAGTATAAATCAAAAACAAAAGTGCTTAAACCCAGCTACACCATGCTCCCTGAGTTCAATAATTTATTTAATCAGCACCTCGGAACACCGGAGGGACGCGAACGAAGCGAATATAAATCAAAAACCAAAGTGCTTAAACCCAGCTACCCCATGCTCCACGAGTTCAGTAATTTATTTAATCAGCACCTCGGCACATCGCAGGGATGCGAACGATGCGAGTATAAATCAAAAACCAAAGCGCTTAAACCCAGCTACCCCATGCTCCCCGAGTTCAGTAATTTATTTAATCAACACCTCGGCACATCGGAGGAAGGCTACAAAGCGAGTATAAATCAAAAACAAAAGTGCTTAAACCCAGCTACCCAATGCTCCCCGAGTTCAGTAATTTATTTAATCAGCACCTCGGCAAATCGAAGTTAGGCGACAAAGCGAGTATAAATCAAAAACCAAAGTGCTTAAACCCAGCTACCCCATGCTCCCCGAGTTCAGTAATTTATTTAATCAGCACCTCGGCACATCGGAGGAGGCGACCAAAGCGAGTATAAATCAAAAACAAAGTGCTTAAACCCAGCTACCCCATGCTCCCACGAGTTCAGTAATTTATTTAATCAGCACCTCGGCAAATCGAAGGACGCGAACGAAGCGAGTATAAATCAAAAACCAAAGTGCTTAAACCCAGCTACCCAATGCTCCCCGAGTTCAGTAATTTATTTAATCAGCACCTCGGCAAATCGAAGTTAGGCGACCAAAGCGAGTATAAATCAAAATCAAAGCGCTTAAACCCAGCTACACCATGCTTCCCGAGTTCAGTAATTTATTTAATCAGCACCTCGGCACATCGAAGGACGCGAACGAAGCGAGTATAAATCAAAAACCAAAGTGCTTAAACCCAGCTACCCCATGCTCCACGAGTTCAGTAATTATTTAATCAACTCCTCGGCAAATCGAAGATAGGCTACCAAAGCGAGTATAAATCAAAAACAAAAGTGCTTAAACCCAGCTACCCCAATGCTCCCGAGTTCAGTAATTTATTTAATCAGCACCTCGGCACATCGCAGGGATGCGAACGATGCGAGTATAAATCAAAAACCAAAGTGCTTAAACCCAGCTACCCCATGCTGCACGAGTTCAGTAATTTATTTAATCAGCACCTCGGCACATCGCAGGGAGGCGAACGAAGCGAGTATAAATCAAAAACCAAAGTGCTTAAACCCAGCTACCCCATGCTCCACGAGTTCAGTAATTTATTTAATCAATACCTCGGCACATCGGAGGAAGGCTACCAAGCGAGTTATAAATCAAAAACAAAAGTGCTTAACCCAGCTACACCACGTTCCCTGAGATCAATATTTATTTAATCAGCACCTCGGCACATCGGAGGGATGCGAACGAAGCGAGTATAAATCAAAAACCAAAGTGCTTAAACCCAGCTACCCCATGCTGCACGAGTTCAGTAATTTATTTAATCAGCACCTCGGCACATCGCAGGGATGCGAACGATGCGAGTATAAATCAAAAACCAAAGTTCTTGAACCCAGCGACCCAATGCTCCCCGAGTTCAGTCATTTATTTAATCAACACCTCGGCACATCGGAGGAAGGCTACCAAAGCGAGTATAAATCAAAAACAAAAGTGCTTAAAACCCAGCTACCCAATGCTCCCGAGTTCAGTAATTTATTTAATCAGCACCTCGGCAAATCGAAGTTAGGCGACCAAAGCGAGTATAAATCAAAAACCAAAGTTCTTGAACCCAGCGACCCAATGCTCCCCGAGTTCAGTAATTTATTTAATCAGCACCTCGGAACAACGCAGGGATGCGAACGATGCGAGTATAAATCAAAAACCAAAGTGCTTAAACCCAGCTACCCCATGCTGCACGAGTTCAGTAATTTATTTAATCAATACCTCGGCACATCGGAGGAAGGCTACCAAAGCGAGTATAAATCAAAAACAAAAGTGCTTAACCCAGCTACACCACGTTCCCTGAGATCAATAATTTATTTAATCAGCACCTTGGCACACCGGAGGGACGCGAACGAAGCGAATATAAATCAAAAACCAAGTGCTTAAACCCAGCTACCCCATGCTGCACGAGTTCAGTAATTTATTTAATCAGCACCTCGGCACATCGCAGGGATGCGAACGATGCGAGTATAAATCAAAAACCAAAGTTCTTGAACCCAGCGACCCAATGCTCCCCGAGTTCAGTCATTTATTTAATCAACACCTCGGCACATCGGAGGAAGGCTACCAAAGCGAGTATAAATCAAAAACAAAAGTGCTTAAACCCAGCTACCCAATGCTCCCCGAGTTCAGTAATTTATTTAATCAGCACCTCGGCAAATCGTAGTTAGGCGACCAAAGCGAGTATAAATCAAAATCAATGCGCTTAACCCAGCTACCCCATGCTCCCCGAGTTCAGTAATTTATTTAATCAACACCTTGGCACATCGGAGGAAGGCTACCAAAGCGAGTATAAATCAAAAACAAAAGTGCTTAAACCCAGCTACCCCATGCTCCGCGAGTTCAGTAATTTATTTAATCAGCACCTCGGCAAATCGAAGGGACGCGAACGAAGCGAGTATAAATCAAAAACCAAAGTGCTTAAACCCAGCTACCCAATGCTCCCCGAGTTCAGTAATTTATTTAATCAGCACCTCGGCAAATCGAAGTTAGGCGACCAAAGCGAGTATAAATCAAAATCAATGCGCTTAACCCAGCTACACCACGCTCCCTGAGATCAATAATTTATTTAATCAGCACCTCGGCACACCGAAGGGACGCGAACGAAGCGAATATAAATCAAAAACCAAAGTGCTTAAACCCAGCTACCCCATGCTCCACGAGTTCAGTAATTTATTTAATCAACTCCTCGGCAAATCGAAGATAGGCTACCAAAGCGAGTATAAATCAAAAACAAAAGTGCTTAAACCCAGCTACCCAATGCTCCCCGAGTTCAGTAATTTATTTAATCAGCACCTCGGCACATCGCAGGGATGCGAACGATGCGAGTATAAATCAAAAACCAAAGTGCTTAAACCCAGCTACCCCATGCTGCACGAGTTCAGTAATTTATTTAATCAGCACCTCGGCACATCGCAGGGATGCGAACGATGCGAGTATAAATCAAAAACCAAAGTGCTTAAACCCAGCTACCCCATGCTGCACGAGTTCAGTAATTTATTTAATCAATACCTCGGCACATCGGAGGAAGGCTACCAAAGCGAGTATAAATCAAAACAAAAGTGCTTAACCCAGCTACACCACGTTCCTGAGATCAATAATTTATTTAATCAGCACCTCGGCACACCGGAGGGACGCGAACGAAGCGAATATAAATCAAAAACCAAAGTGCTTAAACCCAGCTACCCCATGCTGCACGAGTTCAGTAATTTATTTAATCAGCACCTCGGCACATCGCAGGGATGCGAACGATGCGAGTATAAATCAAAAACCAAAGTTCTTGAACCCAGCGACCCAATGCTCCCCGAGTTCAGACATTTATTTAATCAACACCTCGGCACATCGGAGGAGGCTACCAAAGCGAGTATAAATCAAAAACAAAAGTGCTTAAACCCAGCTACCCAATGCTCCCGAGTTCAGTAATTTATTTAATCAGCACCTCGGCAAATCGAAGTTAGGCGACCAAAGCGAGTATAAATCAAAAACCAAAGTTCTTGAACCCAGCGACCCAATGCTCCCCGAGTTCAGTAATTTATTTAATCAGCACCTCGGAACAACGCAGGGATGCGAACGATGCGAGTATAAATCAAAAACCAAAGTGCTTAAACCCAGCTACCCCATGCTCCACGAGTTCGGTAATTTATTTAATCAACTCCTCGGCAAATCGAAGGGACGCGAACGAAGCGAATATAAATCAAAACCAAAGTGCTTAAACCCAGCTTACCCCATGCTCCCCGAGTTCAGTAATTTATTTAATCAGCACCTCGGCAAATCGTAGTTTAGGCGACCAAAGCGAGTATAAATCAAAATCAATGCGCTTAACCCAGCTACCCCATGCTCCCCGAGTTCAGTAATTTATTTAATCAACACCTTGGCACATCGGAGGAAGGCTACCAAAGCGAGTATAAATCAAAAACAAAAGTGCTTAAACCCAGCTACCCCATGCTCCGCGAGTTCAGTAATTTATTTAATCAGCACCTCGGCAAATCGAAGGGACGCGAACGAAGCGAGTATAAATCAAAAACCAAAGTGCTTAAACCCAGCTACCCAATGCTCCCCGAGTTCAGTAATTTATTTAATCAGCACCTCGGCAAATCGAAGATAGGCTACCAAAGCGAGTATAAATCAAAAACAAAAGTGCTTAAACCCAGCTACCCAATGCTCCCCGAGTTCAGTAATTTATTTAATCAGCACTCGGCACATCGCAGGGATGCGAACGATGCGAGTATAAATCAAAAACCAAAGTGCTTAAACCCAGCTACCCCATGCTGCACGAGTTCAGTAATTTATTTAATCAGCACCTCGGCACATCGCAGGGATGCGAACGATGCGAGTATAAATCAAAAACCAAAGTGCTTAAACCCAGCTACCCCATGCTGCACGAGTTCAGTAATTTATTTAATCAATACCTCGGCACATCGGAGGAGGCTACCAAAGCGAGTATAAATCAAAAACAAAAGTGCTTAACCCAGCTACACCACGTTCCCTGAGATCAATAATTTATTTAATCAGCACCTCGGCACACCGGAGGGACGCGAACGAAGCGAATATAAATCAAAAACCAAAGTGCTTAAACCCAGCTACCCATGCTGCACGAGTTCAGTAATTTATTTAATCAGCACCTCGGCACATCGCAGGGATGCGAACGATGCGAGTATAAATCAAAAACCAAAGTTCTTGAACCCAGCGACCCAATGCTCCCCGAGTTCAGTCATTTATTTAATCAACACCTCGGCACATCGGAGGAAGGCTACCAAAGCGAGTATAAATCAAAATCAATGCGCTTAACCCAGCTACACCACGCTCCCTGAGATCAATAATTTATTTAATCAGCACCTCGGCACACCGAAGGGACGCGAACGAAGCGAATATAAATCAAAAACCAAAGTGCTTAAACCCAGCTACCCCATGCTCCACGAGTTCAGTAATTTATTTAATCAACTCCTCGGCAAATCGAAGATAGGCTACCAAAGCGAGTATAAATCAAAAACAAAAGTGCTTAAACCCACGAGTTCAGTAATTTATTTAATCAGCACCTCGGCACATCGCAGGGATGCGAACGATGCGAGTATAAATCAAAAACCAAAGTGCTTAAACCCAGCTACCCCATGCTGCACGAGTTCAGTAATTTATTTAATCAGCACCTCGGCACATCGCAGGGATGCGAACGATGCGAGTATAAATCAAAAACCAAAGTGCTTAAACCCAGCTACCCCATGCTGCACGAGTTCAGTAATTTATTTAATCAATACCTCGGCACATCGGAGGAAGGCTACCAAAGCGAGTATAAATCAAAAACAAAAGTGCTTAACCCAGCTACACCACGTTCCCTGAGATCAATAATTTATTTAATCAGCACCTCGGCACACCGGAGGGACGCGAACGAAGCGAATATAAATCAAAAACCAAAGTGCTTAAACCCAGCTACCCCATGCTGCACGAGTTCAGTAATTTATTTAATCAGCACCTCGGCACATCGCAGGGATGCGAACGATGCGAGTATAAATCAAAAACCAAAGTTCTTGAACCCAGCGACCCAATGCTCCCCGAGTTCAGTCATTTATTTAATCAACACCTCGGCACATCGGAGGAAGGCTACCAAAGCGAGTATAAATCAAAAACAAAAGTGCTTAAACCCAGCTACCCAATGCTCCCCGAGTTCAGTAATTTATTTAATCAGCACCTCGGCAAATCGAAGTTAGGCGACCAAAGCGAGTATAAATCAAAACCAAAGTTCTTGAACCCAGCGACCCAATGCTCCCCGAGTTCAGTAATTTATTTAATCAGCACCTCGGAACAACGCAGGGATGCGAACGATGCGAGTATAAATCAAAAACCAAAGTGCTTAAACCCAGCTACCCCATGCTCCACGAGTTCGGTAATTTATTTAATCAACTCCTCGGCAAATCGAAGGGACGCGAACGAAGCGAATATAAATCAAAAACCAAAGTGCTTAAACCCAGCTACCCCATGCTCCCCGAGTTCAGTAATTTATTTAATCAGCACCTCGGCAAATCGTAGTTAGGCGACCAAAGCGAGTATAAATCAAAAACAAAAGTGCTTAAACCCAGCTACCCCATGCTCCCCGAGTTCAGTAATTTATTTAATCAACACCTTGGCACATCGCAGGGATGCGAACGATGCGAGTATAAATCAAAAACCAAAGTGCTTAAACCCAGCTACCCCATGCTGCACGAGTTCAGTAATTTATTTAATCAGCACCTCGGCACATCGCAGGGATGCGAACGATGCGAGTATAAATCAAAAACCAAAGTGCTTAAACCCAGCTACCCCATGCTGCACGAGTTCAGTAATTTATTTAATCAATACCTCGGCACATCGGAGGAAGGCTACCAAAGCGAGTATAAATCAAAAACAAAAGTGCTTAACCCAGCTACACCACGTTCCCTGAGATCAATAATTTATTTAATCAGCACCTCGGCACACCGGAGGGACGCGAACGAAGCGAATATAAATCAAAAACCAAAGTGCTTAAACCCAGCTACCCCATGCTGCACGAGTTCAGTAATTTATTTAATCAGCACCTCGGCACATCGCAGGGATGCGAACGATGCGAGTATAAATCAAAAACCAAAGTTCTTGAACCCAGCGACCCAATGCTCCCCGAGTTCAGTCATTTATTTAATCAACACCTCGGCACATCGGAGGAAGGCTACCAAAGCGAGTATAAATCAAAATCAATGCGCTTAACCCAGCTACACCACGCTCCCTGAGATCAATAATTTATTTAATCAGCACCTCGGCACACCGAAGGGACGCGAACGAAGCGAATATAAATCAAAAACCAAAGTGCTTAAACCCAGCTACCCCATGCTCCACGAGTTCAGTAATTTATTTAATCAACTCCTCGGCAAATCGAAGATAGGCTACCAAAGCGAGTATAAATCAAAAACAAAAGTGCTTAAACCCAGCTACCCAATGCTCCCCGAGTTCAGTAATTTATTTAATCAGCACCTCGGCACATCGCAGGGATGCGAACGATGCGAGTATAAATCAAAAACCAAAGTGCTTAAACCCAGCTACCCCATGCTGCACGAGTTCAGTAATTTATTTAATCAGCACCTCGGCACATCGCAGGGATGCGAACGATGCGAGTATAAATCAAAAACCAAAGTGCTTAAACCCAGCTACCCCATGCTGCACGAGTTCAGTAATTTATTTAATCAATACCTCGGCACATCGGAGGAAGGCTACCAAAGCGAGTATAAATCAAAAACAAAAGTGCTTAACCCAGCTACACCACGTTCCCTGAGATCAATAATTTATTTAATCAGCACCTCGGCACACCGGAGGGACGCGAACGAAGCGAATATAAATCAAAAACCAAAGTGCTTAAACCCAGCTACCCCATGCTGCACGAGTTCAGTAATTTATTTAATCAGCACCTCGGCACATCGCAGGGATGCGAACGATGCGAGTATAAATCAAAAACCAAAGTTCTTGAACCCAGCGACCCAATGCTCTCCGAGTTCAGTCATTTATTTAATCAACACCTCGGCACATCGGAGGAAGGCTACCAAAGCGAGTATAAATCAAAAACAAAAGTGCTTAAACCCAGCTACCCAATGCTCCCCGAGTTCAGTAATTTATTTAATCAGCACCTCGGCAAATCGAAGTTAGGCGACCAAAGCGAGTATAAATCAAAAACCAAAGTTCTTGAACCCAGCGACCCAATGCTCCCCGAGTTCAGTAATTTATTTAATCAGCACCTCGGAACAACGCAGGGATGCGAACGATGCGAGTATAAATCAAAACCAAAGTGCTTAAACCCAGCTACCCCATGCTCCACGAGTTCGGTAATTTATTTAATCAACTCCTCGGCAAATCGAAGGGACGCGAACAAAGCGAGTATAAATCAAAATCAATGCGCTTAACCCAGCTACCCCATGCTCCCCGAGTTCAGTAATTTATTTAATCAGCACCTCGGCAAATCGAAGTTAGGCGACCAAAGCGAGTATAAATCAAAATCAATGCGCTTAACCCAGCTACCCCATGCTCCCCGAGTTCAGTAATTTATTTAATCAACACCTTGGCACATCGGAGGAAGGCTACCAAAGCGAGTATAAATCAAAAACAAAAGTGCTTAAACCCAGCTACCCCATGCTCCGCGAGTTCAGTAATTTATTTAATCAGCACCTCGGCAAATCGAAGGGACGCGAACGAAGCGAGTATAAATCAAAAACCAAAGTGCTTAAACCCAGCTACCCAATGCTCCCCGAGTTCAGTAATTTATTTAATCAGCACCTCGGCACATCGCAGGGATGCGAACGATGCGAGTATAAATCAAAAACCAAAGTGCTTAAACCCAGCTACCCCATGCTGCACGAGTTCAGTAATTTATTTAATCAGCACCTCGGCACATCGCAGGGATGCGAACGATGCGAGTATAAATCAAAAACCAAAGTGCTTAAACCCAGCTACCCCATGCTGCACGAGTTCAGTAATTTATTTAATCAATACCTCGGCACATCGGAGGAAGGCTACCAAAGCGAGTATAAATCAAAAACAAAAGTGCTTAACCCAGCTACACCACGTTCCCTGAGATCAATAATTTATTTAATCAGCACCTCGGCACACCGGAGGGACGCGAACGAAGCGAATATAAATCAAAAACCAAAGTGCTTAAACCCAGCTACCCCATGCTGCACGAGTTCAGTAATTTATTTAATCAGCACCTCGGCACATCGCAGGGATGCGAACGATGCGAGTATAAATCAAAAACCAAAGTTCTTGAACCCAGCGACCCAATGCTCCCCGAGTTCAGTCATTTATTTAATCAACACCTCGGCACATCGGAGGAAGGCTACCAAAGCGAGTATAAATCAAAAACAAAAGTGCTTAAACCCAGCTACCCAATGCTCCCCGAGTTCAGTAATTTATTTAATCAGCACCTCGGCAAATCGAAGTTAGGCGACCAAAGCGAGTATAAATCAAAAACCAAAGTTCTTGAACCCAGCGACCCAATGCTCCCCGAGTTTAGTAATTTATTTAATCAGCACCTCGGAACAACGCAGGGATGCGAACGATGCGAGTATAAATCAAAAACCAAAGTGCTTAAACCCAGCTACCCCATGCTCCACGAGTTCGGTAATTTATTTAATCAACTCCTCGGCAAATCGAAGGGACGCGAACGAAGCGAGTATAAATCAAAAACCACAGTGCTTAAACCCAGCTACCCCATGCTCCACGAGTTCAGTAATTTATTTAATCAACTCCTCGGCAAATCGAAGATAGGCGAACAAAGTATAAATCAAAATCAGAGTATAAATCAAAATCAAAGCGCTTAAACCCAGCTACCCCATGCTCCCCGAGTTCAGTCATTTATTTAATCAACTCCTCGGCAAATCGAAGATAGGCTACCAAAGCGAGTATAAATCAAAAACAAAAGTGCTTAACCCAGCTACACCACGCTCCCTGAGATCAATAATTTATTTAATCAGCACCTCGGCACACCGGAGGGACGCGAACGAAGCGAATATAAATCAAAAACCAAAGTGCTTAAACCCAGCTACCCCATGCTGCACGAGTTCAGTAATTTATTTAATCAGCACCTCGGCACATCGCAGGGATGCGAACGATGCGAGTATAAATCAAAAACCAAAGTTCTTGAACCCAGCGACCCAATGCTCCCCGAGTTCAGTCATTTATTTAATCAACACCTCGGCACATCGGAGGAAGGCTACCAAAGCGAGTATAAATCAAAAACAAAAGTGCTTAAACCCAGCTACCCAATGCTCCCCGAGTTCAGTAATTTATTTAATCAGCACCTCGGCAAATCGAAGTTAGGCGACCAAAGCGAGTATAAATCAAAAACCAAAGTTCTTGAACCCAGCGACCCAATGCTCCCCGAGTTTAGTAATTTATTTAATCAGCACCTCGGAACAACGCAGGGATGCGAACGATGCGAGTATAAATCAAAAACCAAAGTGCTTAAACCCAGCTACCCCATGCTCCACGAGTTCGGTAATTTATTTAATCAACTCCTCGGCAAATCGAAGGGACGCGAACGAAGCGATTATAAATCAAAAACCACAGTGCTTAAACCCAGCTACCCCATGCTCCACGAGTTCAGTAATTTATTTAATCAACTCCTCGGCAAATCGAAGATAGGCGAACAAAGTATAAATCAAAATCAGAGTATAAATCAAAATCAAAGCGCTTAAACCCAGCTACCCCATGCTCCACGAGTTCAGTAATTTATTTAATCAACTCCTCGGCAAATCGAAGATAGGCTACCAAAGCGAGTATAAATCAAAAACAAAAGTGCTTAAACCCAGCTACACCACGCTCCCTGAGATCAATAATTTATTTAATCAGCACCTCGGCACACCGGAGAGACGCGAACGAAGCGAATATAAATCAAAAACCAAAGTGCTTAAACCCAGCTACCCCATGCTCCACGAGTTCAGTAATTTATTTAATCAGCACCTCGGCACATCGCAGGGATGCGAACGATGCGAGTATAAATCAAAAACCAAAGTTCTTGAACCCAGCGACCCAATGCTCCCCGAGTTCAGTCATTTATTTAATCAACACCTCGGCACATCGGAGGAAGGCTACCAAAGCGAGTATAAATCAAAAACAAAAGTGCTTAAACCCAGCTACCCAATGCTCCCCGAGTTCAGTAATTTATTTAATCAGCACCTCGGCAAATCGAAGTTAGGCGACCAAAGCGAGTATAAATCAAAAACCAAAGTTCTTAAACCCAGCGACCCAATGCTCCCCGAGTTTAGTAATTTATTTAATCAGCACCTCGGAACAACGCAGGGATGCGAACGATGCGAGTATAAATCAAAAACCAAAGTGCTTAAACCCAGCTACCCCATGCTCCACGAGTTCGGTAATTTATTTAATCAACTCCTCGGCAAATCGAAGGGACGCGAACGAAGCGAGTATAAATCAAAAACCACTGTGCTTAAACCCAGCTACCCCATGCTCCACGAGTTCAGTAATTTATTTAATCAACTCCTCGGCAAATCGAAGATAGGCGAACAAAGTATAAATCAAAATCAGAGTATAAATCAAAATCAAAGCGCTTAAACCCAGCTACCCCATGCTCCCCGAGTTCAGTCATTTATTTAATCAACTCCTCGGCAAATCGAAGATAGGCTACCAAAGCGAGTATAAATAAAAACAAAAGTGCTTAACCCAGCTACACCACGCTCCCTGAGATCAATAATTTATTTAATCAGCACCTCGGCACACCGGAGGGACGCGAACGTAGCGAATATAAATCAAAAACCAAAGTGCTTAAACCCAGCTACCCCATGCTGCACGAGTTCAGTAATTTATTTAATCAGCACCTCGGCACATCGCAGGGATGCGAACGATGCGAGTATAAATCAAAAACCAAAGTTCTTGAACCCAGCGACCCAATGCTCCCCGAGTTCAGTCATTTATTTAATCAACACCTCGGCACATCGGAGGAAGGCTACCAAAGCGAGTATAAATCAAAAACAAAAGTGCTTAAACCCAGCTACCCAATGCTCCCCGAGTTCAGTAATTTATTTAATCAGCACCTCGGCAAATCGAAGTTAGGCGACCAAAGCGAGTATAAATCAAAAACCAAAGTTCTTGAACCCAGCGACCCAATGCTCCCCGAGTTTAGTAATTTATTTAATCAGCACCTCGGAACAACGCAGGGATGCGAACGATGCGAGTATAAATCAAAAACCAAAGTGCTTAAACCCAGCTACCCCATGCTCCACGAGTTCGGTAATTTATTTAATCAACTCCTCGGCAAATGGAAGGGACGCGAACGAAGCGAGTATAAATCAAAAACCACAGTGCTTAAACCCAGCTACCCCATGCTCCACGAGTTCAGTAATTTATTTAATCAACTCCTCGGCAAATCGAATATAGGCGAACAAAGTATAAATCAAAATCAGAGTATAAATCAAAATCAAAGCGCTTAAACCCAGCTACCCCATGCTCCACGAGTTCAGTAATTTATTTAATCAACTCCTCGGCAAATCGAAGATAGGCGAACAAAGTATAAATCAAAATCAGAGTATAAATCAAAATCAAAGCGCTTAAACCCAGCTACCCCATGCTTCACGAGTTCAGTAATTTATTTAATCAACTCCTCGGCAAATCGAAGATAGGCTACCAAAGCGAGTATAAATCAAAAACAAAAGTGCTTAAACCCAGCTACACCACGCTCCCTGAGATCAATAATTTATTTAATCAGCACCTCGGCACACCGGAGGGACGCGAACGAAGCGAATATAAATCAAAAACAAAAGTGCTTAAACCCAGCTACACCACGCTCCCTGAGATCAATAATTTATTTAATCAGCACCTCGGCACACCGGAGGGACGCGAACGAAGCGAATATAAATCAAAAACCAAAGTGCTTAAACCCAGCTACCCCATGCTCCACGAGTTCAGTAATTTATTTAATCAACTCCTCGGCAAATCGAAGATAGGCTACCAAAGCGAGTATAAATCAAAAACAAAAGTGCTTAAACCCAGCTACCCAATGCTCCCCGAGTTCAGTAATTTATTTAATCAGCACCTCGGCACATCGCAGGGATGCGAACGATGCGAGTATAAATCAAAAACCAAAGTTCTTGAACCCAGCGACCCAATGCTCCCCGAGTTCAGTAATTTATTTAATCAGCACCTCGGAACAACGCAGGGATGCGAACGATGCGAGTATAAATCAAAAACCAAAGTGCTTAAACCCAGCTACCCCATGCTCCACGAGTTCGGTAATTTATTTAATCAACTCCTCGGCAAATCGAAGGGACGCGAACGAAGCGAGTATAAATCAAAAACCACAGTGCTTAAACCCAGCTACCCCATGCTCCACGAGTTCAGTAATTTATTTAATCAACTCCTCGGCAAATCGAAGATAGGCGACCAAAGCGAGTATAAATCAAAAACCAAAGTTCTTGAACCCAGCGACCCAATGCTCCCCGAGTTTAGTAATTTATTTAATCAGCACCTCGGAACAACGCAGGGATGCGAACGATGCGAGTATAAATCAAAAACCAAAGTGCTTAAACCCAGCTACCCCATGCTCCACGAGTTCGGTAATTTATTTAATCAACTCCTCGGCAAATGGAAGGGACGCGAACGAAGCGAGTATAAATCAAAAACCACAGTGCTTAAACCCAGCTACCCCATGCTCCACGAGTTCAGTAATTTATTTAATCAACTCCTCGGCAAATCGAAGATAGGCGAACAAAGTATAAATCAAAATCAGAGTATAAATCAAAATCAAAGCGCTTAAACCCAGCTACCCCATGCTCCACGAGTTCAGTAATTTATTTAATCAACTCCTCGGCAAATCGAAGATAGGCTACCAAAGCGAGTATAAATCAAAAACAAAAGTGCTTAAACCCAGCTGCCCAATGCTCCCCGAGTTCAGTAATTTATTTAATCAGCACCTCGGCACATCGCAGGGATGCGAACGAAGCGAGTATAAATCAAAACCAAAGTGCTTAAACCCAGCTACCCCATGCTGCACGAGTTCAGTAATTTATGTAATCAACACCTCGGCACATCGGAGGAAGGCTACCAAAGCGAGTATAAATCAAAAACAAAAGTGCTTAACCCAGCTACACCACGCTCCCTGAGATCAATAATTTATTTAATCAGCACCTCGGCACACCGGAGGGACGCGAACGAAGCGAATATAAATCAAAAACCAAAGTGCTTAAACCCAGCTACCCCATGCTCCCCGAGTTCAGTAATTTATTTAATCAGCACCTCGGCAAATCGAAGTTAGGCGACCAAAGCGAGTATAAATCAAAAACCAAAGTTCTTGAACCCAGCGACCCAATGCTCCCCGAGTTTAGTAATTTATTTAATCAGCACCTCGGAACAACGCAGGGATGCGAACGATGCGAGTATAAATCAAAAACCAAAGTGCTTAAACCCAGCTACCCCATGCTCCACGAGTTCGGTAATTTATTTAATCAACTCCTCGGCAAATCGAAGGGACGCGAACGAAGCGAGTATAAATCAAAAACCACAGTGCTTAAACCCAGCTACCCCATGCTCCACGAGTTCAGTAATTTATTTAATCAACTCCTCGGCAAATCGAAGATAGGCGAACAAAGTATAAATCAAAATCAGAGTATAAATCAAAATCAAAGCGCTTAAACCCAGCTACCCCATGCTGCACGAGTTCAGTAATTTATGTAATCAACACCTCGGCACATCGGAGGAAGGCTACCAAAGCGAGTATAAATCAAAAACAAAAGTGCTTAACCCAGCTACACCACGCTCCCTGAGATCAATAATTTATTTAATCAGCACCTCGGCACACCGGAGGGACGCGAACGAAGCGAATATAAATCAAAAACCAAAGTGCTTAAACCCAGCTACCCCATGCTCCACGAGTTCAGTAATTTATTTAATCAACTCCTCGGCAAATCGAAGATAGGCTACCAAAGCGAGTATAAATCAAAAACAAAAGTGCTTAAACCCAGCTACCCAATGCTCCCCGAGTTCAGTAATTTATTTAATCAGCACCTCGGCACATCGCAGGGATGCGAACGATGCGAGTATAAATCAAAAACCAAAGTTCTTGAACCCAGCGACCCAATGCTCCCCGAGTTCAGTAATTTATTTAATCAGCACCTCGGAACAACGCAGGGATGCGAACGATGCGAGTATAAATCAAAAACCAAAGTGCTTAAACCCAGCTACCCCATGCTCCACGAGTTCGGTAATTTATTTAATCAACTCCTCGGCAA
Source organism: Nasonia vitripennis (assembly GCF_009193385.2). Lineage (NCBI taxonomy): Eukaryota > Metazoa > Arthropoda > Insecta > Hymenoptera > Pteromalidae > Nasonia > Nasonia vitripennis. The sequence continues at coordinate 1,525,448 of NW_022279653.1, forward strand.
ATCGAAGATAGGCGACCAAAGCGAGTATAAATCAAAAACCAAAGTTCTTGAACCCAGCGACCCAATGCTCCCCGAGTTTAGTAATTTATTTAATCAGCACCTCGGAACAACGCAGGGATGCGAACGATGCGAGTATAAATCAAAAACCAAAGTGCTTAAACCCAGCTACCCCATGCTCCACGAGTTCGGTAATTTATTTAATCAACTCCTCGGCAAATGGAAGGGACGCGAACGAAGCGAGTATAAATCAAAAACCACAGTGCTTAAACCCAGCTACCCCATGCTCCACGAGTTCAGTAATTTATTTAATCAACTCCTCGGCAAATCGAAGATAGGCGAACAAAGTATAAATCAAAATCAGAGTATAAATCAAAATCAAAGCGCTTAAACCCAGCTACCCCATGCTCCACGAGTTCAGTAATTTATTTAATCAACTCCTCGGCAAATCGAAGATAGGCTACCAAAGCGAGTATAAATCAAAAACAAAAGTGCTTAAACCCAGCTGCCCAATGCTCCCCGAGTTCAGTAATTTATTTAATCAGCACCTCGGCACATCGCAGGGATGCGAACGATGCGAGTATAAATCAAAAACCAAAGTGCTTAAACCCAGCTACCCCATGCTGCACGAGTTCAGTAATTTATGTAATCAACACCTCGGCACATCGGAGAAGGCTACCAAAGCGAGTATAAATCAAAACAAAAGTGCTTAACCCAGCTACACACGCTCCTGAGATCAATAATTTATTTAATCAGCACCTCGGCACACCGGAGGGACGCGAACGAAGCGAATATAAATCAAAAACCAAAGTGCTTAAACCCAGCTACCCCATGCTCCCCGAGTCAGTAATTTATTTAATCAGCACCTCGGCAAATCGAAGTTAGGCGACCAAAGCGAGTATAATCAAAAACCAAAGTTCTTGAACCCAGCGACCCAATGCTCCCCGAGTTTAGTAATTTATTTAATCAGCACCTCGAACAACGCAGGGTGCGAACGATGCGAGTATAAATCAAAAACCAAAGTGCTTAAACCCAGCTACCCCATGCTCCACGAGTTCGGTAATTTATTTAATCAACTCCTCGGCAAATCGAAGGGACGCGAACGAAGCGAGTATAAATCAAAAACCACAGTGCTTAAACCCAGCTACCCCATGCTCCACGAGTTCAGTAATTTATTTAATCAACTCCTCGGCAAATCGAAGATAGGCGAACAAAGTATAAATCAAAATCAGAGTATAAAATCAAAATCAAGCGCTTAAACCCAGCTACCCCATGCTCCACGAGTTCAGTAATTTATTAATCAACACCTCGGCACATCGGAGGAAGGCTACCAAAGCGAGTATAAATCAAAAACAAAAGTGCTAACCCAGCTACCCACGCCCGAGATCATAATTATTAATCAGCACCTCGGCACACGGAGGGAGCGAACGAAGCGAATATAAATCAAAAACCAAAGTGCTTAAACCCAGCTACCCCATGCCTCACCGAGTTCAGTAATTTATTAATCAACTCCTCGGCAAATCGAAGATAGGCTACCAAAGCGAGTATAAATCAAAAACAAAAGTGCTTGAACCCAGCTACCCAATGCTCCCGAGTTCAGTAATTTATTTAATCAGCACCTCGGCACATCGCAGGGATGCGAACGAAGCGAGTATAAATCAAAAACAAAAGTGCTTAAACCCAGCTACCCAATGCTCCCCGAGTTCAGTAATTTATTTAATCAGCACCTCGGAACAACGCAGGGATAGCGACGATGCGAGTATAAATCAAAAACCAAAGTGCTTAAACCCAGCTACCCATGCTCCACGAGTTCGGTAATTTATTTAATCAACTCCTCGGCAATCGAAGGGACGCGAACGAAGCGAGTATAAATCAAAAACCACAGTGCTTAAACCCAGCTACCCCATGCTCCACGAGTTCAGTAATTTATTTAATCAACTCCTCGGCAAATCGAAGATAGGCGACCAAAGCGAGTATAAATCAAAAACCAAAGTGCTTAACCCAGCTACCCAATGCTCCCCGAGTTCAGTAATTTATTTAATCAGCACCTCGGCACAACGCAGGGAGGCGAACGAAGCGAGTATAAATCAAAAACCAAAGTGCTTAAACCCAGCTACCCCATGCTCCACGAGTTCAGTAATTTATTTAATCAGCACCTCGGCAAATCGAAGGGACGCGAACGAAGCGAGTATAAATCAAAAACCAAAGTGCTTAAACCCAGCTACCCCATGCTCCACGAGTTCAGTAATTTATTTAATCAACTCCTCGGCAAATCGAAGATAGGCTACCAAAGCGAGTATAAATCAAAAACAAAAGTGCTTAAACCCAGCTACCCAATGCTCCCCGAGTTCAGTAATTTATTTAATCAGCACCTCGGCACATCGCAGGGATGCGAACGATGCGAGTATAAATCAAAAACAAAAGTGCTTAAACCCAGCTACCCAATGCTCCCCGAGTTCAGTAATTTATTTAATCAGCACCTCGGAACATCGCAGGGATGCGAACGATGCGAGTATAAATCAAAAACCAAAGTGCTTAAACCCAGCTACCCCATGCTCCACGAGTTCAGTAATTTATTTAATCAACACCTCGGCAAATCGAAGGGACGCGAACGAAGCGAGTATAAATCAAAAACCAAAGTGCTTAAACCCAGCTACCCCATGCTCCACGAGTTCAGTAATTTATTTAATCAACACCTCGGCAAATCGAAGATAGGCGACCAAAGCGAGTATAAATCAAAAACCAAAGTGCTTAAACCCAGCTACCCAATGCTCCCGAGTTCAGTAATTTATTTAATCAGCACCTCGGAACAACGCAGGGATGCGAACGAAGCGAGTATAAATCAAAAACCAAAGTGCTTAAACCCAGCTACCCCATGCTCCACGAGTTCAGTAATTTATTTAATCAACTCCTCGGCAAATCGAAGGGACGCGAACGAAGCGAGTATAAATCAAAAACCAAAGTGCTTAAACCCAGCTACCCCATGCTCCACGAGTTCAGTAATTTATTTAATCAACTCCTCGGCAAATCGAAGATAGGCGAACAAAGTATAAATCAAAATCAGAGTATAAATCAAAATCAAAGCGCTTAAACCCAGCTACCCCATGCTCCACGAGTTCAGTAATTTATTTAATCAACTCCTCGGCAAATCGAAGATAGGCTACCAAAGCGAGTATAAATCAAAAACAAAAGTGCTTAAACCCAGCTACCCAATGCTCCCGAGTTCAGTAATTTATTTAATCAGCACCTCGGCACATCGCAGGATGCGAACGAAGCGAGTATAAATCAAAAACCAAAGTGCTTAAACCCAGCTACCCCATGCTCCACGAGTTCAGTAATTTATTTAATCAACACCTCGGCACATCGGAGAAGGCGAACCAAAGCGAGTATAAATCAAAAAACAAAGTGCTTAACCCAGCTACACCCATGCTCCCGAGTTCAGTAATTTATTTAATCAGCACCTCGGCACATCGGAGGGACGCGAACGAAGCGAGTATAAATCAAAAACCAAAGTGCTTAAACCCAGCTACCCAATGCTCCCCGAGTTCAGTAATTTATTTAATCAGCACCTCGGCAAATCGAAGTTAGGCGACCAAAGCGAGTATAAATCAAAAACCAAAGTGCTTAAACCCAGCTACCCAATGCTCCCCGAGTTCAGTAATTTATTTAATCAGCACCTCGGCACATCGCAGGGATGCGAACGAAGCGAGTATAAATCAAAAACCAAAGTGCTTAAACCCAGCTACCCAATGCTCCACGAGTTCAGTAATTTATTTAATCAACTCCTCGGCAAATCGAAGGACGCGAACGAAGCGAGTATAAATCAAAAACCAAAGTGCTTAAACCCAGCTACCCATGCTCCACGAGTTCAGTAATTTATTTAATCAACTCCTCGGCAAATCGAAGATAGGCGAACAAAGTATAAATCAAAATCAGAGTATAAATCAAAATCAAAGTGCTTAAACCCAGCTACCCATGCTCCCGAGTTCAGTAATTTATTTAATCAACTCCTCGGCAAATCGAGATAGGCTACCAAAGCGAGTATAAATCAAAAACAAAAGTGCTTAAACCCAGCTACACCATGCTCCCTGAGTTCAGTAATTTATTTAATCAGCACCTCGGCACACCGAAGGGACGCGAACGATGCGAGTATAAATCAAAAACCAAAGTGCTTAAACCCAGCTACCCAATGCTCCCCGAGTTCAGTAATTTATTTAATCAACACCTCGGCACATCGGAGAAGGCTACCAAAGCGAGTATAAATCAAAAACAAAAGTGCTTAAACCCAGCTACCCAATGCTCCCCGAGTTCAGTAATTTATTTAATCAGCACCTCGGCACATCGAAGGGATGCGAACGAAGCGAGTATAAATCAAAAACCAAAGTTCTTAAACCCAGCGACCCAATGCTCCCCGAGTTCAGTAATTTATTTAATCAGCACCTCGGAACAACGCAGGGATGCGAACGATGCGAGTATAAATCAAAACCAATGCTGCTTAAACCCAGCTACACCACTGCTCCCTGAGTTCGGTAATTTATTTAATCAACTCCTGGCAATCGGAGGGACGCGAACGAAGCGGTATAATCAAAACCAAAGTGCTTAACCCAGCTACCCATGCTCCACGAGTTCAGTAATTTATTTAATCAACTCCTCGGCAAATCGAAGATAGGCGAACAAAGTATAATCAAATCGAGTATAAATCAAAATCAAGTGCTTAACCCAGCTACCCCATGCTCCCGAGTTCAGTCATTATTTATCAACACCTCGGCACATCGGAGGAAGGCTACCAAAGCGAGTATAAATCAAAAAACAAAAGTGCTTAAACCCAGCTACCCAGCTCCCTGAGATCAGTAATTTATTTAATCAGCACCTCGGCAACCGGAGAGGCGAACGAATCGAGTATAAATCAAAACCAAAGTGCTTAAACCCAGCTACCCCATGCTGCACGAGTTCAGTAATTTATTTAATCAGCACCTCGGCACATCGCAGGGATGCGAACGATGCGAGTATAAATCAAAAACCAAAGTTCTTGAACCCAGCGACCCAATGCTCCCCGAGTTCAGTCATTATTTAATCAACACCTCGGCACATCGGGAGGAAGGCTACCCAAAGCGAGTATAAATCAAAACAAAAGTGCTTAAACCCAGCTACCCAATGCTCCCCGAGTTCAGTAATTTATTTAATCAGCACTCGGCAAATCGAGTTAGGCGACCAAGCGAGTATAAATCAAAAACCAAAGTTCTTAAACCCAGCGACCCAATGCTCCCCGATTCAGTAATTTATTTAATCAGCACTCGGAACACGCAGGGATGCGAACGATGCGAGTATAAATCAAAAACCAAAGTGCTTAAACCCAGCTACCCCATGCTCCACGAGTTCGGTAATTTATTTAATCAACTCCTCGGCAAATCGAAGGGACGCGAACGAAGCGAGTATAAATCAAAAACCACAGTGCTTAAACCCAGCTACCCCATGCTCCACGAGTTCAGTAATTTATTTAATCAACTCTCGGCAAATCGAAGATAGGCGAACAAAGTATAAATCAAAATCAGAGTATAAATCAAAATCAAAGCGCTTAAACCCAGCTACCCCATGCTCCCGAGTTCAGTCATTTATTTAATCACTCTCGGCAAATCGAAGAAGGCTACCAAAGCGAGTATAAATCAAAAAACAAAATGCTTACCCAGCACACCCGCTCCCTGAGATCAATAATTTATTTAATCAGCACCTCGGCACACCGAGGGACGCGAACGAAGCAAATAAATCAAAAACCAAAGTGCTTAAACCCAGCTACCCCATGCTGCACGAGTTCAGTAATTTATTTAATCAGCACCTCGGCACATCGCAGGGATGCGAACGATGCGAGTATAAATCAAAACCAAAGTTCTTGAACCCAGCGACCCAATGCTCCCGAGTTCAGTCATTTATTTAATCAACACCTCGGCACATCGGAGGAAGGCTACCAAAGCGAGTATAAATCAAAAACAAAAGTGCTTAAACCCAGCTACCCAATGCTCCCCGAGTTCAGTAATTTATTTAATCAGCACCTCGGCAAATCGAAGTTAGGCGACCAAAGCGAGTATAAATCAAAAACAAAAGTGCTTAAACCCAGCTACCCAATGCTCCCCGAGTTCAGTAATTTATTTAATCAGCACCTCGGCACATCGCAGGGATGCGAACGATGCGAGTATAAATCAAAAACCAAAGTGCTTAAACCCAGCTACCCCATGCTCCACGAGTTCAGTAATTTATTTAATCAACTCCTCGGCAAATCGAAGGACGCGAACGAAGCGAGTATAAATCAAAAACCAAAGTGCTTAAACCCAGCTACCCCATGCTCCACGAGTTCAGTAATTTATTTAATCAACTCCTCGGCAAATCGAAGATAGGCGAACAAAGTATAAATCAAATCAGAGTATAAATCAAAATCAAAGCGCTTAAACCCAGCTACCCCATGCTCCACGAGTTCAGTAATTTATTTAATCAACTCCTCGGCAAATCGAAGATAGGCTACCAAAGCGAGTATAAATCAAAAACAAAAGTGCTTAAACCAAGCTACCCAATGCTCCCCGAGTTCAGTAATTTATTTAATCAGCACCTCGGCACATCGCAGGGATGCGAACGATGCGAGTATAAATCAAAAACCAAAGCGCTTAAACCCAGCTACCCCATGCTCCCCGAGTTCAGTAATTTATTTAATCAACATCTCGGCACATCGGAGGAAGGCTACCAAAGCGAGTATAAATCAAAAACAAAAGTGCTTAAACCCAGCTACCCATGCTCCCTGAGTTCAATAATTTATTTAATCAGCACCTCGGCACATCGGAGGGAGGCGAACGAAGCGAGTATAAATCAAAAACCAAAGTGCTTAAACCCAGCTACCCCATGCTCCACGAGTTCAGTAATTTATTTAATCAGCACCTCGGCACATCGCAGGGATGCGAACGATGCGAGTATAAATCAAAAACAAAAGTGCTTAAACCCAGCTACCCAATGCTCCCCGAGTTCAGTAATTTATTTAATCAGCACCTCGGCAAATCGAAGATAGGCGACCAAAGCGAGTATAAATCAAAAACAAAAGTGCTTAAACCCAGCTACCCAATGCTCCCCGAGTTCAGTAATTTATTTAATCAGCACCTCGGCACATCGCAGGGATGCGAACGAAGCGAGTATAAATCAAAAACCAAAGTGCTTAAACCCAGCTACCCAATGCTCCCCGAGTTCAGTAATTTATTTAATCAACACCTCGGCACATCGGAGGAAGGCTACCAAAGCGAGTATAAATCAAAAACAAAAGTGCTTAAACCCAGCTACCCAATGCTCCCCGAGTTCAGTAATTTATTTAATCAACACCTCGGCACATCGGAGAAGGCGACCAAAGCGAGTATAAATCAAAAACCAAAGTGCTTAAACCCAGCTACCCCAATGCTCCCCGAGTTCAGTAATTTATTTAATCAGCACCTCGGCAAATCGAAGTTAGGCGACCAAAGCGAGTATAAATCAAAACCAAAGTGCTTAACCCAGCTACACCATGCTCCCTGAGTTCAGTAATTTATTTAATCAGCACCTCGGCACAACGGAGGGACGCGAACGAAGCGAGTATAAATCAAAAACCAAAGTGCTTAAACCCAGCTACCCCATGCTCCACGAGTTCAGTAATTTATTTAATCAAACTCTCGGCAATCGAAGGGAGGCGACGAAGCGAGTATAAATCAAAAACCAAAGTGCTTAAACCCAGCTACCCAATGCTCCCCGAGTTCAGTAATTTATTTAATCAACACCTCGGCAAATCGAAGGGACGCGAACGAAGCGAGTATAAATCAAAAACAAAGTGCTTAAACCCAGCTACCCATGCTCCACGAGTTCAGTAATTTATTTAATCAACTCCTCGGCAAATCGAAGATAGGCGAAAAAAGTATAATCAAAATCAGAGTATAAATCAAAATCAAAGTGCTTAAACCCAGCTACCCCATGCTCCCCGAGTTCAGTAATTTATTTAATCAACACCTCGGCAAATCGGAGGAAGGCTACCAAAGCGAGTATAAATCAAAAACAAAAGTGCTTAAACCCAGCTACCCAATGCTCCCGAGTTCAGTAATTTATTTAATCAGCACCTCGGCACATCGGAGGAAGGCGAACGAAGCGAGTATAAATCAAAAACCAAAGTGCTTAAACCCAGCTACCCATGCTCCCGAGTTCAGTAATTTATTTAATCAGCACCTCGGCACATCGGAGGGAGGCGAACGAAGCGAGTATAAATCAAAAACCAAAGTGCTTAAACCCAGCTACCCAATGCTCCCCGAGTTCAGTAATTTATTTAATCAACACCTCGGCACATCGGAGGAAGGCTACGAAGCGAGTATAAATCAAAAACAAAAGTGCTTAAACCCAGCTACCCAATGCTCCCCGAGTTCAGTAATTTATTTAATCAGCACCTCGGCAAATCGAAGGGAGGCGAACGAAGCGAGTATAAATCAAAACCAAAGTGCTTAAACCCAGCTACCAATGCTCCCGAGTTCAGTAATTTATTTAATCAGCACCTCGGCACAACGCAGGGATGCGAACGATGCGAGTATAAATCAAAAACCAAAGTGCTTAAACCCAGCTACCCCATGCTCCACGAGTTCAGTAATTTATTTAATCAACTCCTCGGCAAATCGAAGGGAGGCGAACGAAGCGAGTATAAATCAAAAACCAAAGTGCTTAAACCCAGCTACCCCATGCTCCACGAGTTCAGTAATTTATTTAATCAACACCTCGGCAATCGAAGATAGGCGAACA